>NW_028270143.1:29194141-29497171 GCF_037043375.1 Chiloscyllium plagiosum | reverse complement strand
CCACTGAAACTAGTAGCCCTGCATGCCCCTGCACATTCTACTCACTTGTTCAGGCCACCTCCTCCCTTAACATAGTAAAAGCCGTGCCACGCACTTTTTGTCTTCTGTATTACCTGTGTCTCTCTCATATTCCATAAGGAGATCTGCCCACAAGAGGGCAGAATGAGTCAAGGTGGGCAGTGTGGGGAGGATCCTGACTGTACTGAGCAAGCTGTCCTGAGCAACCAGTCCTGGACTGGTTTCGCTCCTGACTTACCATGCGGGGGATCTCCTGTGCATGTTGGATGTCAATATCTGTGTATGTGGGTGTTGTGGCGACAAATGGATTTAAAAATCGGCAAATATGAGATCATTGACTTTGTAACCATGAAGTTATCAAAGTCTCAGTCATAGATTATAATAATGTAGAGATAAGAAAACCAGTTGAAACAAAACATTGTCCCAAAATTCAGTCAATTTTAGCACAACTGGCATTCTAAGGCAAAGTAGCGCATGCTCTGTCGTGCAAATGGCTTTATGGCAAGATCGTTTAAAACACAAATTATTTCAAACTGCATTAAAAAAAGTAGGCAGCAGATCATGGAAATTGTGGTGGATTCAATTGATTGAACCTGTAGTACTGATTCATAGCGATAAACACTGAGAATATTTTGAATTCTAAGCTATAGTATACAACAGTCTTTAATAAGTCTTCTGCTGTTGTTACCAGTTGTCAGGTACAAATAGAATGTAAAGTACAGATGCATTCACATCGATTTTTTTTTTGTATTCTTAAAACTATTCAGAATGGCACTGGATCGTGGCAACAGTGGGAAAGCTTTTCACTGTATTTTACTGTTTTTCTCACTGTAAAGTACACATGACAATAAATCATTCAAGTATGTCTGGTGGTTTTTAAAAAAAATATAACATATTGAATTACATTTCACCAGGGCAGATTTATCAGACGGAATGTGCAAATTTACTTTTGTGAATAATCCTAATAAAGTTTGTTTGCACATGGAAAACTTTAAGCATTTGCTCTGTTCATTCAAACTCCCATAGTTCTGGACAATCCTTCTTTACAAAGGTGTGATGACCACACTGAAGGCCTCTGCTATTCAAATGTTGCTCCTCTTCTCATTGATTTGCTTTAAGATTCTCATATAAGCATTAAAGTCACTGTGACCTTTTTTCGTTCTGTGCAATAGTTTCTTCAGTAGATTCCCATTTAACAAAAGATTGAGTCTTTTTGAAAGGTCTGTTGAAAGAGGATTACATGTCACATTCTTTAATTTGTCTATCTCCTTCAGATTACTTCAAGTAACATCCTAGTTGATGTATTTACTTTCAGGCAAACCGATATTGCCCAAGCTCAGCGTGCCATTAGTATGTGCACATTTATTCAATGTGACAACAAATATTACATGATCACAAAGAAAGTAGTTTTAAAGAAGGACTTCTATATACTGACCACAAAGTTGTTTTAAATCCAAATTATTTATTTTGAATAACATAGATTAATTTACAATTTCATTTTGCTGACTGCTGTATTTCACAATTTTCATTAAGTATGCAAGATCATGAATTGCATAAACTCCTAATTAAGGGATATGGGACAAATGCATATATATGTGGATTTACATTAGCTATGATTTTGTTGAATAACAAAGGAATTTCAAAGAGATAACCAACCTACTCCCAATCCTTGGACTTGAAATCCAATGGTGTTACCCCACGCAGGCTCCTGCTCGTAGCATAGAAAGTATAAAGCACACACTAGGGACACGGGTTCGATTCCACCCCTGGGTGACTGTCTATGTGGAGTTTGCACATTCTCCCTGTGTCTGCATTGGTTTCATCCGGCTGTCCAACTATGTGCAGATTAGATGGATTGGCCATGCTAAATTACCTATCGTGTGCAGGTTAGGTGGATAAGTCATGGGAAATGCAGGGTTACAGGGATAGGGTTGTGGGTTGGTGGGATGCTCTTCAGAACATCGGTGTGGATTTGATGGGCCAAACGGCCTGCTTTCAAGCTGTAGGGACTCCTATGATTACTTGTCAAAGTAGGCATGACATTGTGCACAGGGAGAAAGTGAGGAATGCAGATGCTGGAGATCAGAGTCAAAATCTGTGGTGTTGGAAAAGCACAGCTGGTCAGGCAGCATCCTGATGAAGAGCTTATGCTCTCAACTTTGACTCTTCTGCTCCTCGGATGCTATCTGACCGCCTGTGCTTTTCCAGTACCACACTTTTTGACTCTGACTTTGTGCACAATTTGTGCCAGAATGGCTAGTTTCATCCGAAACAGAAACATGACCCCACACTGAAAAATATGGCCTGACATCACAGGAGTGAGTAGTGTAAGGGAAGGTAAATACTATATGCAAATACAATTGCATTGAGGAACCTCAGAATCCAACATGCTCACAGGGAAGAATTTGGAACATTATTGCATTTTCTATGTTTAATTTAAAATGTTATTGAATGTGCTTTTACAAATGTTATGAATAAAGTGTATTTTGTGGGGGGAAAGCAAGCCACGTCTCATAGCTATGCTAGGGAGTAACAGTTTTGTCTGAAACGACATGGAGTTTCTTAATTCTGCTTATTTTTTTCAAAGCACTGTGTAGACATAAAATACCAGAGATTTTTACATCCAACAAAAAGTGGATTTGAAAAGAAGATGGTATAAAGAGTTATAGTGTTTTTACTCACAAAGTTTCCCGCTCCATACTATATATAAAACATTGAATTAGAAACAAACTTGCAATATAAAAATAACAATCTGGCCTCCTTTCATAGCGGGTTTCCCATTTTATGATTAAAATGCGCATGAAAACAACTCAGCACCTGCTCTCCTAATGACAACCAAAATGGCTGTGCTACAAGATAGTCTACTTATAAGAAATTGTGATTTTCATAGCCCTTATGAGCTGAAACATACAATTTAAATCATGATAAACAAGAGTATATGTCTCATGATAAGAATATATCATTATGTTACTATAACACCCAGATCACTGCAATAGGAACAACAGATGATTATCCCCATTTCACCCACTCAGCAGCCTGGTTGTTTGATCCGCACCTTGCCTGAGTTCAGAGCATCAACATTTTTATAGCAGCTCATGTGCCAGTCTCCCAGCTCCAACCCACCTAAAAGCTAATTTTGAGGAGGTGACACTATTGAAGAGAGGTCACATCCTTGCTGAAATTTCTTTTATTTCAGTGTCACAGTAATTGGCTGCTCCTCTCAGGTCGCAAGGTTGTTGATTGACCCTCAAGTATCGAGAGCCTGCCCACTATCCCTAATCAGACAGGCAGCCCTTCTCCATGCCATTTAAGGGGCATTCTGGTAATAATTCCAATAATTGAATGCTTCAGCATCCAGAAAAAGTCCTGATTTCTGTTTCTCCCCACCCCAGTATTGTGTAATATGGCAAACATGGTCATCAAGTGCCAATGACAAATCCTTTGTTGCCTGAGAAACAATATACCATTTTCTGCCATTCACTTTGTAATTTACAACAAAAACCAAGTTTTAAAACTTGTGAATGTGGAATACGAGTTCTCTCCATGTTTTTAACTAAAAGTTGACTTTTTTTGCAGCCTGTCTTCATTGGCAGTGCATTGGGACTAGGAGTTGGAATGTCATGTGGCTGTACAGGACATTGATGAGCTCACTTTGAGAAAACTGCTTTCATTTCTGGTCTCTCTACTATAGGAAAGACATTGTTAAACATGAAAGGGTTCAGAAAACGTTTACAAGGATGTTACTGAGATTCAAGTTATAGGAAGAGCCTATGCTGGAGGCAAATTAAATTGCGACTTTCGAAAGTCTACTGAATGAAAAACTTACAGGGCTCTGTGAGAGTGGGACTAGCTGAGCTACTCTTTCTTGGAGGTGGTTTATACATGACAGCCAAATGGTCTCCTTCTACGGTGTCATCATTTGATACTTTTATGGATGCCAACTCCATTCATTCATTTGTGGACATCAGCATGATGCAGAACCTGATGATTGATGTTGCATTTAAATTACAGCAAAAGCACATGATGTTGGAGTATTCAGTGAGAGTTCAGACTTGTATACATATCCAAACTGCTGACATCAGGACTGTGTATTAGAGTGCAAGGGATGCTTGGATATTTTCTTTTAAACATGTCCATGAGATGTAAGTATTGCCCATTTCCAATTGCCCTTGAGAAAGTGGTAGTGAGCCACTTTCTTGAATCACTGCAGTTCGTGCTGAGTAAGTTTACCTACATTATTGTTAGAAAGAGAAAATATTTGGCCCGGTTATACTTCCAAGTCAGGATGATTTTTGACTTACAAGGAAGGAACGTACAAGTGGTGATGTTCCTGTATATTGTCTTTCCTTCTCCATGTTGGTTTGCTTTGAAAGTGCTGTTAGAAAAAGCCCAAACCAGTTACTACAGTGTATCGTGTAAATGGTACATTGTACCATTACACCATTGTGTGGAAAAGGGAGTAAGTGTTTATAGAAGTGAATGAGGTACCAATCCTGGTCCTGGATGGTGTTAAGCTTCTCAAGTGTTATTTTAATTTAGATATATGGAGTATTCCATTACACCTGACTTGAGCATTGTAGCTGGAGGTAAGCTATGGGACCCTAGTCCTAATGAACACAAGATCCTGCTGAATATGGTCAGAACAGTTTCAGTAACTGTGTAATGGTTCTGAATGATGTGCAAGCATTGACAAATATCCCTACATTTGGCCTTGTGGTGGAAGAAAGGACATTTTTAAAGTAGCTGAAATGGCTGCACTATTTCAGGACAATACCTAGGGAGGAATGCCTGCAGTGATGTCTTTGGAGCAAGGTGCAGGCCGCCAGCAACACAACCATTTTCCCTTGTGCTAGATATGATTCCAACCCGTGGAGAGTATTTCCCCTGATTCCTACTGATCTCAGTTTTGCCAAACTCTAGGGCGGCACGGTGGCACAGTGGTTAGCACTGCTGCCTCACAGCGCCAGAGACCTGGGTTCAATACCCGACTCAGGCGACTGACTGTGTGGAGTTTGCACATTCTCCCCGTGTCTGCGTGGGTTTCCTCCGGGTGCTCCGGTTTCCTCCCACAGTCCAAAGATGTGCAGGTTAGGTGAATTGGCCATGCTAAATTGCCCGTGGTGTTAGGTAAGGGGTAAATGTAGGGGTATGGGTGGGTTGCGCTTCGGCGGGGTCGGTGTGGACTTGCTGGGCCGAAGGGCCTGTTTCCACACAGTAAGTAAGTAAAGAAGTAATCTAATCTACTTCATGTCAAGAACTCTTCCCTCTGGATTGTAGTCACACCCATGCTTGGACAAAGGCTGCAATGAGCTGTAAAGTTGAATGGCTTTGACTGAGTATTGATGATCAGGTTATCATTGAGTAAATGCTTGATATCATTGTCACAGCAGGCTATCAATCCGTTCTGCAGCGGATTACAAGGATTACAATGGGGCTATCCTGAAGGATTAGCAATGCATCTGAATTACTGTTGTCACTCAGGAAGCCTGTATGCATTCTGAAAAATCAGCTTTCCTGTACCCTGGCCATTTCCTCTTGGTTGATGGCACTGCCCACTGCTGAGTTGTTTAGCCCCAGGACATCATCTTAACGAGCCATCTGCAGTCTCCTCCACTTCAACTCAGCAGGCTTCTTCAAGTCATGCTGCATTTACTGGTTGACACTGCATAAAGGTAGTTGGGCATACAAGAAAAAAGAGGAGACAAATCCTAATGGAATACATGAAGATGGCAAGTTGACTTTTGTATAGAAATTGGCAAGGTAGCATTTACAAATTTGGTTTAGAATGTTTGCTTTATTTCTGTGGTCAGTTACTGAAGGGAAAATGAGGCATGGGAATGTTGGAGAAATACAGAATTAGATTTGTAGCAATCATATTACATCTCAGGACAGTGAAAAATTAATGATATCCTATAGGTAATAACAACCATGAAATTATCATTGATTGTTGTAAAAGAAAAGCTTCTGTTTCACAAAGTTCCTTTAATGACAGAAATCAGCTATCCTTACCCAGTCAGGTTACACGTTACTGCAGAGCCACAGCAACTTGGTTGACTCTTAACTATCCTCGGAAATGGCATAACAGCTCAAGGGCAATTAGAGTTACCAGAGATGCCTGCAACTCAAAAGTATAAAGGGAAAATTAACTGACTTTCATATTAAGTTTGGAGCAACATATTATTTAAGGCCAAGATAACAAGGCATGAAGAGGAACTACTTAAGGTTGTAGACACGATGCAAATAACAGCAGGAAGTATTTAAAAGCTACAAATTTAAATTTTCAACATAATTACATTTCATTAAGAAACAAAGACTCAGCAAGAAAGATCCCTCTGTGGTTTTTCAGAGAAGTTACTAATGAAAAAGATGAAGTTTGTAGTGTTGTCTCTAATATATTAAATGTGAAATGTAATAGTAAGCCAGAGGAAAGGAAACACATAATAACTCGCAAAGCTTGTCCAAACTGTAGTTATTGTAACAATGTCAGCAAGGTGGACCTCAGAGAATAGGAGTTCCCCAAGTGGACCAGATTAACAGCCCCAATCAGGGATCCCTGGCTGACAGATAAAAGGAGCAGTGTCAGACATTCTGACATTCAGAGCTGGCTCTGAGGGAGCTGGATCAGCGTCAAGGATTTTCCACATGTAATTGAAGGGTGATTTGTGACTGAAACTGGCTGCTGTCGAGTTATTTCAGTGGTGACAAATGTACAGCATGTTCCTGAAGAAACTCACTCGCAACGTCCATCTTTGAGTTGGGGGTAAGCATTTCTTAGACTTGTTCAATCCTGCCAAAGACTGGGTCCAGTTTGTGGAAACGTTTTACATTTTCTGCGCAAATGGTGTTGGGGCAGACATAAAGCAATAAGTAACTCTCTTGACAGTTTGTGGACCCGCAGCTTTTTCGGTTTTTAGGAGCCTAACTCTCCCTGAGGCACAAGATACTAAAACCTTTCAAGAGTTGACAGATTTAATTAAGGCATATTACAACTCCAAGCCTCCTCTAATTCTGAGATGCTATTGTTTTTACCCGGCAATTCGAGAACCAGGGGAATGCATATTGAGATATTTAACTAGGTTAAAATGATTGGCAAAGGTGTGTTACTTTGGTGAGATTAACGAGATGCTGAGACACCAGTTGGAATGTGGAATAAATGATGTAACCATGCAAAAGCGCCTACAAGCTGAAGCCCAACTAGACATCACACAGGCACTACAACTGGCTTTATCATTGAGAAAGGCAGCAAGTGAATCTAGAAGTTGCACGATATTCCAATGGAAGTAGACATCCTTGCCAGTCCAACTGAGCTTGGGGAACACAATTTGAGTGAATGCAATTGCATAGCCTCACTCAGGATATATCCTGTATAGATGGATCCTCGGTCAGCCCATGGCAAAATCCCAAAACAATGTCAAGTCATGCCCAAACAGTTAAAAATTTCTTAAGGATCCAGGTTGGCAAGCCAGGTGCAGCTGCAACTGGTGTGTCGACTCGAGACAGCAAAGGAGTCCCTGACCTAAACTGAGTAACAGAATTCATAGGCTGGTATACAGGACAGTGTACACCCTGGAAAGCCCACCTACACCTGGTTTGAAACAATTAGATTGCTTAGCAATATCCAAATCAGAACCAAACAAAGTAAACATCTGGTTAAATGATCAGCCAATTCTAACGCGGCCATTTCAGTGATCGGAGAGCTAGTCTTTAACAAAAGTCGCTGTGGACTCCAACCCTTATGTTGACACAAGATCTTGGCGAGACTGAGAACCTATATCGAGGAACCTTTACAAATTAAGGGTACAACTTCAGTTCCAGTCTCTCTTATGAGAAGCAGCTTGTTCAGTTACCACTGATTGTAGTAAAAGGCTCAGGACTAAGCTTGATGGGGTGGAATTGGTTGGCAGAGATTTACCTTGATTGGCTGAACATTTTTCAATTAGAAAACTATTGCCTGAATGAGTTCCTAATTAAATACCTGAACGTATTTCAGGAAGGTCTAGGGACTATCAAAAGATCCAAGGCCCCCTTGCATGTTGACTTGGAAGCATTTCCATGATTCTGTAAGGCCCACACCACCCACTGCCATTTACCTTATGGGCAAACGTAGAGGCAGGAATCAGGAGGCTGGAAAGCGAATGAATCATCAAATCAGTACAGTTTGTGAAATGGGCTGGGCCAGTCATATCAACTGCGAAACCTGGTTCACCCTTGTGGGGCTTTCAAACAAATGGTAAACAGTTTTTTGCAGCTGGATTAACACCCAATCCCTCACATAGAGGATTTATATGCAAAGCTGGTGCACGGGGTGAGGCTGTCTTTCATGAAGGTGGACATGAGCTATGTGTACTTGCAATTGCGGTTAGATGATGATACCAAGAAGTATGCTACAATTAATTCCCAGAAGGATTGTACCAATATACAAGGCTGCCACTTGTGCTATTGTCACCCTGTGCAATTTTTCAGTGGATGATGATGAATATTTTGCAAAGTCTACTCCAGGTTGCCATTTATCTAGATGTTGTACTAATAACAGGGAAGCCCAATAGGGAGCACTTGGAGAACTTGGACATGGTCCCTTGATGTTTCTCTTAGGCAGGTGTACACCTTAGAAAAGAAAAATGTATGTGTCACAAATCTCAAGTGACTTACTTGGGCTACAGAGTTATGTTACATTTATTGGAAGATAAAGTAAGAGTAATCAAAGATGTCCTAGATCCCACGTCTGTACCAAATCTTAGGTCTTTCCTTGGGCTGGTAAATTATTATGGAAAGTTCATACATAACCTGGCCTCCTTCCTGGCACCTTTGCATCAACTCCAAAAAAAAAAGGGCCAGCCTTGGAGATGGTCTCATAACCAAGTCATATTTTCAACGAAGTGAAAGCTCAGCTATCATCCTCTAAGGTGTTGGCGGACTACGATCTCAAGTGAGATCTGGTATTGCCATACGATGTCTTCCCATAAAGGATCAGGGGGTATTGGCTGATAGGTGGCCCATTGGAGAGGAATTCCCAATAGTGTTTGCATCCTGGACTATGGATAATGCAAAAATAGAGAAGGAGGGTTTGGTGGCCACACTTGGAGTCCAGAGTTTCCATCAATACCAATACATAAATTTGTAATAATAACAGCCCACAAACCCCTACTAGAACTACTTAAAGAGGTCAAGGCAGTCCCACCCACAGCTTCAGGCCAAATTCAATGGAGAGTTCTAATACTAAATGCATATAATTACAAGTTGGAACACCGTCCGAGATGCCAAGTAGCAAATGCGGATATATTGAACTGCTTTCCACTGGTGGTGCCACTGCTAGAAGACTCTGCAATGGTTTTAAATATTCTGGACATATTGTCAGCTATGACTGTTAGTATCAGACTTTGGACACAGAAAGATCCAATCCTGGTCAAACTGAAGCAGCTGGTGGTGATGGGGTAAACCAAAGGGCTGCCATATCCAGAACTGAAACCTTTTTGGACTTCGAGAGACCAGATTACATTAGAGGACAGCATGTTATTGTGAGGAGGGGGAGGACTGTCATGAACAAAGGTTGCTGCCAGATACTGGCTGAACTCCATCAGTGCCATCAAAATGAAGGTGTTGCAAGAAGTTACGTCTGGTGGCAGGGCTTGAATGCAGACATAGCTGTATTGGTGGGGATATGCCCAGATCACCATGGACAAAAAACTTATTGCCAGCTGCTCCCCCAAATTCATGAGAATGGCCAGGTAAACCCTGGAATTGGTTACATGACAACTACACAGGTCCTTTCATGGGCTCAATATTCTTAGTCACTGTAGACATCCACTCAAATTGGGCGTGCGTGGAATTCATTCATCAAACACAGCAACAATGATAGGAAAACTGCATGCATGTTTTACAATAGAAGGACTCCTGCAAGTGTTGGTCACAGGTAACGGGCCATTGTTTACCAGCAGGGATTTTGAGTATTTCTTAAAGTCGAATGGGATTTGATATATAAGGACAGCTCCATACTATCCATCATCCAATGGCCTGGCAGAAAGAGTTCAAACTTTGAAGATGGGCTTGAAGAAACAGCCTACAGCTTCATTAGATACCAAACTGTCTCAGTTCTTATTTGAGGACCACACCTCTCGCAACTACACGGATAGCTCCAGCAGAGTTGCTAATAGGTGAAGACTCTGCACCAGGGTAAATCTGACCTTTCCAGACCTGAAGGTGGTGGTTGGAGACCAGCATCAGGAACACCAATGCCAGACACCAAATTCCACCAAGCAAGAAAGACAGTTTACTTCAGGCGACGAAATCTGGTGTAGGAACCATGGGAATGGTCCTACATAGGTAAGAAGCTCGGTCAACACAAGTTCAGGTCCAGAGACATTTAAAGGTCTGGTGGTTGCAATGGTCCTGAACAACATAAAAGCTGCAAACGGTGCAGGAGCAAGACGTGCCCTGTTTCTCGGAACAGTCAGAAAGGCTGTTTGAACTTGTTGGCTCTCCCTTTATGTTAAACGTTGAAGAGAATATAAGATGGACATGACATATTTCCCTATATTGATGCCTTTGCCACAGAAGAGGAGAGTGAATTTCTCCCAAGATGCTCTAGGTGCAATAGGCGAGCTCCTGTGCATTATGCACTGCCTGTATCTGAGGCAAAGTCAGAGGAACATGACCTGATGCTAAAACATCTCAGGAGGCGCTGCAAGGAAAAGGACTGGCCTATGTCCTCAGACTCAGAGGGGGAGGGATTGCATCAAGATCAGCTGGGTGGAAATCATAGAAAATGAGCTCCTTGACGGAGCTGTTAATCTGATCCAATCAGGAGCCCTGGCTGACTCTCAGAGCTAGCTCTGTGGAAGTTAGGCCAGTGTCAAGGACTTTCCACATGCAAGTAAATGGTGACTTGGTGATGGGATATCAGCCTCTGTGGAGTTACTTCACAAACCATCGATTGAAATGGATAAAAATAGAATGAGCATTAACTCACCAGGAACATAAAATGATATAAGAGACTTTACGAGTACATAAAAGGCGAGAGAGTAGGTTAAGTAAATATTGATTCCTTCAAGGCAGAGACAAGAGAAGTTATCATTTGGAGGGAAGAAACAGTAAAGCAACTGAACAAATATTGTGTGTCTGCCTGTCTTCACAGTAGAAGACAAGAATTATACCCCAGCAGATAACCAAGGGAATCATGAAAGTTACAAATTTAAGTTAATTAATAGTAGCAGAGAAAAAATATTAAATAAACTTAAGGGACTAAATTTCCTAGGACATGATAGCTTGCACCTGAGGGTTCTGTAAAAGGTAATAAACACAGAAAGTACCGAAAAAACTCATCAGGTCCAGCATAATCTCTGGAAAGAGATAGAATTAATATTTCGAGCTCTATGATTCTTCCGTTCTGAAGAAGAGTAATTAGCTCAAAATGTTAACTCTGTTGTCCTTCTAAAGATGCGGCCAGACTTGCTGAGTTCCTGCAGCACGTTCAGTTTTTATCTTGGATTTCATGCATTCACAGCATTTTCTTTTATCTTCCATAATAGGTAGCTGCAGAAATGCCTTCTGAAGTATCTTAGATTGTAGAACAGTCTCAGCAAATTGAAAACTAGCAAATTTAACATTCCTATTCGAGAAAGGAGGAAGGCAGAAAGGAGATCTACAGGCCAATTAGCCTGACATCAGTGACAAGAACAAGCTGGTATCAACTATTAAGGAAGTCATCGCAGTACGTTTCAAAAATCATAGGATGATCATGAAAAGTCCACATGGTTTTACCGAAGTGAAATGATATTTGATGAATTTCTTAATCTGATGAATAAACCAATAGGTTAGGATTATGATCCAAGCTGATATTACCGGACAAGTCAGTTACCAGACTGAAATTTGGCTTGAACAATTACATTTGGGTTTTATTTAACAAGTTTTTTTTCCCCTACTGAAACACAAAAACGAAATGCTGCAGATTCTGTTTTAACAATAAAATGAGTTATAGAAAATATTATATAATTATACAAACTGGAATGAATAAAGCTATTTACAGGGGATCTCCGGTTTACGAATGTCTGACTTACAAATGCTTGTACTTAAGAATGTGATCTTGTACAGGGATATAATTTTAAACATTCAACTTTCAAACATTTTCTGTATTTACAAACAGATGCTTTACATTGTCTTGCATGGTGTTTCGACTTGTTTACAAATTGATTTGTAAACCTACTCCAGAATGGAACCCTTGTGCAACCCAGGGACTGCCTGTACGTAACACAATGTGAAAAATATTTAACACAGTAAAATACAATACCTAACACCATTACTTTACAGTACTCGAGCAGAAAGAATTCTCTTCTCTATCACATCTACTTAACTGTTTCTTTCAATTCCTATTTTTAAGAGTTTGAGAGCCTTTATCTTGATTAGAGTCATAGAATCATGAAGTCATACAGCATGGAAACAAATCCTTGGGTCCAACCAGTCCATGCTGAACATAATCCCAAATTAGACTAGTCCTACCTGCCTGCTCCTGGCCCACATCCCTCCTATTCATGTACCTATCCAAATATCTTTTAAGCACTGTAATTTTGCTCCCATCTACCACTTCCTCAGAAGTTCATTCCACATGCGAACCACCCTCTGTGTAAGTAATTTGCCCATGTCTTTTTAAAATCTCTCTCCTCTCAGCTTCATCTTGAAATCCTCCATCCTAGGAAAAAGACAACTACCACTAATTCTATCTATATCCCTTGTTATTTTATAAACTTCTATGAGATTGCCTCTCAACCTCCAGTGTAAAAAGTCCAAGTCTAGAGCCTTTCTTTAGAACTCAAACCTTCCATACAGTCACACAATTGAGCACAAAGCTTTCTTAGCTTCAAATAAACCCTTCAGCGTTCTCACCAAACAATTCTGGTCTGGTGTTTCCAACTAAAATCCTGAGCAAGCGGGAACCCATTTCCTGACTTTTCAGAACTACCTCTTTTCTACAGGAAGAACTGTTGCAAACTGCTTCAATAAGGATTTCTACAAACCAAAACCTGAAGCTTTCCAAATTATGGATTTCTCTCCCATATAAAAAAGGAAAATAATTTTCTCAGTTTAATAACTGAAAGCAAGTCTATATATAAATCATACAACTTATGTTATACCATACACAAAAGAAGAATGAAAATATGTGCTTACAGAGTCATAGAGATGTACAGCATGGAAAAGGCCCTTCGTTCCAACTCGTCCATGATGACCAAATTTCCTCACCTAGTCTAGTCCCATTTGCCACCACTTGACCCATATCCCTCTAAACCCTTCCTACTCATATACCCATCCAGATGTCTTGTAAATGCTGTAATTGTACCAGCCTCCACCACTTCCTCTGGCAGCTCATCCCATACATGTACCATTCTCTGCATGAAAAGGTTGCCCCCAGGTCCCTTTTTATATCTTTCCCCTCTCACTCTAAACCTATGCCCTCTAGTTCGAGACTCCCCCATTCCAGTGAAAAGATTTTGTCTATTTGCCCTATCCTTTGAGTAGCATTTTTGTGAGTTATCAAAAAATAACAACATTTTTACATCACATAAACTGCAGTAAGAAAAACATTAAAGACACAACGAATTACACAGTAATCATATTTTACCTGAGTCCACAGTCGCCATTGTCCTCAATGTTCTTCATATGTGCTCTCGATAAAACCTCCTCTATAGCATTTTCTTTTCTTGACTCTTGAATGAGTTTCAAGTTCTTTTCTTGAAATTTTACAAGAAAATCAAAGGGTTGTGGTTCATATAAACAAGTTTCACCCACATTGTTGGTGATATATACAGTAGTTCAAAGTACTATCATAATAACTTAGACTCAATGTCTCTTTCTCAACTGCTGAATATATTTGCTGGGATGCAGTTTCTTTGAAAATGTAACTGACAGACCATTCAATCCTCATCTTTTCATCTTGCAGCAAAACAGCCCCACCCAAAAGCACTAGCATTAGCAGATAGTTTGATTGGCTTCTCATAACTCAGCCATGTTGAGTTATCAGAATAGCTTTCAAGTTTACAAAGGCACTCATGCACACAAATCTAATCAATTGTTCTGCCTTTCTTCAACAAATTCATTAAAGGTGCAACATGATAATATTCTCATGAAGTTCAGGACAAATTTGCAATAAAAGTTTCATTTGTTGTTCCAGGCAATGGGAAAATCCAAAATAGCCCTTATTTTCACTTCTGTATGTGTTACCCGTTCCTGTCTCACAACGTGGCCCAAGTAAGACATTTTTACCTTGGTAAGTTCATTCTTAGCCAGATTTATAACCAGAATGTTCCTTTTTGATAGCTGATTAAACAGTTCAATCAAATGGTAAATGTTCTTCCCAAGTTTGGCTAACACCAAACTGTTAATGTTCCAATATAACTACATAATTCTTCAATATCATTATTGTTCAGTCATTAGAATATTAGTGCATTTTGTATCCCAACTGGCATGATTTGTATTGAAAAGGTCCACCTGATGATACACTAGCTGATATTTCCTTGGCTTTGTACGTTAACAAAACTTGTCAGTCTCTTCTTCGTAAGTTGTTTTTTTGTGACAAATTGTGCAGGTCCAATTTATGTAGTGCATTTCGTCATCACACAGTCCTTGTGAATTAAGTATTGACTTCATATTTAGAATACCCTCCAGTGTGTTGTGTGTCACTATCACTGTGCTAAACAGGATAGACTTTGAACTGACAGAGGAACTTAAGATTGGGTATCCATAAGGCGTTGTAAGCCATTAACAGTAGAATCATTCTCCTGCAATCTCATAACCCAGCATATCTTCCATTCAACAATTACTATCAAACCTGGTTCAATGGGGAGTGCAGGAGGGCATGTCAGATGTGCCACAAAGCATACTTAAAAATGAAATGTCAACCTGATGAAGCTTCCAAACAGGACTACTTGCATTCCAAACAGCATAAGCAGCAACTGATAGATAGATCCCTCAACCAACAAATCAGATAGATCTAAGTTCTGCAGTCTTGCCACATCCAGTCATAAATGGTGGTGGACAATTAAACAACTCACTGAAGTAGGAGGATCCACAAATGTCCCATCCTCAATGATGGAAGACCCCAGCACACCAGTGCAAAAGATAAGGCTGAAGCATTCACAGCAATCTTTAGCCAGAAGTGCCAAGTGGATGATCCATCCTGGTTTCCTTGAGTAGTCCCCAGCAGTACAGATACTGGTCTTCAAAAAAATTTGCTTTGCTCCACATCATGTAAAGAAAGGGTTGGAGGAACTGGATACCGTAAAGGCTATGGGCTCTGACAACATATCAGCGATAGTACTGAAGATGTACGCTCCAGAACTTGCTGCTCCCCTGGCCAAGCTGTTTTAATACAGCTTAGCATCTACACAACAAATGTAGAAAAATGCCCAGGTTTGTCCTGTACACAAAAAAGGACAAATCCAACCTGGCCAATTACCGCATAATCAATCTGATCTCATTCATCAGTAAAGATATTGACAGTGTCATCAACAGTGCTTATCAAACAGCACCTACTCAGCATAACCAGCTCAGTGATGTCCAGTTTGCATTCTGTCAGGGCCACTCAGCTCCTGACCTCATTACAGCCTTAGTTCAAACATGGTCAAAAGACCTAAATTCCAGAGGTGAGGTATGAGTGACAGCCCTTGATATCGAGGCTGCATTTGACAAAGTTTGAAGTCAAGGAGCCCTCACAAAACTAGAGTCGAAGTCAAACTCTCCAATGGTTAGAGTTATACCTGATGTATCCATAGATTATTGTGGTTGGAAGTCAGTCATCTCAGCTCCAGGACATCTCTGCAGGAGTTCCTTAAGGTAGTGTTCTAGGCCCAACCATCTTCAGCTGCTTTATCAATGACTTTACCTCCATCATAAGTTCAGAGGTGGGGATGTTTATCAATGACTGCACAATGTTCAGTACCATTCAAGCATCCTCAGATACTGAAGCAATCCATGTTCAAATGCAACAAGACCTCAACAATAATCAGGTTTGGGCTGACAAGTGGCAAGTAACATTCAGGCCACACAAATTTGAGATAGTGAGGGTTGCAGATGCTGGAAAGTCAGACTCAAAGTGTGGAGCTCGAAAAAGCACAGCAGGTCAAGCAGCATCAGAGGAGCAAGGGAGTTGACATTTCAGGTCAGAATCTTTCATCAGGATTGGTGAAAGTTTCCAACTTGAAACATTAACTCCCCTACTCCTCTGATGCTGCTTGACCTGCTATGCTTTTTCCGGCACCACACTATATCAAAGCCACACAAATGCCAAGCAACAAATATCTCCAGTAAGAGGTAATCTAACCATCGCCCTTAACATTCTGTTAACATTACAGAATCTCGTGCTCCCGCAAGGAGGTTGAGCAATTCATCAACTTCACCAACACATTCCACCCTGACCTTAAATTTACCTGGACCATCTCTGACACCTCCCTCCCCTTCCTGGACCTCTCCATCTCCATCAGTGACGACCGACTTGACACTGACATCTTCTACAAACCCACCGACTCCCACAGCTACCTGGATTACACCTCTTCCCACCCGACCTCTTGCAAAAATGCCATCCCGTATTCCCAATTCCTCCGCCTCTGCCGTATCTGCTCCCAGGAGGAGCGGTTCCACCATAGAACACACCAGATGGCCTCCTTCTTTAAAGACCGCAATTTCCCCTCCCACGTGTTTAAAGATGCCCTCCAACGCATCTCATCCACATCCCGCACCTCCGCCCTCAGACCCAACCCCTCCAACCGCAACAAGGACAGAACACCCCTGGTGCTCACCTTCCACCCTACCAACCTTCGCATAAACCAAATCATCCGCCGACATTTCCGCCACCTCCAAACAGACCCCGCCACCAGGGATATATTTCCCTCCCCACCCCTCTCCGCCTTCCGCAAAGACCGTTCCCTTCGTGAATACCTGGTCAGGTCCACGCCCCCCTACGACCCACCCTCCCATCCTGGCACTTTCCCCTGCCACCGCAGGAACTGTAAAACCTGCGCCCACACCTCCTCCCTCACCTCTATCCAAGGCCCCAAAGGAGCTTTCCACATCCATCAAAGTTTTACCTGCACATCCACTAATATCATCTATTGTATCCGTTGCTCCCGATGCGGTCTCCTCTACATTGGGGAGACTGGACGCCTCCTAGCAGAGCGCTTTAGGGAACATCTCCGAGACATCCGCACCAATCAACCACATCGCCCAGTGGCTCAACATTTCAACTCCCCCTCCCACTCTGCCGAGGATATGGAGATGCTGGGCCTCCTCCACCGCCGCTCCCTCACCACCAGACGCCTGGAGGAAGAACGCCTCATCTTCCGCCTCGGAACACTTCAACCCCAGGGCATCAATGTGGATTTCAACAGTTTCCTCATTTCCCCTTCCCCCACCTCATCCTAGCTTCTAACCTCCAGAAACTCGATCCCCTGACCTGTCCGGACTTGTCCGACCTGCCCAGCTCCTTTTCCACCTATCCACTCCACCCTCTCCTCCCTGACCTATCACCTTCATCTCCTTCCCCACTGACCTATTGTACTCTATGCCACTCTCTCCCCACCCCCACCCTCCTCTAGCTTATATCTCCACGCTTCAGGCTCTCTGCCTTTATTCCTGATGAAGGGCTTTTGCCCGAAACGTCGATTTTGCCTGTCCTCGGATGCTGCCTGAATTGCTGTGCTCTTCCAGCACCACTGATCCAGAATCTGGTTTCCAGCATCTGCAGTCATTGTTTTTACCCCATTACAGAATCTCCCACTATCAACATCCTGGGGCTTATCATTAACAAGAAACTCAGCTGGACTCATCATATAAACACAGTGGCTACAAGACAGATCAGAGGCTAGGCATACTGCAGCGAATAACTCACCTTCTGACTCTCCAAAGCCTGTCCAGCATCTGCAAGGCAGATGTCAGGAGTGTGATGATATACTTCCCACTTAGCCAGATGAGTACAGCTCCAAAAATACTCAAGAAGCTCGATACCATCCAGGACAGAGTAGCTCACTTGATTGGCACCATATCCACAAGCATCCACTAACTCTTCCATTGGCACTTAGTAGCAGCAATGTATAGGATGTAGCTACAGAAAGTACTGTAGAAATTCACCGAAGATCATAGACAACACCTCCCAAGTTCATAACCACTTCCATCCAGAAGGACAACGGCAGCAGATACATGAGAACACCACCACCTGCAAGTTCCACTCCAAGCCTTTTATCATCCTGACTTGAAAATATATCGCTGTTCCTTCACAGTTGCTGGGCCAAAATCCTGGAATTCCCTCCCCAGCAGAATTGTGGGTCTACTTACAGCAAACTGACTGAAGGAGTTAAAGAAGGCAGCTCACTAGCATCTTCTCAAGGGCAACTAGGGACAGGCAATAAATGCGCTGGCAAGGCAGTGATGCCTATGTCCCATGAATGAACAAATAAAAAAATTCCTTTCATCTTGGATTCAGATGCAAGTAGTACCATGTCAACCTTACAATCATCAATCTAGAATCTTTTTGACCTATTCAATTTCAGCACAATCATGATAGGCAAGCTCTGGCTATTTATGACTAGTTCAATAATGTTGTTGTCCATCATGAACTTCATCTCTTCACTCAATTGACCGATTCTCTTTGGATTGAATCTATTGTTTAATCGGTAGCATCTCTCACATTAACATCATGAACAGCTATATTTCCTAGGGTCAGCCCACAAATTGATTTATGGTTCTGTCATAGACTTTGTAAATTACTTCAATAGTTTCTGGAAGATAAAATACAATGCTATCTAACCTTTTAAGCAATTTTTTAATGCAATCTGATTGTTGGAGGATCAGCTCTGGAATCTTCAATTTCCAATTATTTCTCCAATTGTTCTGATATTTCTATTTCATTCCCCATTGCTTTCACTATAAGTATATTTTTTAATCCCTGACTATCGACTATGTTATTATCTATTTGACATGTTAACATGATAAACTCATGGATTCTTTTTTCAATCTTGAGTATTTATTACAAAAATAACATCAAGTTTCTTTTTGATTTGGTACTGTCCCGTATACCTTACTTTCCCCAAAAAACTGTCAACAGGAACACTTGGTATCCAACAACATTTTAGACTTTGATCATTTTATCTGCTCTAGTTTTCATTGTTTGTTGAACATACTTCAAATGCATGTGAGCCAATTCATATGCTTTGATCTATTTCTCTCTGGAATTTGAAACATAGGCTGAAAGCATAGTCTCTAAACTAATCATTTTTTCTTTAGATTAATTGTTCCTCTCGTCTCATGTCCATATGTCAGTTATAGAGTCATAAAGTCATAGAGATGTACAGCATGGAAACAGACCCGTCGGTCCAACCCGTCCATCCCAACCCAATCTAGTCCCACCTGCCAGCACCCGGCCCATATCCCTCCAAACCCTTCCTATTCATATATACATCCAAATGCCTCTTAAATGTTGCAATTGTACCAGCGTCTACCACATCCCCTGGCAGCTCATTCCATACACGTACTACCCTCTGCGTGAAAAAGTTTCCCCTCAGGTCTCTTTTATATCTTTCCCCTCTCACCCTAAACCTATGCCCTCTAGTTCTGGACTCCCTGACCCCAAGGAAAAGACTTTGTCTATTTATCCTATCCATGCCCCTCATAATTTTGTAAACCTCTATAAAGGTCACGCCTCAGCCACCGACGCTCCAGGGAAAACAGCCCTAGCCTATTCAGCCTCTCCCTGTAGCTCAGATCCTCCAACCCTGGCAACATCCTTGTAAATCTTTTCTGAACCCTTTCAAGTTTCACAACATCTTTCCGATAGGAAGGAGACCAGAATTGCACGCAACATTCCAACAGTGGCCTAACCAATGCCCTATACAGCCACAACATCACCTCCCAGGATCTGGACCAGATGGGCCAATGGGCTGAGAAATGGCCGATGGAGTTTAATTCAGATAAATGCGAAGTGCTGCATTTTGGGAAAGCAAATCTTAGCAGGACCTATACACTTAATGGTAAGGTCCTAGGGAGTGTTGCTGAACAAAGAGACCTTGGAGTGCAGGTTCATAGCTCCTTGAAAGTGGAGCTGCAGGTAGATAGGATAGTGAAGAAGGCGTTTGGTATGCTTTCCTTTATTGGTCAGAGTATTGAGTACAGGAGTTTACTGAAGTCCATATAGATCACATCTACTGCTCTGCCCTCATCAATCTTCTTTGTTACTTCTTCAAAAAAACTCTATCAAGTTTGTGAGACATGATTTCCCACGCACAAAGCCATGTTGACTATCCCGAATCAGTCCTTGCCTTTCCAAATACATGTAAAAGGATTAAATCCTGTGGACTTAATGAGTGTCCTTAATGGCAATCAGAATCAAGGAATTTCCTGAACCAAACCATTAGAATATTATCGAATCATACAGCACGGAAACAGATCCTTTGGTCCAACCAGTCCATTCTAGCCATAATTCCCAACTAAACCAGTCCAACCTGCCTCGCTTGGCCCATTTCCCTCCAACATATCTTTATTCATGTACTTATCCAAATATCTTTTAAATGTTATAACTGTACCCATATCCATCACTTCCTCTGGTAGCTCATTTCACACACAAACCACTTTATCTGTAACAAAATTGCTCCCAGGTCTTTTCTCCTCTCACCTTAAGAATATGCCCCCTAATCTTGAAGTTCCCCATCCGAGGGAAAAGACATTTTCATTCACTTTGTTTATGCACCTCATGATTTTATAAACCTCTAGAAGTTCAACCCTCAACCTCCTATGCTTCAATGAAAGAGGCCACAGCCTATCCTTATAACTCGAACCTTCCATTTCCAGCAACATCCTGATAAATCTCTTCTGAACCCTCTCCAATTTAATAATATCCTTGCTATAACAGGGTGACCAGAACTGGACACAGTACTCTACAACAGACCTCACCAACATCCTGTACAACCTCAACACAACGTCCCATCTCCTATACTCAAACGTCTGAGCAATGAAGGCAAACATGCTAAATGCCTTTTTAACCAGCCTGTCTACACATGATGCAAATTTCAATGAATTATGTACCTGAACCCCAAGGTCTGCCTGTTCTACAACATTACCCAAGGCCGTATATTTAACTATATAAAGTCCTACCACTGTTTTCATAGAATCTCTACAGTGTGGAAACAGGCCATGTGACCCTCTCCCCTACCCTACATTTCCTCTGACTAATGCACCTAGCCTACACATGCCTGAACACTATGGGCAATTTAGCATGGCCAATTCACCTAACCTGCACATCTTTGGGAGGAAACCGCAGCATCCGGAGAAAACCCATGCAGACACGGGGAGAACGTGAAAACTCCACACTTGTTTGACCAAAATGCAATACCTCGCATTTATCCAAATTAAACTCCATCTGCCATTCTTCAACCCATCGATCCAATTGATCAAGATCTCTATATAATCTTAGATAAGCTCCTTCACTGCCCACTACTCCACCAACCTTTGACAATAAGCCCTAATCACAGTATTGAAATGGACGGTGGCCCCATTGCAGCTCGAGACTGTGGGCAGTAAGAAGAATATATAAATTGTTTTATTCCCGAACTAGTCATCATTTCTTTGAAAATTTTGATCATAATATTTGAAACTTGATGATTGCATTGCTTTGACTAATTCAAACTTTGTTTAAAAAAGTTGAACTTTTCCACTACCGTTTTTTGTCACTTTACCTAAGGCACTGCATCCATAATTATTATTGATTCCCACTCTTGTTTTAGGTAGGGATCCAGCACAATCTATTGATTCAATAATTGGGAACAACCTAATTCTTCAACAGGTGGTATCGGAATTAAAGGCTTATTTTAAGTGGTTTAATTGACGGTTGGGGTTTTCCCACTACCTGATATTTTTGGCATGCCTGGCAAAATCTTTAAGTAATTCTGACCAACAAAATATCTAAATATTTTAGGTATTTGGAAAATCCAAGCGAAGTGAGCTGCTATTAAAATCTCATTATGATTTTCGGATGGAACTGAATTCAGATGGATCACTGGCTATTCTTCATCAGCTGGTATTTGAAGTAGTCTCCATTTCCTCATTAATATTCTATCCTTCAACTAATAACATTCAACCACTGACTATGATGTCTGGTATCATGCTTTCAATTCAGAATCAGTTTGTTGCATTTCTGTTAAAGAAGATGAACTAATCATCACATCAGCTTCATTTTCTCTACCTTTACCTTTTTCAATTAGATTTTCAAAAGACATTGCATCGATAACTAAGTTCTACTGTTCTTCCTCTCGAATTCTACAGGGTACTGAACTAGCCACAACATCGTCAGGAAACCATCCTGGATTTCCTCCAGCAGCATTTCAGTTCTTTTTACCTCCACTGGTTGTTCCACCACCAGGTCATTTTGCAAAATAATCAATTTCTTCTACAGGAATTTGTTTCACTACCCCCACTACAACATCTCCATTTAGTGGGTCACTCTTTAGTCCAATTCTTATAATGAGATTGGTTTGTAACCTTCAACTTCCAAGTAATATTTTTTCCTTGAAGGCCAATAATATCATCAGCAAGAATGACTTATTGACTTGCTTCAGTCTTTTAACTCCTTTGCTGGTTTTCCTCTTTGATTCAATGCATAAAGGAATATCTCCCCTTTTCAATATAAAATACTCAGAACATCCATTGATCTGACCCTGCTAATCAGTTTTGGGAAAGAATCTTTGAGACTCTCCTGAGTTATTTCATGGTAAGGACATGTGCTCTTTATACCATCTCAACAGTTTCCTTTACATTTCTGAAGAATTGTTAGATATTCCTACTACTGGATTGGTCTCCCAATCGCTTGCATTGATTAGTTTTTGATATGTACATTTTTATTAGCATTAGAGGCATGTTAACTTCTTTTTGTCACCTTTTGGTTATAACCATTCTCCTTTACTACTTTGGCATTGTTCCGTCTTTTCTCTAAAACTAGTACCTCTTGCATCCACAATTTTTTCTTTTTCATCATTCTTGTGGATTTCCTTATGAACATCTACCTAACTCCAAAGGTCAATGCAAGATATCATAATTATCTGCCAGAACTGCTGTTTCTCTGATCTTTAACACTTTATAATCATCTAAATGCATTTTAACTTTGCAAAAATGTGACATTTCAATTCTTCCATGATTATAATTTCCACACATTCTCAAAATATTTCTCTAGCTTTAGAGATTTAAACCACTGATCTCACACCATTTCTTTCCCACTTATAAATTTCACAAATTAGATTTCTTTCTTACAGGAGAACATGCTTAAGAAAATGGAGTAGGCAATTCAACTTCTCAAGTCTGCTCCAACATTTAATACAATCATGGCCGGATCTCAACTCTACTGTCCTGCTCGGTCTCTGTACCCCTTCAACACATTACTAAATAAAGGTATATATTTACTCAAAATCCTAGCATTTATCATACTCTGGGATAGCAAATTCCAGATTCAATCATAAACCTCAAGCATAAGCTCATAAACATTGAGAGGTCAAGCTGTTCCAGTGTAGCTACAACATTGGCATCCACCTGATAATGTGCAAAATTGCCCAGGTATATCCTGTACACAAAGATTAGAGTGAACCCAGCCATTTACCACTCTTTCAATGTATTCTCGATCATTAGTAAAGTGATAGCAGATATCAAACAGCATTTGTTTTTAGCAATGACCTGCTCACTGATGCTCAGTTTGTGTTCCACCAGAGCCACTAAGTTCTTGAACTAATTACAGCCTTGGTTCAACGTGAACAAAAGAGCTGAATTCCAGAGGTGAGGTCAAAGTGACTGCCCTCAACATCAAGGTCGCATTTGACCAAGTGTGGCATCAAGGAACTGTAACAAAACTCAAGACAATGGGAATCAAGGGGAAAATTGACTTTGAATAAAGTCATTCCTGAAGAAGGGCTTATGCCCAAAACGTCGATTCTCCTGTTCCTTGGATGCTGCCTGACCTGCTGCGTTTTTCCAGCAACACATTTTCAGCTCTGATCTCCAGCATCTGCAGTCCTCACTTCCTCCTCCTTTGAATGAAGTCATACCTTGCACAAAGGAAGATGGCTAAAGTTGTTAGCGGTCTGTTATCTCACTTCCAGGATTTCTCTGCAGGAATTCCTCAGGGTAGTGTCCTCAGCCCAATCATCTTCAGATGCTTTATCCATGATCTTCCCTTCATCGTAAGGTCAGATATGTGGATGTTCACTGATGATTACACAATGCTTAGTACCATTCAATACTGAAAAAATTCATATCCAAATTCCAAGTAACATACACACCACACAAATGTCAGGCAATGACCATCTCTAACAAGAGAGAATCTACAATTGTTTCTTGACATTCAATGGCATTCCCATTATTGAATCCTTCACTATCAACATTGATCATTGGTTCACAATTGGCCAGAAACTGAACTCAATGAGTAATACAAGTACCATGGCTACACGAGCAGGTCAGAGTCAAGGAATACTGCAGTGAGTAACTCACCTTCTGATTCTGCAAAGCCTGTCCACCATTTATAAACACATGATGAGTATGAGGGAATACTCCCCACTTGCCTGGATGGATGCAGCTCCAAAAACACTCAAGAAGTCTAGTGTTGTTGGAGATGCATACTATCCAGGATGAAGCAGTTCACTTGATTGGCACCATATCCACAAACATTCACTCCCTCCAAAACCAGCTCTCAGCAGTAGCAGTGTGCACCAACTACAAGGTGCATCACAGGAAGTTACCGAGGTTTCTTCAACAACAATGTCAAACCCCACAACTGCTACCATCTTAGGAAGACCAGGACAGAGGATGCATGGGTACACCACTCAACTGTCCTAACTTGGAAATACATTGCCGTTTCTTCAGTGAGCCTGGACCAAATTCTGGAACTGCCCAATGGGCATTGTGACTCCACCTACAGCACTCAGGCTCCAATGGTTAGCACTGCTGCCTCACAGTGCAAGGGAATCAGGTTCAATTCCAGCCTTGGTGACTGTCTATATGGAGTTTGCATGTTCTCCCATGTCTGCACGGGTTTCCATCGGATGCTCCAGTTTCTTTCTACAGTCCAAACATGTACAGGTTAGCTAGATTAGCTATGCTAAATTGCACAGAGTGTCCAGGGAGGTGCAGGCTGGGTGGGCTAGCTTTGGTAAATGAGAGATTACAGGGATAGGCTAGGGACTTGGGTCTGGGTGGGATGCTCTTTGGGAGTGTCATTGAGGATTCAATGGGCCAAGTGATCTCTTTCAGCACTGTATGGATTCTATGATTCTATAAGTCAGCTTATCACCACCTTCTCAAGGGCAACACAACCAATGAATCCCTAAAAATGTATATGTTTTGATATAGTCATCCCTTTCAACATTTCTCCGTCCCCATTTTGTAGATTTTATTATGTGTTTAGTGATCATTTTGCTGTTTTTGCATCATCCCCATTCACCACTATTCATGCTAGATTTTATGTGTTTTTAGTTTCATGGTGCTTTCTACCACTTTAGTTGTTGATATCTGCCTTTACTGGCAAGTAAAGCTCTTGCCTCAAAGAAAAATATACACTGTTTTATGTTAAATTCTTTTACAAATAACTCTCATTTATCTTGTATGATTTTACTCATTAGTAGATATGTCCAGTTTACTGAGGACCATCTCTGTCTCATTGCATTGAGATCCTATTCACTCAGACTTAAACTTAGTTCCTCTAGTTTGTGTAAGATAATAGGAAACTAGTTGTAAGGGATTCAATGAATGAGAAGACGGAATATATTCTTTTGTGAGCAGGATAGACAGCCCTAAATGAGATGGTATCTACCTAGTTACAAGGTGAGGACATCTCAAACTGGCTTGAGAGAATACTGATGAAGAATGGGTATGATATAGTCATTGATAACAATGCCAGTGGTCCTAATCCATTGCATCTCTTATATGCCAGCTCAGGTGGAATCTTGCTCTTGAAGATCTTGCTCAACATATTTCACCCGATCTTTTTCGGTCAGTTCATCTTTTTCCCATCTGGTAGTGTGAAATCAGCCTTCCTCAAATCTAGATGTTTGTAGCTGTTTTAATGTGATGTTGAACTTAATTATATTATGATTGCGATTAGATAAACGCTCATTCACTGTAATGCTGATAACTGCTTGATCACTAACAGTAAAATGGTGTTCCCATTTGAAGGTTCTATGATTTATTCTTCCAGTAAACAATCTTGAACACACCCAAGAGCTTACTATCTTCCTTATTTATGCTAGTTTGCTTACCATAACCTCTACAAAAATTAAAATTCATTACTACAGCCATTCTGCCTTCATTACATGTTTACTTAATATAAATCACCACTTCACTGCTGCTGAAGGAAAGCCTACATACAATGTGCATTATGTTTTTTTCCTTAACTACTTACAGATAATCACAGTCCTCTTGTAACGTCCTCTCGGATCAATGAACTGATGTCATCCTTAGTCATCAAGGTCCCTCCTCCCACAACCATTTTTCCTATAATCCCAGTAGGTCTTATAAACTGATAATCTTTAAATTAGATATCTTACAGTGTGGAAACAGGCCCTTCGGCCCAACAAGTCCACACCGACCCGCCGAAGTGCAACCCACCCAGACCCATTCCCCGACATTTATCTCTTCACCTAACACTACGGGCAATTTAGCATTGCCAATTCACCTAACCTGCACATTTTTGGTCTGTGGGAGGAAACCAGAGCACCCAGAGGAAACCCACGCAGACTCCAGAGAATGTGCAAACTCCACACAGTCAGTCGCCTGAGGCGGGAATTGAACCCGGGTCACCGTGCCGCCAACAATTTAGTTTCCAGGCCTTCAGTCTTGCAGTCATCTCTCAATGATGGCTACCATTTCATACCATCTACGTTTGAACTTCAGCAAGTCAGTCAACTTTTCATTACATTCTGCACATTCTTTTGGATAACAAATTCTAACCTATCATTCTGTACTACACAGTTTATTCACACATTCTTTATTTTTCTTCCTGGTTTATTTAATTTACATATTTTAGTTTTCCCTTTTCCAGTCGACTTGAAAGCACAATTTTTGACTAAACCTAACACTTTCTCTCTGCTTGTTTTGAAATATTCAGGTACCTTCTTTTCCCAGTACTGAAGCCAATGTTAGGAGAATGGACCCCTTTTTTGTTTTTTAAAACCACTAGGGTTTCAGCCATGTGTTCAGTTCCCCAAGTCAATTTGCATGCAACTCAGGTTAATAATAGATGATAACCCTCTAATCCTGTTCTTTAATTTACCTCTAAGTTCTTCATCCCCTCCAAAAAGAACCATTTTGCAATACAGTGTTCTGTTTTCGGTCTCAACATTGTTATCAATGACTAGATCATACACATTCTTCATCAGTATCCTCTCAAGCCAG
Source organism: Chiloscyllium plagiosum (assembly GCF_037043375.1). Classification (NCBI taxonomy): domain Eukaryota; kingdom Metazoa; phylum Chordata; class Chondrichthyes; order Orectolobiformes; family Hemiscylliidae; genus Chiloscyllium; species Chiloscyllium plagiosum. Next base: position 29,469,757 of record NW_028270143.1, on the reverse strand, counting down.
TTTGAGATGTCCTCACCTTGTAACTAGGTAGATACCATCTCATAAAGGGCTGTCTATCCTGCTCATAAAAGAATATATTCCATCTTTGAATTCATTGAATCTCTTACAACTAGTATGTTTGACATCCTCTCTTCATCTTCTTTCTCTGCCTGGGCACAGCCTTCTGCTGCAGGGTGCTATGGTCAATATTCCAACAACCTTTATCCTTCGCCTCAAAAGGCAGCAAGTGCATTGTACCCACCGGACCTTAATCTACCTACCCTACCATTCCTTCTCATCTGGCTTCCCCTTCTTCTGTCCACCAGCAAACACATTCCATTCCTGTAATTAAGTAAGCAAAGTTCTGTATTGAGATTTCTCCCCTTCCTAGGAGCATTAGAGTGTCTCCAGCTCTCACTTAGCATGATTCTCAGCCAAATTTGAGACAGACAGGTTTTCTCTAGAAGGAGAAAGTGAGGTCTGCAGATGCTGGAGATCAAAGTTGAAACTTTATTGCTGGAACAGCACAGCAGGTCAGGCAGCATCCAGGGAACAGGTTCCTGAGGAAGGGCCTGTGCCCGAAACGTCGAATCTCCTGTCCCTGGATGCTGCCTGACCTGCTGTGCTGTTCCAGCAATAAAGTTTCAACTTTTCTCTAGAAGTCAGCACTGTCCAGAATCTCCCATATATTGCAGTTCCAACAAACTACTTTGCTAGCAAACTATTTCCTTTTACAATTTGTGATTCTATTGAAGAAAATGGCACCCTAAGTACTCTCTTGTCTCATGACAGAGTCCTTGTTTGGGATTTGTTTCTGAGTGACAAATGCTGCTCCCTGGAGTTCAAGTTTGCATGGTGGGATGGAATTAGGCCATATTGAAATTCTGGTAGGTGTGAACTGTTATCACCTTCTTTGTCTACATAATCAATGCTGACATTCTTTTATGATTTGGAGACACCAGTGTTGGACTGGAGTGTACAAAGTTAAAAATCACACAACACCAGGTTATAGTCCAACAGGTTTATTTGGAAGCACTAGCCTTCTGAGGGCTGCTCCTTCATTAGATCACCTGATAAAGGAGCAATGCTCCAAAAGCTAGTGCTTCCAAATAAACCTTTTGGACTGTAATCTGGTGTTGTGATTTTTGACATTTTTAATTCTCATGACTGCTTTTTTAAAAAAAAACATTCAAATCTTGTGAATCATAATTTTTATTGTAAAGAATAACTTTTGAATAATAATTTCTGAAGTGTCCCTGCCACCTTAGCCCATTTACATCCCACCCATCCTCTATCTTCATCTCCTGCAATTCCACCCCTGTCATTCTATGCTTCTCATGCCATGCCATTCTTTTCAGTCCTTTTATATCATCCTCATCCCATTATGGCCATGCATATTCTGCCCATAAATCCCATTCCTTTCAGCTCCAAGGTAGCAGGAACAAGAAGGTTAAACTTATTTTCATGGTCACCTTCACAGCCACTGACAATGTGCTTCTTGACCTGTTCTATTGTTGTGGGTGTAGATGGCAACTTTAATGTGGTAATCCTTGTTAAAGTGCAGATGTCTTAGACATTTTCTGATCAACCTATTCAGAGGTATTATTACATACCATTGGAGCATTTGGGTCTTGAATTTGGTGCTTAGAATACCACCACTGTATCACAAGACTCCTAAGTGCAGATGTCATGTACTTTTACAATAAGTTTCAGAGGAGTGAGTTCCTCTCTGAGTAGATAGGGCTCCTGATAAGAGTGCTTCTCATCTTCTTCCAGCTCTCATCTTCCTGTGTGCGTCCAATATTTGTAACATACTAGATATTATGGGAAATAGCTTTACTGCATCAACATCTAGAGCAATAGGCTTTTGGAAAATCCTTCAATTCCACAAAACTTCCATCAGAATCTGCCACCCTACAGCCTCTGGATGTTTTTGAAAATTTATGTAAGGCATCAAATACCGCTAGAATCATTGCTTCTTTCTGGCTATTGCTATCAGTAATAAATCTGCAAGTAGTCGCTGATTCCTTCAAATAATCCCAGTGAAGAGGCCATAGCTGCTACTAAACACACGTTTGGTTAGGCAAGCAATTGAGAAAGCAGGAGGTGGAACTTTGATGCCAAAGTGTTACCACTAGTTCTAAATCAGTGTTGCACTCAGATGCACGTCATGGTCTGCTTGCACTGCACATTTTTGATAGGCGTGCACTACTCAAGAGCTGGCCCATGCACAACTATCATGTCTAGTGGCTTTTTGCCTCTGAAATATATGCACATCCTACAGTCACCATTTTAAGCATGAAGGGTACTCAAAGTGTTTAAACAATAAGTGCTCCGAAGCCCAATTTTGTGCTGAATGATTCTTTTTTAAAAAGCAAAACTATTTCAATTGTTTCTCTGTCTAAATGCTCATAAATTTTAATAATTTCCTCAAGCCGATCACAAATTTGGTCTAAGGTTACATAAGAAAAATAGCGTACATAATGAAAATCAGAAAATGCCGGACATACTCAGCTCATCAGGCATCATGATCCAGGGGAGTGGGAGGGGGGGGGGTGGGGCGGAAACGTTAATATTTCAACATTGTCATTAAAGTTGAGATAACTTCTCTCTCCAAATGTGCTGGCAGCTGTGCTTAATAATTCAGGAAATTTTTTGTTTTGCTTCTTTTCCTCATATTCAGAAGCTTTTTAAATCATTAACAGAAGTGTTTGATGCTGTTAGTTGAGGATCATATCTAAGAGTGAAGTGTGATGCAAAATTCCCAGTTTTGTATTTCTGCCATTTCTTGAGCATCTTTTAACAACTCCCCACTTAAGGGGAAAAAAGCTTTCCAATTGTTTGCACAGTCAGTTGTCTAGCAGCCTCTTTTCTATTTATCTTTTGGCTAACCTAGCAAGCATTTTAAGAAAATAAAATGTTGTTAATATTTTTGCTTTGCTGTGTATTATGCACTGCTAATATATATTCCGAAAAAGATTTTACATCTTATTTGTCTTTGTACATAGCAAATTAACCATTCTGGCAACTTCTCACCATTCATCTATCTTTTGAATTTGAGCAGGGGGATGCAAGCTCTCTCTATCTCTCTCTCGATTAGAATACTTGTATCTTTCATAACTTATTGAACAAGATGATAAAAGAATGTAAGGTTTGATACAGCATTGTAAATTCAAGTCATCCAATTAGTCTCATAACTAGGTCAAAAGGTTAAGTTAGTTGGAACCTTTAGCATTTATATATTTTAGAATATTATCTATTGATGAATATTAAATTACATATTCATATAAATAAGGCTGTTGAAAAACATTTTTGATTTTTTTAACCTAAAGAAGCATTCCTGATTTAAATTGTCCTATTAGTGGCCATGTCTTCAGAGATCTTGGCTGTGAGCTCTGAAGCTCCTTCCTTGCACATCTTCACCTCCCCACCCTCCTTTAAAACAAATTTCTTTCACAAAACTTTCATTCATTTGCCTTAATATCTCTTTATGCAGCTTGTAAAACCTTGCTTTATAATACACTATTTGGAGGACAGTGCACAGTTAATGAGTAGGTGCGTTCAATTTAACCTTTCTCTCAGAGTCAATTGGAATAGTGCTCGATGGAAAATTCTTACAGCAATTGCCAGTAAACATGTGACAGTAGGTAAAGGGCATACAAAGATGCATATTAATTTCCATTTGCAATCTGAATAAAACTAGGACAATTAACTACCTTTCCCCTCACTAATAAGCATCTGAAGCCTTGAAGCATAATTTCCAAAATGTGATAACTTAAATTTAAGTAGCAACCATAATACAATATCTCAAACCACTTCACAGAAGCATTTGTAAACATTGTTTTGAGTCAGGTATTGCTAGAGGTGGTAACATATATAGTTTTTATGATGACAATTTAGTTAGAAACTCATCTGAGTGAAATGCAATAAAAAGGTTGTGAACAGTGCGACTCAGCTTCAGATATTTGCCGGGAAGGGGACAGAGTCACTGACTGGGAAACAGAGAACCGAGAAACGTGTTTTTGGATCTTCCCACTATTCTACAGGATGAAACTTACGTTCCTCCAATACAGAGTGCTATGCGGGCAGTATGATAACTTAGTGACAATGCAGAAGACAAGACAGATGGCAATGTCTCTATGAAAATCAAGACTGGCCTTTAGTTGACAACAAGTAGATGAGAAACAGGAGGGCACCAGAAGTAGTATGCAGTAACAAGAAGAAAGGCATTTCAGATGTAGGCAGATAAGAATTAAACCATTCCGTGCAGTTCCATTCAGCTAGATGACAGTGAAGAATATTGATAAATATCATATTCAACCATGTCAAACTCTGCAGACATGTCAAGGTGGGATAGTTAATTAGTTACATGGACGGCTTGTGACATTGACAAAAGCCATATTGATGGTAGGGCTTCGGCAGAGACCCAATGAAAGGATTTGAAGATAGAATCCTAAGAATAATAGTATGGGTGTGAGAGATGACTACATGTTCGAGAACTTTGAAGAGGAAAAAGAAGTTGGAGATGGCATGATAGTTTTCCAGAATGGTCGAACTAATGATTTCTTTTTAAGGAGAAGGGAAATGGTGGCAGATCTGAAGGAAAAAGGGAGCAGGAGAGAGAACCATTCATCTTATTTTTAAAATGTATTATAAACTCAAATGGGAATCAGATCAGCAGTTTGTATGAATAGGAATAAGGAAGCAGGAGATGGGTATAATGGACAAGATGAGCTGAGACTATGAGGGGAAAAAGCAGACACTAGGGGTGGGTTAAATCCAGGGCTAGGGAGAGCTCCAGAGGCAGTTTACTGATAGTTTAAATGTGAAAAGTACACATTAGATGCAAGTTACAAGATAGACAACAATTGTTGTTAACTACATTAAGTAAATATAAAACAATATATAAAAGTAAACAGAGATATGCTAGATAATAAGCAAATTGATTGTTAAATCCATACATTCTGATTAGTCCTCTACTTACAAATACATAATACAGACAGAGCATATATATCCAATAGGAGAAAGTGAGGACTGCAGATGCTGGATATCAGAGTCGAAAGTGTGGTGCTGGAAAAGCACAGCAGGTCAGGCAGCATCTGAAGAGCAGGAGAATAGACATTTTGGGAATAAGCCCATCATCAGGAATATATGTCCAATAGTCTGAAATCCAGACTGCAATATACTTGTGGATATTTAGGTATCAGAATTTTTTTTGTGCGTTGCGAATACAAACTTGATTTATCAACATGAATTGGTTTTCCACTTAAAGTTTGAAAGTTCCTCCTTGTACTATGATAGAAATCACAGGCTTCCATTTGAAACAGAATAGTCTCTCTATACCTAAGAGTACATTTTTTCTTTGTCATTAATGTTCTTAATCCAAGTACCTTTTGTTACTTCCATTTAATTTTTGAAACCCTTATACAGAATTCATCAATCCATCAGGAGTTAAGTATTGCTTCTCCAATCCCCAGTTTCTGTTCTTAATCTCAATATATGGTCAGCATTAGTGTAAACATATAAAATTATTAGACTATTAGATACTTGTATCTTCCTATTTTTAAATGTTATCATCAACTTCGTGGTCACTACTTTCTCTACAGGAACAAACCTGGGAACAATTTTTTTCATTTGATGTTTTCTCTCTCCTTTTCTCTTCATTTCTAGTTTAAATATTACAATTTTGGTAAATAAAATATCATCCAATTGATTAGTTCCAATTCCTTATTTAGGTGCAGTGCATCTGTTTCAATCTGCTGCGTATTCCCTGAAATGCATTACAATATCTAATGCATTTAATTATTTTTACATCTTTCTAATTATCCAACAAATCTTCACAGATGCTGCTAGACCTGAACTTTTCCAACAATTTGTTTTGTTACAGCACGCATTTTATTTTTCAGTTTAAGTCTGTCAACTTATTGCTTAGAGTATAGCACATAATCACAGAAATATTTTCTTCTAATTTCAGTACATTTCCACCATATAGTATTATCATTCTGTCATATTCTTATATAGGCATTCGTACATCCTGCAGCTTGTTAGAGAACAAAGCCATTACCAATTACTGAAGTATAAGATCAGACTTTTAGGAAAACTATAGTGTTTGTATGTGATAATTTTTCAACTTTTAAAAACTGTTGCAAGCGTGATTCCACTTTGATTTTAATGCCCACATTGTATGAAAAAAAAATTGAATGCTATTTTAAAAAATAAACTAAATTCCTGCATTTCTTGGTACATAGTGTCATACAGCACGGAAACAAACCCTTCAGTCCAACCGGCCCACTAAATCCCAAATTAAAATCCAATCCCAAACTAAACTAGTCCCACCTGTCTGTGCCTGGCCCATATCCCTCAAAACATTTCTTATCTAAAATGTCTTTTAAATGCTGTAGCTGTACCCAAATTCACCACTTCTTCTGGACATTAATACCACAAATTTTGCCAAACTTTTCTTGGTCTCTCCCATTCTCCTGAAACTTCAATCCCTCCTTGCATTGCTGGCTGCATTCTCACACCTTGACCACTAACCATTTTTCTAGTGAATAACTAGAAATGTGTTGGCAGGTAGCTCAACATGGTGGGCATCACTGCTGAATCCAATCTTACTCTGTCAAGATCAAAAATTTACAATCAAATTTTCTTTCCTATGCAGTAATTTTGAAGTCAATTGTAATGTTTATATTGCAAGATCATCTGAAACCAACTAAATTGGTACAAACTGGAGGTCAAGGGCAAGTTCCCTCTGGTCTACATTAATCAGTAAAACCATCAGCACACTTTATTTTGCAAAAAATATTAAAATTCCTTGATGCTATTTAATAGAGTATTTGATGGCCAAAATCTATTAGCATAAAGAAAATCAACATATTTAAGAATAAATAGATAATCATTTAAAGAAATATGGCTCGCTGAAGCCACTCCTCACCCACAGGTTTTCGGAGACTCAAGTGGAGGTAGAAATTGGTTATGGCTCATTAACGGGTGCATAATCAGCATTATGATGATGATGATGATGATGCAACCAACAGAGACCAGAGTCTGACCCACAAATGGGATTCAAGTTTTTAAAAAATTATTTGGACCTCTAAAGCCACCAGTTGCAGTTGAAGCAAATGAATGTTAGCCAAGTCCCGACAGGCTTGCAGTACCAATGGAGAAGGAACCATTACAATTGTGAAAGTCAGTCAAGCATCCTTGTTCTTCCTGATTCCACTGGGATAATTTTCCCTTTTTGTTTCAAAAACAAAACATATGGTGCACATAGGGACCCAACGGGAGCAGGCAAATTTCCCAAAAAGTTCTTAAAACAGGTGTGACCACCCTACCACAAAGTTTTCATTGTTGATACCATTTTTATGCCCCAAAACAGATACCAAGCTTCCCACTTATTGTCTTTGGGGGTGTTCAAAGGAAAATTTCAAAAGTAATCTATTCAAATTTGTGTAGCTACTTCCCTGAAGGCATTTACTTACAATAGAAACATTCTAAATTAAAAAAAAACAAAAAGACTGTGGATGCCAAAATCAGAAACAAAAACCGAAATTGCTAGAAAAGCTCAGCAGGTCTGGCAGCATCTGTTGTGAGGCAGGATCACTAGACCTGAAACTTTACCTCTGATTTCTCTCCACAGATGCTGCCGGACCTGCTAAGCTTTTCCAGTAATTTCTGATTTTGTTACTGGAAACATTCTGCTTCACGAGATTTAACCTTTAAGCCTCTTTCTTAGTTGGATAGTGATCAGCAATTTTGAACAAATTAATCAAAATTATTTGATTTGGATGGTGGTGCGTTCCAGACGTCAACTTGTATCGGAAGGAATACATTCTACTAATCTCTAGTTTTGTTAAATTGTATTAATTTCATAATTGACCTTTTATGTTATCATTTTACTTACAGCAATTCTGTTTCATTCTCAGCCATTTCTCCTGTGCTAACAAATTCAATTACTTCAAAATATTCTATCGAGAATCATACGTGATTGGTTTCAATACTTTGATGCAGTCATTTTGATTTTTTAATATTCAAAATGTCATGAAATATTCCATATATATGATATATTTTAACTCTAACGAATACAAAATGCCAGAGAAATTCAGCAGGTCTGGGAGCATGTGTGGACAGCATTAGAATTGAAGAGGCGGCATACCAAACTTGAAATGTTAACTATTTCTCCCCACACATGGTGCTGGATTTGCTGAGTTTCTCCAGAATTGTTTGTTTCAGATTTCCAGCAACAATGCCATTTGTTTTTATTCGATGATTTTAAGTGTTGAATCATGCAAAATTGAAATAATCTATTTAATTTACAGCTCTTGAATATATAACTAATTTATTAGTCTGAGAGCCATAAATTAAGTGAAACTTCAATGAATGGTCAATAATCATCACCTCTATTTTTTTTTGCAGCTTTGATGACAGATGCCAAATTATTTGTATGCATTCAATGGCTAACATTCATTAACTTACATGATATATTGTTCTGATCTGTAGTCGAAAGGTTCAAGCTCAGTACCATACTCTACATCATAGTTTAAGATAATTACCTACACATTTTAAGACAATTAGGGTGAGGTATCATTTTTTTGTATAATTAATTGATTCAAAACTATATTAACCTTCAACAAAAAGGGTGCAGTTATTAAACATACAATTTTTTTTCTACTTCCATTAAATTCACATCACAGCTTCCTCTCCAATAGTATAAGCAAAAGTTTAAAAGTTCCATACTAGTAATATAAAAACTAGTGACTCTCTCCTCCAGGCAACACCATCAAAAATGGATAAATTCCATCGATGTTAGTGAAATCCTATGTTATACAAAGCATTCCCAAGTTTGACTAAGAAATAAAAAAAGTGACGCAGTACTTATGAACAGGATTGATAGTTGGTGGAAGCGAAGAGAATAAAAAGGATGGAATTAGAACTATTGCTCTTATGGAGGATAGACGTCAATGTGGATCTGTTGGGTTAACTGGCCCCTTTTCCTAGCTGTTATTTCTATATAATTCACTGCATTAATTAACTGAATTTAAAGTCATTTGAGAAATTTTATTTTCCATCCTTCTGCATCAAAATGCAATTGCACTCCTTTCACAAGTTTAACCATGTTGTGGATATACAAACTAAGTTAGTTGGTAGATAAGCTTGCAATAGATACATTATATGCACAAGCTTACCATTTAAAGAAATAGATGTTATGGCTACACTTTTTAAAAAGAAAGCAATAATCTCAATTCAATTCTTGATAATTGCAGCAAATGAATATATAAATAAAATTGTCAAAATGAGGGGTGAAATCAGGTAAATGACTTGAGATTTTCAGAAATTACTCAAGCTGCCACAAATTCAAACAAAATTCATTTAAGTAGTAATCAAGTGTTTTACCCAAGTTATTCACAGTAGAAGTCATAAATACAACTTTTTAAATGTTCAGTTTTACATATTGTAGGATTAACTTTAGGAATGGTTTTCCTTGCAGACCAGACCAAAGTTCTTCAATAACTTTATAAATTTAAAGGTTTTGAATAATTTGCAAAATTAAGTGAATTTTTGATATTTTTAATACTAAAATGTTTACCTGTCTACTTTAAACATTCACAAACAATAAACAAAACTGCAAAATCCTTATTGTTCCAGCTTTCTTTTTACATAATCAAACCTTCAGAATGTTCTAGAGGATATCAAGTAATTACTTTAACAAAACTCATCTTTTTATCAAGTTGCAATCCAAAATTCAAACATTGTTTCAGCAAGTGTTAACTATTGGTTGAATTGAAGGGAAGTGTTTGATGTTTTGTAACTTGTAATGGACTGTTTGAAAGAATGGGGGAAGCGGATTCAAAAATAATTTTTAAAAGGGAACTGGATATGGAGCAGGGGGATCATAACTAATTGTATAACTCTAAAACAGCTACCACAGGCATGAAGGGCTGAAAGGCTTCCTATATAATTTTAATTAATTCTTAACATTAATTAAAATTGTGAACATTCTATACAAAATTGAAAGACAAGATCATTCTTAATTTTAAACAAATAATAGAAGGTAGTGTCATGGCACCTAATTGTTTTAACACGTGCTTTCCTTGACAATAGGTAATGATGTTTTTAAAACAAACATATAATAAACCCCTTCATCAAACGGTCTCATTTTAAAGAACCAAATATTTTGTCATCAATCTTTTTGATTTGAAGAAAAGTTATTATTGAAGTATTAACACCCAGCATGATACAAAACTGGCGTGGCAAACTTGAACCTGATCTCCGAAGTCATGTTTTATTGAAAAAATATTCAGCAGAAATAAAACTCTTTCCCACACAGGGGATGAGGAATAGCAAAAGGGAAGTTATTAGTAATGTTGGCTATCACCCGAAAGCTACCTTTAGGAGTCTTTGATGAAACTCCACATTTAACAGTATTTCAAATGCAGATGCAAATAGTGTCCAGTTAAAAGAGTCACATGCACCCTAAACAATCAAATGTACAGTTGAAATTTACCATCATAACAACTTGGAACTTAAGAAAAACATTAATCAAATACTTCAAAAAACACATGATAGTCGTGAAGACTCATGTCAATTGCTCATTCCCTTAGGAGGTGTTTTTAAACTGTTAAACTTGCTTTGTGCTCTTCATTAATGAAGCATCATCATTCTGGGTTTTCTGGCAATTATCTTCAAGACTGTTTTTCTTCCCTGCAGTCAGATTTCCTTTGTTAGGTCCTGCTAACCTGAACTTATCTTTGGGCATTATTTTCTATCTTTCTATATATATCTTGTAACATAAAAATCCCACTTATTTGTGCTATTACTTACCTCGTGCATATTTGGTCTCCCAGGAAGCCATTTTCCACCACCAGACTCATCCATATGTGGACATTGGCATTACTATTGCAACATTTCAACAGTTGCTACTGTCTCAGCATTTTCATATCAAGTATTGTTCACATTTTAAAAAAAGCTATGATAAAATGAATCATTCTAAATCAATATTTTGTTCTGCATTTGTTTTCAATTGTGTTGAAATAATTAACATTGATACAGATGAATGAAACTTGATAATCGGTTATTTTAGCTTTTCCAAACAAAAATAATTGAGAAATTAAAACAAAAAAAGACAATGGAGAATCACCAGAAATAAGTAGCATAGGAATGTGATCAAGTTGAAGAAAGTAAAATGAAAACAAAGAAACATATTTCAACAAAAACAAAAAACCTGACAGACATGGGAAAAAACCCAGCAATAAGTATTAAAAACAGAAATCAGGGAAGGGTTCAAAAGTAAATACATAAAGAATGGAATGAAAACACTACTTAAAAATTGACAATTCAAATAAAGGCACCAATTAAATGTCATTTTTTTAAAGAGATACTCACAGAAGAAAGCATGTTTTGGGTTTATTTGAAAGCTGTTTTAAAATTTAAAATCCATTTTCCTTCACCATGCGAAAATGAACAGAATTTCCTTCCTCTACCCCACATGATTTTCATAATGGAAAGGCATAATACATAAAGGTTGATTTTCTTTTTTGTTGGATAATCAGACTTTTCAGAATCTTGTAATGTCCATCAAGATTATTAATAAAGTAGATTTATTCAGTCTTAGGATTGAACAATATGGAATATCTCAATATTTATTTCATTTTACAAAAGAATTCAACTTCTGGCTGATGGCATAAGTTGTGTTTAGCATTTAACATTTTATCTCAAATTTTAAAATTGATGTCAAAATTCAGATTTACAAATGCCGTTGCATTAGAATCATCTTTATTCTCAGAATGTTGAAAGACTTCATATTTTGTGAATAGCTTGTGATCATAACATTTTCATATTTTGAATCATTAAAGTCAATGATTTCATATCCTGCTTTTAAGCATTAATATACTATTTTCTGTAAAATGCTACAGATAGATAAGATCATAGAGTCATACAGCCTGGAAATAGACCCTTTGGTCCAACCAGTCCACACCAACCATGTTCCCAAACTAAACTACTACCACCTTCCTGTGCTTGGCCCACATTCCTCCAAACCTTTCCTATTTATGCACTTAACCAAATGTCTTAAACGTTGTAACTGAACATGCATCTTCCACTTTCTCTGGAAGCTCATTCCACACAACCATTAAGTAAAAAAGCTAACATGCATGTCCTTTTTAAAATCTTTCTCGCTCACCTTAAAAATATGCCCTCTAGTTTTGAACTCCCACACCCTAGGTAAAAAGAGACATCATCCACCTTATCTATGCCCTTCATAATTTTATAAACTTCAATAAGGTCACCCCTCAACCTCCTATGCTCCGGTGAAAGAAGTCCCAGTCTTTCCAGTCTATTTTTATAACTCCAATCCTCCATTCCAGGCAACATCCTGGTAAATCTTTCAGAACCCTCCTATACCAGGGCAACGAGAACTGCACACAGTACTCCAGAAGAGGCCTCACCAACGTTCTGTCTAACTTCAACATGACATCTCAACTCCTATTCTCAAAAGGTCTGAGCAATGAAGATAATTGATTATTACAGACTATAATGTTCATTTTGATCTCTCAGCTCACACAGCTCAAAAGCACATATAAGCTGCCTTTCTTTTTAAAATTTATTAGAAACTTCCAGAATCTAGTTTATAGTGAGCAATTAAATAATTCAAGTTATGAATTATGAAGCAACTTAGCAAAAACATAAACTTAACTAGATAAACATTCTTGATTAAAGGTATGGTAAGGAAAGCAAAAGTCCCATTAGACAACAAAATAATTATCAGTTTTGGATAATGTTGATAAAATTGTTTTGGACTAAATGAAACCCCTATTTTTGATGACTCCAGTATACAAGGACATGACCCTTTGTTAATTCCATGTAGTAGTTTTAGTTTTAATTCTTAAAATAATTCAACAATCTAATTTGAACATTTAGACTTAAAACTAGTTCATGTAGTTAACAATGTACCAGTTGCATTGTGTTTACATGCCCAAACAATAATTTAGAATGTTATTTCACATTTTTAAAATAGTTTTTAATTGCATTCTTGTTTTATGTTTTTACAGAAAAAAGGAGGCATAAAGGAAAGGGAAAGGACATAATCTGGTTAAGAATATTCCAAATAGCTTTTAAATTACTTTTCCCATCAGATTCTTTGGGAACATTCCCTAATATTATGAGTTTTGTTTAAACTATTTTAATAATCTATTATTTGCTTTGCACTAAATATATTACTTGTTTCAATTGTAGTGAAAACAAATATGCCACAGTATACAATACTTTAAAATGACAAAATTAATTTTTGTATTGAATGTCTATAATCATGACTAAGCTACATTTTAATATATATTAATTAACCCATTATCAAAATTACCTTGGCTATAACAAATTTGTACAATATTGTTAAATCACAAATATAACTGTTTATAACTTGCAAATAGTTTGATAATTTTTTTAAGTTTCGATGTATATTTATCCTTGTGGAATAATGGTTTTACTCAATATTAAATAGTTTCAAAAAAGAGTTAAGGAATTGCATTTTTATTGTTAGTAGTGACTATAGTATTGACACAAAGAATGAAATGTGCAACGTGCAAAACTAAGTGAGATTTGTCCTCACGAAAAATAGGTTGATCAGTTCAACATTAAAAAAAACAAGTTTCAAGGATAATGAACAAAAACTCAAACCTTACAAGATTTTCAGAAGTTTTTATATGTTTATAAAGGTGGCATTGCTTTATATATTTTTTAAATCAGAAACTCTCTGTACTACTTCTCATGTTTTAGTTTGAAAACAAAATTTCAATGTATTTATTCAAAGTACTTTACCATTTTGAATTCATGTTTTCATATTAAAACATTAAAACAGTACATATAGGAATTTAAGATAATTGAAAAGTCAACATAAAGACTTTTCACCAAAACACCCAGTTGATATTTTACATTTTCATTTGAAAATGAAAAATTTATAGTACTAGTGAAAGTGCAATGTTATTAAGACTTTAGATTTGACATCAGTTTTTGATCATTTCAAAATGAACGACATTGACACCTCTGGTGTTTGAAACTGATTCAAGTAGAGTTGGATGATTATGGGGAATGCAAAGACAGCTTTAAGGAACAGTAGAAAGTTTGAACTTTGTTCTACTACAAAGATTTAAAACATTCACAACTATACTGGAACATATTAAGTTAGTTTTTCTATTCTGCCATCAAATAAGTTTCTATAATGTGTCAGATCTTGGATATAATAATTTGTTCATACTGGATTATTTTTCTAACAGACATTTTTTTGGATTTTTTAAAACAATGCAGCTCTTATAAAGTCCTACGTTCCAATTGCCCCTCCCCTATTTTGGATCTTCATTTGAAGTGGAGCTTCAGTGCTCTAATTGATCATTTTAAACATTGTAATCAAATTGAGTGGGTATTTTAATCTTTCAGTAAACTGGCAAAAAAATTTTGAAACGTTTTATTTACTTACACCACACTTTTCCCCAATGAGTCCAACTGGGACGGCATACCACACAATTAAAAATAAATGTTCAATTGAAACACCAATTTAACAATTTTTTTTTCCTTGGCAGGTCCGATTCGAAAACACATTAAATACGCAGCAAATACAATTTTAAAAGTAGTTTGTAACTCAATTACATCAATTAATACGGTTTAGGACAAAATGCAAATCCTTCACTTCAATCAACATACTTTAGCTTCCCGAAGATTGCTACAATTTTTCAGGAAAGATGATAGGCAAACGGAATATGCAATCGGAACAAAAGATTTCAGTCGCAGTTAACATAAACGAAATAGCACGATTGACTTCAATTTTGAATTTATTAAAACGTGCTAAACACGAGTATGCTACATATTATCTAGTCCATTAAAGTAGACAGCTAGAGTCATTAAGAATGATCGCAAGGCACAACTTCATTCACTAACGATTATTTTATTTTCATAACGAAACTACCCCCCCACCCCCCCACGCCGGGGGCAATCGTTAGCTGTGTCCGTAACGAGCAATGTAGCTTCGAATAATTTTGAATCGACAATACCGAACTTCTGACATACGCGTTTGCCAACAAAGGAAACGGGTTTGAATCTCGGATGTAGATTTTTGTCCATTCTGAACACTTCCGCCAATAAAGTTGTGCAATGTGAATTTGGTTGACTATTTTTCCTCCATTCGCAAAAAACGAAAACGTTCCTTTTTAAAGAAAAAAAACTGCACCAGCGACAGCTCAACACGAGTTATTTAAAAATAAAATTCTGATGCGCTTTTATTTTACAATTTAAAAAAAACTTACAAAACTCGCCTGCGGGCAAACATTAAACCAAACGACCTCTCAAAAAAAACCAAAGACCTGGAGTTCCAATATTTTATAAAGGTAACGTTGCCTCATGTGAACAATAGTGGAGTTGCCGAATAGAATAAGAAAACGGCGAAACTGCAATAACTTTCAAAAGATCACTTTCGACTAACATTTCAATGAGATAATGTAGTTACCCATTCAGTGGATCCCACCAAAATCAGGGGGCAAAAACGTCCTTTAATATTAAAAGAGTAACGTCTCCGTTATTAAAGAGCAGCCATTGCAACGTATCAGTTTTGGTGCGACCCGATTAGACATCTCCTGAACATGGTATCCTGACCACATTATTCAGCTTAAGCAGGGAGGGGACGCACAAGATGGGCAGATCACTGCGAAAATACACTCCCTCCCCCCTCGATTCACACAAGCAGCCCCAACCCCCATCGCTCAACAAGACCAATAAGTCGCATAACCATCACCACATTGGGGAACTGCAACAGTCAGGAGAATTTTCGCGCCATCGCCCTTGTAAATGGCAGCCTGATTTAAACCAATGAATGAAATTTGCAGGCAGAGAGGGAGAGAGAAAAAAAACTTGGTCAATGGTAGCGAGGCTGGAGACTCTTGATAGGATCCTAGACTCAGGCTGTGTGCGAATGAGAAGATGGAAAGTGGGAAGAGGGAAAAAAAAGGGAGAGCCCTCCAAACTACTATTATTCCACAATCAATATGTTTTTCAGATTCTTGAAGCACAGATTGTCCCTCCCTCCCTTTCTCTCCCAGAATCATTGAATAGCTGGCATTCCTCACGTGAGAAGTTGATGTATAGTTTGACCACGTGGCTCATTCAGCCGGAATATTCGGGGATTTTTTGGAGCTGCATTTTATTCAGAGGCGGTGCTAGTAGTAACGTAGTGTGACATTTTTACAGTCTGTTTGCGAAAGGGGTTTTGGGGGAAAGACAAAAAAATAGTTTTTTTTCCCTCTCTCCGCAGCCCGCCATTCTTGACTGCTAACGCTACTTCTAGAGATTTATTTCATCATTGATTCTCCTCAATCCCATCTTTGTATTCAAATCGACCGATTATTTCTCCAAAGGGGAAGATAAAGGTGGAAAGATCTTTGTCTTTTTTTTGCAGTTTTTAGCAACATGAACAAGCTGTATATTGGGAATCTTACCGAAAACGTAACCACTGTGGACTTGGAAAGTCTGTTCAAGGAATGGAAGATTCCCTTCACTGGACAGTTTCTGGTGAAATCTGGTTATGCATTTGTCGATTGCCCAGATGATAACTGTGCCATGAAGGCTATAGATACTCTGTCAGGTAAGCAAGTCAATCCCTTCTACTCCTAATATTAACTCAAGTTTTGAAGCGTAAACCTTGTTTCGTGAGAGGCCTAAGGCAGCTCCTTGCGCACCAGTTTCGCACAAACTGACTAGGGGGGCGAGCGAGAGGAGGCTGCTTATTCCCGAGTGTTTTGCAAATATCCATTCCCAGTATCCACCCCTAAATTGGACTTTCTTCTGACATTCGCAGAAGAAATCGAGTTTCTTTTTTTAATAGCCTTTAACCTAATCTAAACAATTTTTGGACACCCTCCACCCCCCCGCTCATTTATCCTTCTGAATCTGCACGCGGTCTTTTCTCACCCCCCCCCGAAATTGTCACATTTATAGCGTTCATTGGCTTGACAGTTACTGCACGGAGATGCATTCTGTACAGGATTCTTTATGATTTGCAAACTCTTTATTGAGCCAGTGCAATTGGACTGGGGTCGGAGAATTCGGCCCGTGTTGGTGTGTACCTTTTGTTGTTTAGAGTGTAGGCCTTTAACAACTCCCAGCGGCAGCTCAGAACCACCATTCAAATCAATGTGCACCAGGAAAGGAATATACGCTTCAATTCTTATACTTCTGTCGGAAATAAACACAAGCGAAAGCTCACCCATCCCCAAACTATTGACGGTATCAATTTTTTATTTTCGTTCGTTCCGTCCGCCGACGCGAACGCGTTTGTAGTCGGCCATACTGAGTCGCAAAAGTGTCCTTTAGGTCTCGACCACTAGAAAAATGGCAGAGAATTAGAGACCAGAACAATTGAGTTCACGTTTCTTAATTCATTTCAAATTATACTTGTTTACATCAGGTTTGTGACTACTGTTGACCGACTTCTTTATGCTTTTGCGCCGAACTTTGTTGTCGACACCATTCCGAGATTCTGTAACGTAGGTGCCCAGCAAGTGGTTTCAGCTACAAACCTAATGCTTAGGATCAAATGAAGATCGTTGAAAATAATTTCGGCCCAACGGTCAATTTTAAATGTTTGTAAGTGTTTAATACGCATTGTATTTTTGTGCTTTTGCTTCAGGTAAAGTGGAACTGCATGGAAAATCCATAGAAGTGGAGCACTCCGTTCCTAAACGACAAAGGTAAAAACTAGCTTTAAATCGTATCGGATTTCTTTCCCAATAGGTAGCATTAAACTACAACTCAATAATTAGCGATTATATCTATTTGTAATTAAGTTATCTAAATCGTACGAGTCTCTGGAATTCGTCTACTTAAGTTAGCAACTAATTATCGTTTGAATCTGGGATACTTTTTAATGACCTTTTTGTGCTTTTAGTTTGGTTTATAATTGAACTCTTGTATTTCTTTTATATATTACTGGAGTATTTGCCTTGAGAAGATACCAGAACTTGTTCTAGTTTTAAAATTAGATCTGGTGCAGTGTTTTTTTTTTGAGAAGTTTGGGCGTCAGCAGGAAATGATCTGAGATGCTTTGCATCATGCTAATCGACAAACACGTGAGAAGTTCTCAATTTAAGAGCTAACAAAAACGAAAATCACGATCCAACGTTTCCTGTGTTGTCCACGAAATGTAAGAGATCATTTGATGTGGCGGGGAATTATTTGCTATGTATTTAATGGTTCATGTAAACACTAACGTGCAATCGATTGTTCGTCAAGCTTAACAATTATTGTGCTGGACAATTATTCAAAAATATTGTTGCCTAAATATATAAATGTTAGACTATGTATATGGTGTTGTAGTGAAACATCAATATTTCACTCTGAGACTAATTTGACATTTCTAAAACAGGATTTAAAAGCTTTAGACAGCACTATCAACTGTTGGCTTTCAAAAAAAAGATCATTATTGGTTTGAACGTTCCATATGGATTTATCCAAGTCGAATTGTTTGTCATGGGATGCTTTTGTTATACTAAGTTACTGGTTTTGTTTTTGATCTATTTCCCACTGGCTGTTGAAGTTGCCTGTAGAAAGGGAACAAATTTTGAAGAAAGACTTTAAAATGAAACTGTTTTCATCCAGTCTTCAAAGTGTACCTCCATTCTTTGTGTTGAAGCTTTTAGTTCAATATAATTTGATTACGTGGAGTGTCATGATGTTACATCTTCAGGTCGCTGAAAATAGTACATTTTTGAGAGGCAGAAATGCTTGAAGGGCAAAAATTGTCGTGGGAGTTACTTTAGGTTACTTCCTGTGTATTGATTCTTCCCTTCACCCTTTCTTTCACTTAAGTTTGTTTGACCTCCATCTATACAACTTTTATTCCATGTGCTCTGCAGTTCATTAGTACAACCTGTCTTAAATTATTAGTCTTCAGCCCTCTTTCTTTGCAAATCAAAAAAAAATTTAAATATTTAATGTTCAGTAGGATTAAGATTTGAATCAAAAAGTTGAATGCATTTTGTAACTTCGCACCATGGCATTTAAAGCTGGATGTACCATGCATTTATAAGTTGCTCTACTTTTTAAAAGAAATCTGAAAATTTTCTCAGTAAAAGATTTTCCCTGTTTTAAAGCAAGTTATTAAAGAATGAAAAATAGAAATTTTACATCATATTGTTAATGTTCTTTAATCCCAGCTTTTGATCTTTCATAACTTCAAATTATTTTATAACTGCAAAGAGTGAATAGTTGTGTACCAAATTAGTTTCTCCATTCTTTTCATTCTTGCTTGCTGGGATTTTCATTTTAAAACTTCCATTTGGAACTTGAAGTTTAAGGGCATATTACCTTTGTTTTCTTAAAAAAAAAACTTTTTAAACGTGTATAAAAAATCTTATTACCAAGGTTTTGTTTTAGAAAATCCAGATCTGCAATATCAATTGACATTTTTGTTCTTAACATCACATCACTAATCAAAAGTTGGCACAAATTTTAAATCTAATTTAGAAAGCCATTGTTATACATAAACTTAAAAGCAGTAAATATTCTGAAACTTAGAATGTAATTCACCCCCTATCGAAAGCACAATTTTTGTTGTTTTCTAAACTCCATTTTCATTTTCCTTCATTGCTGGTGCTCAATTGAAATATTTTTGCACAGATATGACGGTGGAAGTATTATTCTGGCATAATCACCAATGTGACTCCTGTACATTACAAAAGGGTGCAGTGTGCAGTCTTGTTGAGGAGGCCATCTTGAGTTTCACATTGGAATATTATACTTTGAATCTTGATGCAAAGCTGGCTTTAAAATTGCCATCCTTTAGATC
Source organism: Chiloscyllium plagiosum (assembly GCF_037043375.1). Taxonomy (NCBI): domain Eukaryota; kingdom Metazoa; phylum Chordata; class Chondrichthyes; order Orectolobiformes; family Hemiscylliidae; genus Chiloscyllium; species Chiloscyllium plagiosum. The sequence goes on along the minus strand of NW_028270143.1, from coordinate 29,449,959 downwards.
TTCCTAGTGCTTTATAAGTGAAAAGAAACCCAAAAATACTGGAGACATGGGGAAACAGACATCAAAGTATGTAGAATTCTAACATAGACTTCATGCTAAAAGTGAAAGTTTACATATATGTAAAGAGGCATGTATACTACTTTTTTTTGGCAAGTATAGTATATAGTTTTTATTGCATTAAGTTGACTTTCTACAAGTATTAAATGCTTAAATTAGACTGCAGTTACCTTTTGAACACTGTCTTCACACTCTGCTGTTTGTTCTGGAAGCATTGTTTTGTTCTGAATTGTACATCAGCAGTAACTTTATATTAGTGTGGTGCCTTTTAATGTAAAAATGCTCAAGCACTTTTAAAGGTATGAAAGGGACAAAAAGAAATCTAAAGGAGAGGATGGTGCATGTATGGAATGAATTGCCAGAGGAAGTGGAAGCTGGTACAATTACAACAGTTAAAATGCATCTGGATTGGGTAGATGAATAGGAAGGTTTAGTAGGATACGGGCCAAGTGCCAACAAATTGGACTAGATTATTTTTGGATATCTGGTCAGCATGGATGAGTTGGACTGAAGGGTCTGTTTCTCTGCTGTAAATCTTAATGACTCTACTGTGTTTGTAGTTTGCAAAACAACTTTGGTCTGTCCATGTTTCGCATTCTGTAACTACAATTTTATCAGTACTGCAGTACAATATAAGGGCCGTTGTTGAATCTGTATTATCCTTAGCAGTGTCCATGATGAAATTGGAACAATTATAACAAAACTTGTTGAAGTAGGTTAGAGAATTCATGTTTTTTTTTTAAAAAAAAGCTGGCATAGTGACTTGAAAACTCAGCCTTTTACAGGCCTTGAGGTCAAAACCAGTCTTGTTGACCTCAAACTCAATAGTGTGAGTTCCTTTTTTCCACCGTTTTGGAGCAATGGAGGAAAACTTTATCTTGACTAGTGGTGAATTTAAGGAAATAATTTTCAGTCCCATCTTAAATGTTAGTATCATTTTGTGGAAGGCAGGGTGATGGGCATGGAGAGGTTTTTAACTCAAAAGCATGTCCTCGACTAAATTTGAGAGGCAGTTGTATTGCACGTTTCAAATATGCTGAACTTCATCTCGATACATCAATCACTAGTCCAAAACTGATTTTAGTGCAACTTTAATTTTCTGCATGGTATTTATATAAATTCAGTGTTTTATGTTCAGCAGTATAGAAGTAACAGTTGTTCATCTTGAAAGAAATGTTGATTTGGTGTTTTTTGTTTTTTTTCAAAAGTTGAGCTAGTCTAGGTATACTGCTGAAATACTGTAATAGTTTATGTAAATTCCTTGTGACCATTATGTTTTGAGCGTAATAAGGTTGATCGGTTATTTAGCTTTTTCGGTGAGTTTTGCTTCTGAATTTTTTGAAATCTTGCTGACTTACCAGCAAACTGGGTGGGCTTCTGTACTGGTATGTGAATTCTGTGAGCTGTGTACTTAAGCTTTTCCCACACAAATATTCACGATGGTCCAAAATGAATGAGTGTACATACCTTTTAGTATCTTTGTTTTGTATGAGGTTTTTTTAAACCCTACCTTTATGGGAGTTTACTAGAATTGGTCAGCGATTCTCAAATTGTGGACGGGGGAGGGGGACAACTTGCTTTACTAATGACAATTGATTATATGTGACTTGTTTGTTTGTTTCACTCTGGTCTTCCTGCTCAGTTGATCAGTGCATAATGTGCGTTTTTTATCCAAGTGCCTGAGTCCTGTTTTCCTTCTGTTTCACATTGGGGGAAATTCAGTTTGAATTATCCAGTTGTTTTTCTCTTGTGACTTGGTGTGCATAGCTAAGCAGTTAGTAGCTTCCTTTATCCTGCTCACTTTGCCATGAGGTTTGGAGGCAACTGAGTGGGGTACTGCTTATCCATATTCTCCTCACGTAAAGAAAGGTCAAGAGGTGGTGTTAGTAAGGGTTTCCATAAAGTTGTGTTGAGGCCAGAGGACCAATCAGGACAAAGTGTGCTTAATTTGTTATTCAAAGTGAAATTCTTGGGCCTAGCAGTCACTGCATTCCAGCTCGCGTTGGAACGTTCAGAACTGATGTGGGTACGCCCACCATTGCAAAAGTGACCTTTGTACCTGCTGTGAAAGGCAGGTTGGGAATATGGTGCCATAGAGCACTTACTGAAGCGTTAAAAAGATGAAAGACTGCACACACTGTTATTGGAGAGGGTTTGGTCAAAGCTTACATGGTAGAAGAGTTGGGATATATAATAGGGGAGGGTTAAGCCCCTTTAGGACTTGTGTTTAAATATATGCTTGTTCTAACTCAATGTACAACCAAAGTCTGCATATTTGTCAGTTTTACAGGGTCTCTTCAAATCTGTACATTCAATAAAAGTTGTTAGAGGAAAAAGAACTGAATTATAAATTAAGGTTGCTTAAAATGAATTTCTAACTGAATTTAGCTAACAAGTTTTTGATGATATCAGAAATATTTGCCTCTTGTCTCTCTCTTCACATTCTTGGCTCAAACACTTGTCTTCAGCTAAATTTGTGAGGCACTCAATACCATATATTTCAAATAAGCTGAACTTCATTTCTATACATCAATCACTACTCCAAAATTGATTTTAGTAGCAGTGTTCCATAGGCTTTCTTGATATCACAGCAGCTGGTGTCCAGTGGACAATGTACATGTTCACAATCTGGTTTATGCAAACAGCCTGTTTGTTGTGCAATGAACAGTTTAGTTTTGGGGGATGGGTACAGATCTGACACTAGGGTTAAAATCTGTTGAGAATTTTTACAATTTCCATAAACAATAGGTGAACAAAACATTCTCTCAACTGGTGTTGTTTTCCTGGAGAGAAATTGTAAACACTTCCTCCCTTGTGCATCTTGGTGACAGAAGTTTGAGGGTCAAATTGATTCTGCTATGTGCAAAAGAAATAATTTTAATTGTTGTGAAATGGGTGTTCTTCCCTCTCTCTAGTGTTACTTCCTCCTTAATGTCAAACTATAATCAGTATAGCAGGTAGCCTTTGCATACTAAAATAGGCAGGCAGGAGGCTGGAAGAACACAGCAAGCCAGGCAGCATCAAGAGGTGGAGAAGTCAACGTTTCAGATGTAATCCTTCTTCAGGGCTGGGTGTGGTGGGGGCAGGATGATGAGGTGGGTTTAAGTGAAGACAGGTAGAGGGTATGACCTGGTTGGTCAGTGGGGAGGAATGAATCCGGTTGGAGGGAGGGGCTGGGAAGGGATTCAGGGGATAGGGATTCGGGGGATAGGGAGAGAGGTTGCTTGAAATTGGAGAACTCCATGTTGAGTCCTCCAGGCTGTAAGACACGTAGGTGGAAGATGAGGTGGTGTTCTTCCAATTTGCGTTGTGGTGCGTTTTGGCAATGGAAGAGGTCAAGGATGGTCATGTCAGAAAGGGAATGGTTGGATGAATTAAAATGGGTGGTGACTGGGAGGTCTGGTCAGTCCCTATGGGCCTGGCTGTGATGCTCAGTGAACTGTTCCCTAAGTTTATGTTCGGTTTTCCCAAAGGCGAGAAGTCCACACTGGGAACACCTGATGCAGTAAACCTAGGTCGGTAGAGAGGCAGATGAATATATGTCTCGCCTGGAAAGACTATTGGGGGGCCCTCGACAGAGGTGAGGGGAGTGGAGTACTGACAGATTTTCCGTCTTTCCCAATTGCAGGGGAAGGTGCCGGGGAGGGGTTGGCACAAACTAAGGTCTGTCGAAGGGAACAGTCCTTGCGGAAGGCACAGAGGGGTGGGGAGGGGGAAGAAGTTCTTGGTGATGGGGGGTCTGGTTGGAGTTGGTGCAAGTGTTTGAGAATGATGTGTTGGATGCAGAAACTGGTGGGGCTGTAGGTGAGAACCAGGGGGGCTCTGTCTTTGTCTTTGTGTTGGTTGGGGGGTGTGGAGTTGCGGTTAGAGCAGTGGAACAGGGAGTAAAGGTGGTGTGACAGAGGGCTGTCTGGACGACTGGGGAGGAAAAGGACATTGTACAAAGTAGCTGGACATCTGGGAAGCACGCGAGTGGAGGAATTGGGAGAATGCACTGGAGTTCTTGTAGGATACTGGGTGGGAGGTATAGTTACAGGAGAATGTACAGAAGCCTACACACACACACACGCTGGTTTCCTAACAGTTTCTACACTCCTTTGTTAGAATACTGAATGGACTCTCAAACTCTTAACATTTGTCTGTACCTGTGTTTTTGGTTTTTGGCACTGTTTACCTATTATTTACTATCTATGCTACTCAAATGTGATTTGTCTGTGTCGCTCGCAAGACAAAGCTTTTCACTGTACCTTGGTACATGTGACAATGAATTCAATTCCATTATGGGAATACGTAGGTTTGTAATAAATGTTCGTCTGGAGACTGTCGCCGGAAATGGTGAGGTCGAGAAAGGGGAAGGAGGTGTCCGAGATGGACCCAGTTGTAGACTGCTTTTGATTGTTGAATGTATTAGCAGGATGTCTGTGGTTTCTCCAGCTTTTACCTTTTTTTATTTTACGTGTTTTTGGGGTTAAAATTGTGGAAATTATTAAGTCATATAGCAAAAAGAACAATGTGTTGGTTGTGCAAATCAGAAGTAATCTGTAAGTTTGGTAAACCTTGCATCTGATTGAAGTGCAGCAATTTGCTAAATGTAGCAAAAATGGTGAGTGCAATCTGACAAGTTTGTTCAGTATAGTAACTCAAATACGTAGCAGCTTGTCATTGTATTTTAAGACCAGTTTCATTTTTCATGTTTTAATTTTTCAATCTATTGCTATCTGTTACAAATTTTCCATAGTTAAGTGTCTTTGAATTTTTAAACTGGTGAACAACAATGAGACTTGTTTTAGGTGTGTGTATCAGGCATTTCAACATTATGCACTTTTAACCATGTCTTGGATCTAATCAAAATTTATTTCTATTGATTAGGCAATAGAAATTGGATCTCACTTCTGTATCTAGTCTGACTATATGTGGAGAGTGATTGTGTGGACTTATGATTTAATTTTTCCTGAAACCCCTTTATTTAAGAAAAGAAGGGTCAAACATTTTTTTTGAGTAAATTTCTGTTTGTGCAAACTGCACTGGTACAACCCAATGTGATTTTTTTTCCACCATGTAAAAAGAGTATGACTCACACTTTTTCGTGACTCAAAGGTAGCTGTAGACATACTTTGAGAAGGTCCTTTTGAGTGACCGAGAAATTTTTTTTTATCAAAATGCAGGCAAAAGCAGATGTAAATTATCTTTTTCTGGGTACTATTGAACTTTGACTACAATAAGTACATTGCATTGTGATGCTGTGCAGAAATGAGGAAATGTCTGCTCTTAAAATAGCTTTGATCAGTGAAAGTTCTGTTTACAACTAACATGGAGTGGCTAGGTGCATCAATGGCTTACTGTTACAAATGTAGAAATGGCTAATCTGTTACTAACAGCAAGATGCCATGCCTTTTTTTGATTGCACAGACAATGTGAAAAGGCTAACATCATGATGAATTAGATTTTACTGTATTTCAATCAATGATAAATGGTCTAGAAACTATAAAGGTATCCAAATGTTTACATTGAGTATCTGGTAAATTTACTGTGGGAACTCACATGATCGTACTTCAGGTGAAGTGCAGTTACCAACAGACTTGTCAAAGTCTCACTTGTGTACTTAGTGCTGGAAATGTCTGGGAGATGAAAGAATATTTCTAACTATTTAAACAAATGTGGGGTGCAACATCTGTGATCACTTGATGGGATTGCATATCAATGTGGCTTGCATTTTCAATTCTCAAGACATTTTAAGATCAGTTAAAACCAACCATATCTGTTATGATGCTGACAATAAAAACACGTTAATGTATTTTCCTAATTGAATATCTTTTATAAAATGGTTAAACTAATGGTGCATTGCATAAAACTTTGTGATATTAAGTGGGTTTGAACTTAATTGCAAAGTTGAAAGGCAAAATTTAGCAAAAGTTAACGTCCGTAAGTTTTGAAGGTCTTAAAAGAAGTGGTTAGTGAGATAGTTGGGTGTATTGGTTTCAATTTTCCAAAATTCCTTTGATTTTTGGGATGGTTTCACTATATTGGAAAATAACAAATGTAAATACTTCCCTTCAAAGAGAAGCAAAGCTGGAAACTACAGGTCAGTTAGCTTCTCTTCTTTCATGAGAAAAGATTTGAAGGTATTTTAGCCAGGTAGTTAGGTAAACTCCAAAAATAATCTGGTAGAATTGCCATACTTTTGTGAAAGGAAAATTTGTTTGGGAGTTTTTTTCTGAGGAGGCACCATGTTCTTTGGATAGCAGGGAACTGATGGATGTACTATATTTGGATTTGCAGAAGGCAGTTGATAAGCTAGCATATCAAAAGTTATTGCAGTTTATGGTGTAGGAGAAAGCCTATTGGCATGGCTAGAAGACTGGCTAGCTTATGGAATGCAATAGGCGTAAATACATAATTTTCTAACTAGCAAGATGCAACGAGTAGTGCACCACAGGGATCATTGCAGGGGCCTCAACATTTTACAATTTAAAAAAATGGATTTTGAAGGAGCTAAAGGTATGGTGGCTAAGTTTGCTAATGTGATAAAGATGAATAGGAAAGTAAACAATTAGTACAGAACTTTGCTAAAAGGAGACACAAAGTTGAAGTCTTTTTTTTTGTCTTCAGCGTTTTAGTTTAGAAAAACAGATGGGGCTGGATGGGGTGGTGGGAGGTGGGCACGAATTCCTATAGTATGAGAAGTTAAGTGCATAAATTGGTGCCATTATTTCAAAACTATTTTTATGTCATAAGTGAATGCAAAATTAAAAGCTTCAACTTACTTTCATACACCTTTTACAAAAAGGAGACCGTTGTTACTTTAGGAGGCTTCAAAGGGAAGTAGGTTGTCAATGGAAAAATCAGCAAATAGAATATTCTGTTGGGAAGATGAGAAATACACTTTTTGACAGGAAGAACAAAGAAGCATATTACTGGGAGTCTTAATGCATGAATCACAAAAGGCTAATATGCAGGTACAGCAAGTAATTAGTAAAATTAGTAGAATATTTTTCAGTTATTAAAAGGGAAATTGAACACAAGTATGGAAGTTGTGATTAAGTTATATGCAGAATACTGAGACCACATCTGGAATATTGTGCAATATTGGTTTCCTTTTTTAAGAATGGAAACGTGTTGGAAGCATTTCAGAAGTTTAAGGTAATATCTGGAATTGGCAGGTTGGACAGGTTAGGCTTATCTACTGGAGTTTAGAGTAAGATGTGACTAGTTAGAAACAAAAGATGCAGAGTGATCTTGACAGAATGCAGAATCTAGGACTGGGGCACACCGTTTGGAACTCTTCCTCCAAAAAAATAGTGGCAGAACAGGCTTTAAATATTTTTGTGGCATAAGCAGATTTTTGATAACTTAATACAGTTAGGCAGGAATCTGGAGATTTCAGACCAGCTGTGACTTTAACCAGTGTTGGAGCAGCATAGAGGGGACAAGGGGCATAATTTTGCCCTTGATTCTTATGTTTGAGTTCATTTTATAACTGGCTCAGCATAGTGTTCTGAACATAGCTACTTTCTCTTAACCACTGAAAACTGTCTGGTTTCTTTTTGCTTTCCTTTCAGCAATTTATTTATACTGTGTGTGCAGTAAACAAGAGCAAAATTCTAAGGTTGTCGAGCTGGTTCACCTGTAATGTAATAGTTGGTGTTTAATCAAATTTGAAAAGATTATAATACCACCCTCAGTATTTAAAACTAGTAATGTAAAATGTCTTTGACTTTATTTGACTCATCTACTGTTTTTTCAAAACTTTTTTCCAGTCAAATAAGTATGAAGCATAGTTAAGTGGCATTATGTATCAATTACTGTACATTAAAAGTTTTCCCAAAAGGCTTCATTGGATTGTGTAGGTGCATTCAGAATTCAACTGTGTAATTTCTTGTGAAAAATTGATTTTTTTTTAAATGAATATAGAGGTTTTCAATTCAGTCTCTGAATGTAATGGCTGTTAACAAGAATCATACTATGTACAATTACTGTACTTTGAAATGTTTTGTACTTGAGAGGCATTTAAAAATGGGTGATATGGCTGTGGGTTAAAATACAGCAAATAATGAATCCTGCTAGGAAGTGATAATCTCTCAGACAATTTGGTTATAAACCAGATGTTTTGATTTACAAATATTTCCCTTAAATGGGGGCCAATTTACTAACTTCTGCCTATGCACAACCTTTGCTGGGAGTATACACAGTATACAGATTATCCAGACATTTTAAATGCCTAAAATATGTCAGTTTTTTAAGAAACGAAAACAAAAATTGCTGAAAACAAAGCTCAGCAGGTTTGGCAGTATCTGTGGTGAGAGAACAGAAATAACATTATAAGTCTAGTTATCCTTCTTCAGAATACAGGTCACTTGACGTCTGACGTTAACTCCACTTTATCACCACAGATGCTGCTAGACCTGAGTTTTTATTTGAGCAATCTCTGTTATTGGTTCTGATTTCCAACGCCTGCAAGTTTTTAAAAACTGTTTGAGTTGTTGTAATGTTTGCATACGAAGAGGAATTTTACAATGTTGCTTTAAAATTGACAATGCTGGATCTTAAAATAGATGCTTACTAAAACTATTTTGAAATTGTGTATCCATTTGAAGTTTTTGATTTGTGTAGCAAGAAAATCTCTGAAGCACTCAAAGGTATCGGTTTACATTTGACAAGTTGAATAAAACTTAACTAACTTTTCACTTTTAACTCTAGCATCAGGAAGTAAGATGCTTACTAGGTTTGAAAATTATTAAATTGAAGGCCATTATTTTAATTATCTATCTTGTAACTATGGAAGTAAACTGTGAACTTTGTTATTTTTTTTGTCTCTACTTTTTGAATTACAAAAATTTCAGGCAATATGCAGAATGTAGAAGGTAAAGTGAGATTATATAGGTGAATATTATAAGCCTGTCAGTTTTACACAGTCCTTAGTGCAGTTCCATTAGTAACACTTGTTGAGTCTTAAAACGTTACAAAAGGTGATTAGCTTCTTTCTTGAATTTGGATTTGTAGAGAATTCATCTGTACGTTCTAACTGTGAGAAATCATTTGAAGTTTACTTGCATTTTAAAAATTCTAAAATCACAATTTTGATTTTATTGCATAGGAATTGAATGTCAGTATATGCATGGTACTTATTTTTATCAAGCAATACCCTGATCAAGCTGACTGACAGTGGAAAAATAGTGTTGGTGTTAAAACCACCTTTTTGTCTTTTTGTCAAGTTTGTTCATGTGCACAATTTCTCCCTCTTTGCTGAAAAGTTTTGGTATTCCCTTCCCCAACCTTTTGCTCATTTTAGATCCTACAAGTTCATCTGAGCTTTTGGTTGACTGTCCTATTTCCTTGTGTGGCACATAAAGTTGAGGTTTTTCTTTAATAAACAGTTGTAACATTGATAACAAGTGCATCGTAAATATGCTGCTTTTTGTTTTTTTTTAAATGCCAGGGTATGATTGTACTAGGCAGCTTTTAATATGTCAATATTGTAAGAATTGATTGGCTATTTAAAGTAGAGGAATTTGAGTTGAACTTGATATTGCTCCTATCATATTTTCAACAACCGGTTGCCAAATGATTTTTGGGAGCTAGCTTGCTGACTTATTTCTCCTCTTTGAATTAGGGACATTGAGACTAATTGTAACACTTTCTTGTTTTTTAAAAAAACTACTACTCTGGCTATTTAGGCTACTGAAGTTCTCAACTTCTATAAAAATTGTTTGTTTGGTTTACTGACTTAATTAATTATTAATTTAAATTAATAAAATTTTACTCTAAACTTTAGTTCACTTTAACAGGTTAAATGAATCTGTTAAATTCTCAAGATGCTCCAAATTTAATTACTGATATTATACAGAAATGTTAACTAATTAGATTCGTCAATTCAAACTGCTCCTGAATGATGAATTTTTGAATTTAAAATGGCTGAATATATATTTTCTTTTAATGTAAAGATAGCTTTAAACTTTGGTGAAAAGTTGATTGTGTACCGATTTTATTAAATTCTTAGCAGAAACATACATGCAACACAGCTATAAATGCCTTGTTGAAGATTTAAAATTGAATACATTTGTATAAAAGGGTATTAATTTCTGTGCATGGTACAAATAAACTAGGCATTAAAAGATGGCTAGGAGAAAGTAAGGGCTGCGCAAACGGAGATCAGAGTTGAGAATGTGTGGTGCTGGAAAAGAACAACAGGTCAGGCAGCATCTGAGGAGCAGGAGAATTGACGTTTCCGGCTTAAGCCCTCCATCAGGGATGGACCCAGATGAAGTGCTTATGCCCGAAACGTCGATTCTCCTGCTCCATTAAAAGATGGCTTTCAATAATATGCCTTTGCTAAATGTTCAGGGTTTTTTGAACCCTGTATAAAAATAATATGCCAAAGTTACATTTTGTCAAGTTTTAGCTTGATCATGCTCATTTTGAAGTGCATTAATGTTTAAGTGTGCTATATAAATGTGTAGGTTTGCCAATGTAAAAAGTGTTGCATCTCAATCAAAATTTTAAAGTTTGCATTATAAATGTGATTTGCTATTGAAATGGGCAGGAACATCTTTTAATACCCTACACTGGTCCTTCTATAAGTTTGCCTTTTCAAAAAAATTTATTTTTGAAATTGTTAGTTTCTTGAAGGTTTCCCAAGTGTCTGTCACTCAACCTTGTCTTTTTTTCAATCCTATTACAATGTTTATCTGTAGTGGTGGGAGGTAGTTAGAAACATTGGTCAACTCACTTTGTGCCATTGCTAACTAACACACTGCCGCTTGCACTGCAAGTTGCATGTTAATAATGTTCTTTAATATTGTAAAACATCCATGTAACTTTACAGGTTTTTATCATGCAGAATTTGATGAAAACTGAATGTTTCCAAAGTCTAATTTCTCCACATTGGTGACATTCCTTTTGTGCATGTAGTAGTGGTGATTTAATCTTCCATGTTTATGTCAGTGAATCAATCTCCTATATCATATTTTGTAAATTGGATTATAGTTCTGCAAACTCTCCAGCCCATGCTATGGTGCCATGAACACATCCCAAGAGCTGTGCATCAGTGTAAATGGAATATTTGACTTTTTTTTCTTCTTGAGGATTAGAATGCAAAAAAGGAAGTGATAATTTTATTTTATTCTCCAAAACCCTGGTTTAACCATATTTTCAGTAATGTTCAGCATTTGGTGTCAAATACGACCGGGAATTTACAGAGATTGGCAAAAGATGCAGACAGCTGGTGAACAAGATTTATACAGTAATTAGTTACTAAATTCACTGGTTGAAAGTGCATTGGAAATAAAATCTGGAGTTGAGTCTAATGATGATTAATGATCATAAAACATCCTTTAGGGAAGGTTACTGCTGTTCTTACCTGGTCTGGTCCAAATGTGACTCCAGACCCATAGTAATTTGTTTTGACTTTATTAAACTGCCCTTTGAGTAACCAGGGATGGGCAATAATTATTAGTCTAGTTGAAGTGCACATCTTGTGAATGCATTGAAAATGAAAAGCTGCAATTGTGGCTTTGAAAGGGAATATGATAGTTATCTATGGAACAAGATTTGAATGAGGAAAAGTCAGATCATGGGATTAAAGTTGCTCTTGCAGTGAGCTATTATCAGTGCTGTGGGCTGAATGGCTTGCTTCTGTACTGTAACTGTTAGATAGTTTTGATATTCAGCTCAACTCAACTATGGTCTAACCTCCGTGGTGGAAGAGGCTTCAAGGATTGTGTGGCAATCTCCTGTTCTTATGACTGATTTCTTGTGGATTTCAACTTGTTTCACTGCAGCAAAGGTGGCAGAAGCAGTCTTGGCCATGCACTTGAACTCACAATTAATCACTTTACATAACACTGTTCAAAAGGATCTTTTGCAAGCATGGTCAAAGAGATTTCATTCACCTCTAAAACTGACCAAGAAGCCTACCCATTCTGAGGGGGGAAAAAAGTGAAAGTCCCTTGGGGCATTTTGTAAGTATGCTGTGGTCTTTTATTTTTCAGGTTTCTCCATTAAATTTAGCAATGTGTGAGAATCCTGATTTTTTTTTTTTTTTTTGATCACCCTCCCCCTCACTTGGCAGACTGAAGATTTCACCTGGGGTCTATTTAGCCTGTGAGAATCATCTATTTCCTCAACTATAATTTTGCGGGTTGTACCCAAGAAAATTGTCTCTACTCATTCCTTGTTACATAGTTGAACTTTTCACAGTTGACTTTTGAATGTATCCATTTTTTAACGCTAATGTAAATAATTTCCTTTTTTTTTCAAGAAAAATTGTCTATTATGATAAGAAAGCACTAGCAAGTATATCTCATCAAATTTCAAGTCAGTGTTTTAAAGTTGAAAGCAAACCAACCATGAAAAAAAAAGTGATTTATTTTACTTTGTTGGCTCAGTGATTAGCACTGCTGCCTCACAGCATCAGGGTCCCAGGTTTGATTCCAGCTTCGAGTGACTGTGCAAACTCCACATAGACTTTCTCCCAGTGTCCGCGTGGGTTTCCTTCGGGTGCTCCGGTTTCCTCCCACAGTCCAAAGATGTGCAGTCAGGTGAATTGGCCATGCTAAATTGCCCGTAGTGTTAGGTGCATTAGTCAGAGGGAAATGGGTCTGGGTGGGCTACTCTTCGGAGGGTTGGTGTGGACTGGTTGGGCCGAAGAGCCTGTTTCCACACTGTAGGGAATCTAATCTAATCTAAAATCGTTTGTGATTAACTTAGGCAAACTTGCAAGTTAGAAAGTCTAACACATTAGTTTTGTTCTTTCCAATGTGTGACAAATTGGTCTTAACTTGTATAAAATTTGACAAGTATGCAGATCCTTAATCTTCATTCAGATTGAATTTTTGTGATTTGCACAATCAGAAGTTTCAGTGCCAAATTGTTCCTAACAATTTCTGTTCTGCAGTTTCTGAACAAACCTGTTTGTTTGTAATTGGTGTAGATTTAAAACCATTTAATGGGCTGTTTTTTTTTTAGTTTCATGAAGTTGCAAATTAAAATATTCTGATCAAGAATATTTGATGGTTTCATATTAAATGTAAAACAAATTTGTTAAATTGGCCGGTTAGTCTGAATTTTTGAATTTGCTTAATTTGAATTTGAACATACTTGTATTGAATGCTTAATACTTGAAGTTGCTTGTGAATTGCTCAAGTCTGTGGGCTGAATTTGAACCAAATGCAGATCTGCGTCTTGGCCAATCGTAAAACTATAAGAAGGCAAGCAGGAAGTAGTGGGATCTACTGCATGTAACTTGATCAAACTTATGGAAACTTCAATTGAAATTTTACAAAATGTAAGTATTACAAGACTTTGTTTCTAAACCTTGCATAATTTGTTCTGTCTGATTTGAGATCTCTCAAAAAAAGAAGTTAAAGTACACCACAATTGAATATGATATGTTTGGCTGACTGTTCATAGCGGGGTTATTTTTTAAACTTCAAGGTGCTTAACATAAATATTAGGTACCAAGTTCAATAATTCAAAAACATTTTAAACTTAACAGTTGTTCCATTTCCAAGTTAAACAACCTATATAGAATTGGTTCCAACAGCTACAGCAATTATGTTGATTTAAATAGTATTTGGTAGAATATGCTTCTACTTTAAAGATCAAAAACTATTTTTGTATACTCCTTTCTCTACAGGGCAGGATATCAGTGCAAAGCGAGAAAAGGTAAATTTCCTTTCTCCATGGTGCTAAGTGCATTACAAATCTATTGACTAATTGAAATGGAGCATTTGGAGATCCTAAAACGTTCACTTAAATTCCTCCATCCACTATATTGACAAAAGAGTTTTACGCAGCTTTTTTGTGTTCGGTTTGGTATTTAAGCAATATGTACTGTCAATCTAATTTTAAGTATGATAACTATTCAGATCATATCCAGAAAAAAAACTTTGTACTAGGACTGTCTATTGAGAACAGATTTTTATCGTGGATGTAACATAGGCAGATTAGTAGATTAACTTCGGAGTCATTACTTCAATGTGTAATTATGCAGGCATCTCTTTTGGGAAGAGCAATAGAGAGGATGTGCACCAGTTTGCACAACCTTATTAAAATGACTCTTGGACAGAAAGATTTGAGGATTCATGAATGAAACATTAAATGTAGATTGGTACAACACTTTTTTAAAATCCAAGATATGTAAATTTATCTTTATAAGGGGCTAGAATACCTTTTTTTAAAAAAAAAATCATTATTCAATTCCATTTTCAGTTATGTCTTTGTGGTGGCTGGATTCCAAGGCAGTTTGAGGCATGTGAGAGCAATTCACAAATATGTTGCTCAAAGAGAAACTTTAATGGTCATTTAATTTTTAACTTTGCACTTTTCGGTCAAAACTACTTGTACGGATTTAACTTTGTATCCTGGGAGCAGAAAGAATAAAGACTATTGTTGAGAAAATCTTTATTTCTGGTGGGACATTCCATGCGTTTGCTCTGTTTAAAATGCATTTGGAAGTAAAATGTTTAGACTTCAGTAGTAAAGCAGACACTGTTTTGGAAAAAAATAAAGTTAGGGTGAAGAGCATGTGTATAGTGATTTATATATGTCCATTGCCATACAAATTGTTTTTGAAATATTGAACAGGCTGGATTTATTACAGGAAAAGATAAGACTTGTAGAAAATTTGGATATGGGATTTCAAATCTTTTATGAAGTGGTCCAGTAGAAGAGATATGGAAAAAAATGTTTCCACTTCTAGGGGAGTCCAGGCAATAGGAATAAGTAAGCTAACCACAAAGACCAAATAAATGAATTGCTTGTCAGCGAAGGACGTTAAACTTGTTTCCACGTTAAATAGTTGATAGCATTTGCAGTAGGAGAGGCTTGATGTATACAGAAGGGTGACTGGGATAGGGGCTAGCTAGGAAGAGGTATGAACCATTTGGCTCAGCTAGTTGGGCTAAGTAATCTAGTTCGGTCCTTTTTTTTTTTTTGGAATGTATGTCATTAAATTTGCAGTTGGTGGGAGAAAAACTTGTGATCTGGACTTCCTCAAAAGTGAGTAGTCTTTGGAATTGATGTGAGATACAGAAGACCGAATGCTGCTTAAAACTGTCACCCAGCTTTGGATGAGTGACGTGAAGAGTTGTGATCTCCGGATTATACAATAATACAATACAGCACAGGAACCGGCCCTTTTGGCTCACCAAGCCTGCGTCGATTCCTAGTCCTTTATTTAAACTGGCTCTGTTTGCTTTCCATTCATGTCTATCAAGATGTGCCTACTTCCACCACCTCCACTGGTAATGTGTTCCAGGCCACCCTCTGAAATTTTTACTCTGAGCTTTTGTCCTAGACATTCCCCCCCGAATCTCTGTGCTATTGCTGCCAAGGAAAAAAGCCTCTGACTGTCCACCCTATCTCTGCCTGTACCATAATTTTGTAGACCTTTAATCAGGGCTGCTCTTCAGCTTCTCTCTTTCCAGTGAAAACAATCTGAGTTTATCCAACCTCTCCTTGTAATTGAAACTCTCTGGATCAGCAACGTCACAGTAATCCCTTGCATCCTTTCCAAAGCATCCATGTGCTTCTTGTAGTGTGGTTGACCAAACAGTATGCAGTATTCTGAATGTGGCCTCTCTAAAATATTAGAGACAAAGAAGACTGCAGATTCTGGAATCCAAAGTAGACAGGTAGAGGCTGGAAGAACACAGCAAGCCAGGCAGCATCAGGAGGTGGAGATGATTAGTTTAGGGAATATAAAACAAGGGTCCCCAACTCTCGCCATAATTTATGGCGAGGCCGAACAGTTGGTTGTCCGTGGCACGCATTAATGTGAAGTCTCCTCTATTCAAGACATAACTTTTCCAAATTTAATAGGTGCTCTCGTCTCTAGTCATGGTGAATTAATTTACTGATGAAAAAATTAGGCCTGCTTTGTAGAAACAAATGATTGGGCTGAGCATGTAAGTAAAAGCACAATCCTGTGGTTGCTGGAAATTTGAAAGATAATTTGATAAGGAAGCAGCAAATGAAATGAACAGTCATTTTGATATGTCTTCATTATAGAAGATACAAAATATATCCCAGTCATAGTTTTGATTCACCAGCTTGGAGCAAGAGAGAAATGTGGTGAATTTACAAACGCCATGGAAGGGATTCTGCGCAAATGATCTGCCTGCAGCTCTATGTTCAGGTGGAATTTGTTTAAAGCATCTCAAAAGGTTGCTGCTCAGTTATTGGACTCATTGGTGTTAATTTTCTGAACTTTCCTAGATTCCGGAAAATTCCACCAGACTAGAAAGTAGCAAATGTAACTATTCTTCAAGAAGAGAGGGAGACACAAAACTGGACAGGTTGTTGCCTGTCAGAGGGCTAGGTATAATAATCTATCATTTAAGGGGTTTATGGCTGGACCTGTAGAAACCTTCAATGTAATTGGGAAGAGTCAGTACGGTTTTGTGAAATAGAAAGTATTTTATCATTTTGTTGGAATTATTTACAAGTTCTGAAAGATAGAAGGAAGCCTGTAGATTTACTGAAATGTGAAGAGATAGTGAGAAAAGAGGAATCTGAGGCTGATACAGTAGAGAAGAGGAGCAGGCTAAATTGTCAAGACAAGCAAGAGCATGGCAGAGAATGATGTGAGACTGATGAATTAAACTACAATAATCTCAATGCAAAAGGCCTGATAAATAAGGCAGATAAACTTTGGGCATGCTTGGGAATATGGGATTGGGACTTCATAGCTGTTACAGCTACTGCGGAAAGGTGGCTCAGGGATGGATATGACTGGCAGCTTTAATGAACCAGCATATAGATGTGATGAGGGATAGGGTGGGGGTGCGTTTTGGTTAGGGCTAACATTGCTATTGTACCCAAGTACAATATTCTGGCGAGTACATTCAGTAAAGTTAGTTATTTGGTGTAAGTGAGAAATAAGAAAGGCATGAGTGCTTTATTGGGGTCAAACTGGAGGTATCCCAAAGGTCAATGGGTAATTGAAAAGCATATATTTAAAGAGACCTCTGATATCTCTGAGTAATAGGGTTGTAACGGTAGAGGATTTTAGATTGGGTTTGCTGTGAGGAATTTTAACTATGTTCACAGCAGCACAGTGACTCAGTGGTGAGCACTGCTGCCTCACAACACCCGGTTCCCAGATTCGATTCCAGCCTCTGATGACTGTGTGGAGTTTGTACATTCTCCCCGTGTCTGCATCGGTTTCCTCTGGGTGCTCTGATTTTCCTCCCACAGTCCAAAGATGTGCAGGTCAGGTAAATTGGCCATGCTAAATTGCCCATAGTGTTAGGTGTATCAGTCAGAGGGAAATGGGACTGAGTGGATTACTCTTTTGGAGGGTCAATGTGGACTTGTTGGACCAAAGGGCCTGTTTCCACACTGTAGGGAATCTAATCTAACATTTTCTTACTCGCTATATAGGTGTGCCTACTAGAGAAGGAGCAAAACTTGACTTGCAATAAGGCAAGGCATGTGACAGGTGTCAGTGGGGGAGCACTTTGGGGCCAGTGACCATAATTCTATTTGTTTTAAAATAGTGATGGAAAAGTAAAGACCTGAATTAAAAAGTGAAGTTCTGAATTGGAGGAAAGACAATTTTGATGGTATTAGGCAAGAACTTTCATAAAATTGGGTGACTATTTGCAGATAAAGGAACGACTGAAAAGTGGGAAGCCTTTAAAAATAAGGTAATGAGAATTAGGGACAGTATGTTCCTGTTAGGTGAAGGGTAAGACTAGTAGCTGTTGTGAATACTGAGTGACCAGTCAACAAAAAAAGAGAAGGCATATGTTGGGTATAGTGAATCCTAAGAACCGTTTTAAGAGCAAATTTTGGCAGATGCTGGAATCTGTACTGAAAACAACAGATGCTGCAGATCATCAGAGCTCCGTCATCTCGACTCAAAATGTTGGCTTGCTCTCTCTCTTGTTTTTAGTCAAGAGTATGAGTGGTAGGAGCACACTCTAGGGAATTCAGGAGGGCAGAAAGAGATGGCTTTGGTGAATAGAGTTGTTAAGGAGAATCCAGAGATTCTATAAAGACATTAAGGACAAAAGAGTAATTAGGGAGACAATAGGTCCCTTTTAAAGAACAGCAAGGTTGCTGTATGTAGAAACACAGGAGATGGGGGAAGATCCTAAAGGAGTGTTTTGCATCAGTGTTTACTGTGGAGAAGGATATGGAAACTCGAGAACTTGGACAAGTAAATAGTGATATCTTGAAAAGTGTCCATATTAGAGGTGGAAGAGCTGGACATATGTTAAAATGCATAAAGATGAAGAAATCCCCAGGACCTGATCAGGTGTACTCCAGAACTTTATGGGAAGCTAAGCAAGTGATTGCTGAGAGATTTATATCACCGATAGCCACGGGTGAGCTGCCAGAACACTGGAGGTTGGCTAACGTGCCAATATTTAAGAAAGGTGGTAAGGAAAAAACTGAATTATAGACTGTGAGCCTGATTTCAGTGGTGGGTAAGTTGTTGGAGAGGTTTCTGGGGCCAGGGTTTACATGCGTTTGGAAAGGCAAGGATTGATTAGCCATGATTTGTTTGACTGGGTGGACAAAGGTTAAAAATCACACAACAGCTTTATAGTCCAACAGGTTTATTTGGAAGTACTGGCATTCGGAGCACTGCTCTTTCATCCGCTAACTAGTGGGACAAGATCATGAGACACAACTTATTGCAGTGCTCCAAAAGCTAGTACTTCCAAACAAACTTGTTGGACTATTACCTGGTGTTGTGATTTTTAACTTTATCATTAGGGATAGTCAGCGTGGATTTATGTGTGGGAAGTCCTATCTGACTGATTTGAGTTGTTTTTTTATTTGAATAATTGAACATAGAACAAAGAACATGGAAAGCAAGTGGTGGACGTTGTCTGTATAGACTTCAGCAAGGTGTTCAAGGTTTCGCATGATAGACTGGTTACATCACGTGGAATCCAGGGAGAACTAGCCATTTGTAAAAGAGAATTGGCTTTAAAGTAGGAGAGTCAGGAAGTGTGGTGATAGAAAAGCACAACAGGACAGGCAGCATCTGAGGAGCACAAGAGTTGATGTTTTTGGGCATTCCCTAACCTTCCTGATGAAGGGCTTATGCCTGAAACATCGATTCTCCTGCTCCTCTGATGCTTCCTGACTTGTGCTTTTCCAGTGCCACATGTTTAGACTCTGACTGTCTAGCATCTGCAGTCCTCACTTTCTCCTTTTTTAAAGTATGCGACAGAGGGTGGTGGTGGAGGGTTGCTTTTTGGACTGGCGGCCTCTGACCTGTGGTGTGCCATAAAGATTGGTGCTGGGTCCTCTGCTTTGTGTCTGTCTTTTTATGGTTAGCAGGATTTGTACACTTAACAGTAAGGTCCCGGGGAATGTTGCTGAACAATGAGACATCAGGGTGCAGGTTCATTGTCCCTTGAAAGTGGAGTCATATGTAGACAAGGTAGTGAAGAATGTGTTTGGTTTGCTTTCCTTTTATTGGTCCGAACATTGAGTATAAAGAGTTGGAAGGTCATGTTACGACTGTACAAGATATTGGTTAGGCCACATTTGGAATATTTTGTGCAGTTCTAGTCTACCTTCTACAGGAAGGATGTTGTGAAACTTGAGAGGGTTCAGAAAAGTTTTAAAAAAGATGTTGCCAGGGTTGGAGCTATTTTCCCATTCGAGGCTAAAGAGTGACCTTTTATAGAAGCTTATAAAATTGGGTGGGGATAAGGTGAATAGCCAGGCCTTTGCCTCAGGGTAGGGGAGTCCAAAACAGAGGAGAAAGATTTAAAAGGGAGCGCGGGGGTAATTACTTCATGCAGAGGGTGGTGTGTGTATGGAATGAGCTGCCAAAGGAAGTGATGGAGGCTGGTACAATTACAACATTTTAAAAGGTGTCTGGATGGGTGTATGAATAGGAAAGGTTTGGAGAGATATGGGCCAATGCTGGCAAATGGGACTAGACTAATTTAGGATATCTCTGTATGGATGCGTTTGGTTGAAGGGTCTGTTTCTTTGCTGTAATAACTCTGACTCTATGGCTTTTGTGACACGTTACCTCTGAACCAGGGTCTGTCTACCCCAGAGGTGTGTAAATTGAGCAAGTTGATTTGGAACATATCTATGAACATATTGGAGGCAGTTCGGAAAAAGTTTACCTGAGCTGGAATGAATGGGTCATCTTTGGAATGGTTGGTTTTGATCATCTTTTTTTGTTTTCACTGACATTTTAGAAGCTTGGGGGTTTACTTGATTGAAACATCAACTTATTGAAGTCTAGACTATAAAAGCCAATATGTTTGAAGTGGAAAGAGAATTTAAGGAGGAGTAACCATTGCGTTGGGCCTGCCTCAGCTGACCGACTGAAACATATCGGATGCCTTGTTATTTCGATTTGATAATTCTATTGCTCACCTAGTGGACCTCCAAACATTTGAAAACTTGAACTACTTCAAATTCTTTGCTTGAAGCTTAACTCTGGCCTCTTGAACATCTTTGAGAGAAAGTGAGTGCTGCAGATGCTGGAGGTCAGAGCTGAAAATGTATTGCTGGAAAAGCGCAGCAGGTCAGGCAGCATCCAAGGAACAGGAGAATTGGCTTATGCCCGAAACGTAGATTCTCCTGTTCCTTGGATGCTGCCTGACCTGCTGCGCTTTTCCAGCAACACATTTTCACCTCTTGAACATCTCCAATTTTTATTTGTTCCATGGTGTGGTGCTGAGGGCACAACCATCAGAGCTCTAAGCTTTAGAATTCCATCTCACTTGTTTTTTTCCCCTTTTTTAGAAAATAGATTTTTTTTAAAAATTAAAGCTCTTTAATTGACAAAGTATTGGACCTCTATCTCAGGATCTCCTAATGTGATGTTTACTTTGTTTACAATATCCTTGTGAAGTTCCTTTAATGTTTTGCAGCAATTTTATATTGGACTTGGAACACCCAACTTGGATTCATTGTGTTGGCTTTGCGTAATTGCCTAGAATTCACATCTACATTTCTTTTGGGTCTTCAAATGCAGGTACAGTCAAATTTGATGTTGATTTAAGGTTGCAGTATCGGCATCAGTTGGTCATTGTTTACTGCTGTGGAGGCTACTGCTAATTTTGTCTTTGCTTGTGTTTTTTTTTGTGATAACCTGAAAATTCTATTTTTCAAATTTTTATGCTGTTTGTTCTAAAGGCTCCCAATGAACAGTAGATACTTGGTCACTGAATATATTCAAGATTTGAATTTTTTCTTGCTACGAATGGAGTCAAGGGATGTGGGATTAGTGCAGAAAGGTGGCGTTGAGCTGGTAGATCACCTATCATCCAATGGAATAGGCTTAAAGAGTCAATTGGCTTACTCCTCTTTTATTCTTGTATTATATTACCTTAACTGTGCCTTCTCTTGAGAATTGTTTGTATCCGTTGAATGTCTTTGCTTTCAAATGAATAGAGATGAAATGTGAGGTTGAGGGATTCTTTAATCAAAATGCTGATGTGATTGTTTGCTTCCTGAAGTAGTTCGCATTTTACACCCCAGCTCCCTGCTACTCTTGTCCTATTTTCTATCATCTTCCATTTCACTCACCTTTATCAATATTCATATTTTGTATTGTAAATGCTGTTTCTTGTGTCTCATTTAATATCTCGTCAGCCATTTAACTGTGTTTTCTGCTAAAGCCATTTTCCAGGCCACTTAATTTACGTTTGTATCCCTTTTCTTACCTTTGTCTGTTTGCTTTAAATCTTTTTTGTTCTGTTATTATTCCTATGCCAGTAGTATTAGTTTGCCTGTAATCTCCATTGATGCTACATGTTCCAAATATCCAGAGTTTGTATTTCATTGACTTGTTACATGACTTTACCATTTAGATGGTTACCTCATTGCTGTACAGATGTATGCAGTTATCTTGATATTTTAGCAAATGTTCTGCTTTTAAATAACACAGCTAGTAAACTTTAACACGTCACAAACAAGTCAATCTAGCTATGTTTGCTTGTATATGAATGGCTGAGTTTTTTTAAGTGGTTTGCTATGTTTCTTGTATCACTCTGACCTAATGCATCCTCAAAATTTTACATCATTATCTGACTTGAGGGTTAAAAGCTTGTTTTTGCAGGGTTTTTCTCCCCAACTCCGATGTTAAACAATTGGATCACCTTCATGTCTCTTCCTGATTTAACTCCGAGGTTGGTCTTTCACTGCCCGGAATGAGATTCTATTTTTAAGGCTTGGATGCTGTAAATGAAATAAAATCAGAGTGATGGTGAAACTAAGCAGGTCTGGCATCATCTGTGGAGAGTGAAATAGTTAATAGTTAATGTTACAAGTCCAATTTGATTCTTTTGGAACTGTAAAGAGTTGAAAACCAGGCTTTCCACAGAGCTCTGGATCAACGAGATTAGGGAGCACAAATGTCATAGCCCAAAAGGGAATGTTAATGGTGGTAACCAGGTTTCTTTGCCTGACTTTGTCCTACCTACAGATTTAGGCACATCTGCAGCTGCATGTCAGTCACGTGATATCTTACTCTCTTTGTTTGAAAGAACACATCACAGCTACCTGATGAAGGAGCAGCACTCCGAAAGCTAGTACTTCCAAATAAACCTGTTGGACTAAACCTGGTGTTGTGGTTTTTTTAAACTTTGTCCACCCCAGCCCAACACTGGCACCTCCCCATCTTGTTTGCAAGAGGTTTCACTTTTATTTGAGGACATGGGCAAATGACAGCTTGTTAGAGTTGCCCTAACTTGTCTTCCAAACATTTTTGACGATAAGCAGCTGCCCAGACGTGTGGCCAGCAGATGTCAAAGTCCTATCCCTATACTTTTTACCAGAAGCAGTCATTGTCTGGTGTTATGAATCCCAGCAGATGTAATATGATTTTAAAGGGAAAAAATTCCCACTTCTCTTTGTTTAGAATTGGCATGTCAGCTAGATATAAAATGTTAGTTTACTCTTTCCAGCATTTTTTGCTTTCTGTTCAGATTCCAGCATCTGTCGTAATTTGTTCATAATCTTTAAGGGACTTACTCTTGATCTCACCACATTATGATGTGACCTAACACTCTCAATCTGATTCCATCTTATTCAGCTGTGTCCTCTTAGAACATAATATGCTGAGGGAAACATGTGACAGTACAACCAAATTGCCTAGTTTGAGACCAGACTTGCAAGTGTCTGCAACTTAGTAAAATGTGTAGTTACTAAGATGTAATTACAAGTTTATTTGAGTTCTTCAGTACTTTGTGATCCTCTTCTCATGTATTATAGCAACTAACCGGTATCTCAGCGTGGTAGTTGCAAACAGTCAGTGTTTCATGCCATATGACATTAGTCAGGGTGACGCACTCGTCAGCGTGTCAAATTATTTCCAATGATCTGTGATCGCTTTCCACAGTGAAAAGCCTACTAGATAAGTGCGTGAACACTAGAACAAGTGTTGAAATAATTGACTTACGTTAGACTTTTGGGACCAAATTTTGTTAGTTTATACCGTACACATGACATCCAGGCTGATGATCTGTCTTGGAACATAGTAGAGTTGGATACCAGTTTCTGTTGACTGTGCTTTGATTCGAACATTTGATAATGGCCCTTGTGCCATCCAATGGTACATCTTGATGAAGAGGTTCCTTTTAAGGTAATGCCTTGTTGGAAAAGGGTTTGGAATGTCTGGTGCTAAAACTTAACCTGCAGAAATGTCTCAGGTTTTTCTTTTATGTCTTGGGGGCTAGGCATATGTTCTACATCATTTGATTTTGTTTGACTTGAAATGGATCCCAGAACCTGAATGGGTAGAGCGAATTTACTTTCTATTTAAGACAAGTCCTTCAAAATTAGCTGCTATCACCAGTGAATGAGGACTTGGTCATGCTCATTTTTTGATATTGCACCATTAGGCAGAACCATCACCATTGTACAAAATTATTCTTGGATGTGCATATAATTCTATTCATGTATTGCTGAAACCGATCTTGACAAGGTAGTCTCTTACGCGGTATTTTTCAAATGATGTTCTGAAAAAAGTGACAACTTGATGTGACTTCAAAAAGTGAACCAACCACTATCCAGCTTGGAAAATAATTTTGGTTCTGATGAGTTTAATATTCAGTTCTATAACATGTTGGAGTTTTGTGTGAGCCCATTTTTAGAGAAGGTTAAAAATCACACAACATCAGGTTAGAGTTTAGAAGTTGGGAAGTCATGTTGCGGCTGTACAGGACATTGGTTAGGCCACTTTTGGAATATTGCATACGATTCTGGTCTCGTTGCTATTGAAAGTATGTTGTGAAACTTGAAAAGGTTCCGAAAAGATTTACAAGGATGTTGCCTGGGATGAAGGGTTTGAGCCAGAGGGAGAGGCTGAATAGGCTTAGGGCTGTTTTTCCCTCCAGTGTCAGAGACTGAGGGGTGACCTTACAGAGGGTTACAAAATTATGAGGGGCATGGATAGGGTAAATAGACAAAGTTAAAAATCACACAACACCAGGTTATAGTCCAACAGGTTTAATTGGAAGCACACTAGCTTTCGGAGCGACGCTCCATTAGGTGATTGTGATGAAGGAGCGTCGCTCTGAAAGCTAGTGTGCTTCCAATTAAACCTGTTGGACTATAACCTGGTGTTGTGTGATTGTTAACTTTGTACACCCCAGTCCAACACCGGCATCTCCAAATCGTAAATAGACAAGGTCTTTTCCCTGAGGTGTCAGAGTCCAGAACGAGAGGGCATAGGTTTAAGGTGTGAGGGCAAAGATATAAAGACCGAAAGGATGACTTTTTCACGCAGAGGGTGGTACGTGTGTGGAATGGGCTGTCAGAGGAAGTAAGTGGTGGAGGCTGGTACAATTACAGCATTCAAAAGGCATATAGATGGGTGTATGAACAGGAATGTTTTAGAGGGATATAGATTGGTTACTGGCAGGTGGGACTAAATTGGGTTGGGATGTCTGGTTGGCATGGACAAGTTGGACCGAAGGGTCTGTTTCTTTGCAGTACATTTCTATGACTCTCTATCACTGTATAGTCCAATAGGTTTATTTGGAAGCACGAGCTTTCCACGTACTGCTCCTTCATCAGGTGGTTGAAGGAGTGTCACTTTGAAAGCTAGTGCTTCCAAATAAACCTGCTGCACTATAAACTGGTGTTGGGTGATTTTTAACTTTGTTCACCCCAGTCCAACGTTGGCATCTCAAAATCGAACTTAAAATGACTAAACCGTTCTTTAAAGATTTAAGTATATCCTGATTGTGCCATTTCTCTTCAGAATTCGAAAAAACACAAGTGTTTGTGTTGATGGGCATGACAAATTTATGCCATGTCCAGTTTCTCTTTGTATTACAAGGCTGTGCTTGAAGCTGGTTAGTTAGTGGACTTGGTGCACTACCACCTTTTTCAAACTTTACATGGCATTGAAGCTATTTGGTACATTTGTTGCAAAGTTTGGACTAACTTGATGTTATTCTTTTGACCTGTTCTGCTACAATTGGTATCTTGTGAATGGTTACAATGTTCAGTTCTGTTGACACAAGATGTTATATTATTGCTGGTGCGCTTGTGTTCACCAGGCAAAATACATTTCCGTGGAGAAATGCCACAGCTAACATATGTGTACCAATGTAAGGAATAAATATTCCACTTATATATGCAGTCAATTTAACTGTTGTCTTTTTTTTCCCTGCATCATTTTGGTGGTTAATGGTACATATTCTTCAAGTAGGATATTTCTACAAGCTGTCTTGCTGACTTTAGTCTTGAATAAGTTTACCTATTTTCTTCAGACATGATATTAGCATCAGTCTCTAACTGAATTTTATCACTTTTTGATTCATTCAACATTCATGGGATGTAGCCTCATTGGCTTGGCCAGCACTTATTGCCCATCCCTAGTTGGTCTTAAGAAGTAATGGTTAGCTGTCTTACCGAACCTTAGAAGGTATGGTGTAAACACAACCACCGTGGAGAGTGTGAGGGGGAGTTTGATGCAACAACAATGAAGGAACCGTTGCAAGTCTGGATGATTGGCATGGAGAAAAACTTGCAGATGGTGGTGTTATCCTGTATCTGTTGCCTTTGTCCTTCTAAATGCTCATGGGTTTGGAGAGGTGACTTGGTGAATTTTTGCAGTATTTCTCATAGATAGTACTGAATTGCTACTTTGCATTGTGTATACATCTTATACTGTTGCAGTGTCACTGGAAAACTAATCTGCTTTCTTATTGTAAGCTCTTCCATTGAGCTGTCACCCTTTACAGTCCTGCTGCTGAACTAACGTATGCACGTGATTATGTAGAGCTCTATTGCACACTCAGATATTGCTGCCTGTATATGTTTTCTGTATTGTTGCATTCTATTGTAGCCTCTCATTATGTCTTGAGAACCAGATTTTCTTTTTGCACAGGTGAATCCAGCGTCCCTTTGCACTGAATAAAATTGCAAAGATAGAGTCATAGAGATGTACAGCATGGAAACAGACCCTTTCGTCCAACCCGTCCACGCTGACCAGATATCCCAACCCAAACTAGTCCCATCTGCCAGCACTCAGCCCATATCCCTCCAAATCTTTCCTATTCATATACCCATCCAAATGTCCCTTAAATATTGCAATTGTACCAGCCTCCACCACATCCTCTAGCAGCTCATTCCATACACGTACTATCCTCTATGTGAAAAGGTTGCCCCTTAGGTCTCTTTTCTATCTTTCCCCTCTCACCCTAAACCTATGCCCTCTAGTTCTGGACTCCCTGACCCCAGGGAAAAGACTTTGTCTATTTATCCTATCCATGCCCCTCATGATTTTCTAAACCTCTATAAGGTCACCCCTCAGCCTCTGACACTCCAGGGAAAACAGCCCCAGCCTGTTCAGTCTCTCCCTGTAGCTCAGATCCTCCAACCCTGGCAACATCCTTGTAAATCTTTCCTGAACCCTTTCAAGTTTCACAACTTTCCGATAGGAAGGAGACCAGAATTGCATGCAATATTCCAAAAGTGGTCTAACCAATGTCCTGTACAGCTGCAACATGACCTCCGAACTCCTGTACTCAATACTCTGACCAATAAAGGAAAGCATACCAAACGCCTTCTTCACTATCCTATCTACCTGCGACTCCACTTTGCATGAGCTGTGAACCTGCACTCCAAGGTCTCTTTGTTCAGTGACACTCCCTAGGATCTTACCATTAAGTGTATAAGTCCTGCTAAGATTTGCTTTCCCAAAATGCAGCACCTCGCATTTATCTGAATTAAACTCCATCTGCCACTTCTCAGCCCATTTGCCCATCTGGTCCAGATCCTGTTGTAATCTGAGGTAACCCTCTTCGCTGTCCACTATACCTCCAATTTTGGTGTCATCTGCAACCTTACTAACTGTACCTCTTATGCTCGCATCCAAATCATTTATGTAAATGCCAAAAAGTAGAGGGCCCAGCATCGATCCTTGTGGCACACCAGTGGTCACAGGCCTCCAGTCTGGAAAAACAACCCTCCACCACCACCACCCTCTGACTTCTACCTTTGAGCCAGTTCTGTAACCAAATGGCTAGTTCTCCCTGTGTTCCGTGAGATCTAACCTTGCTAATCAGTCTCCCATGGGGAACCTTGTTGAACGCCTTACTGAAGTCCATATAGATCACATCTACTGCTCTGCCCTCATCAATCTTCTTTGTTACTTCCTCAAAAAACTCAATCAAGTTTGTGAGACATGATTTCCCATGCACAAAGCCATGTTGACTATCCCTAATCAGTCCTTGCCTTTCCAAATACATGTACATCCTGTCCCTCAGGATTCCCTCCAACAACTTGTCCATCACTGAGGTCAGGCTCACAAGTCTATAGTTCCCTGGCTTGTCTTTACCACCCTTCTTAAACAGTGGCACCACATTTGCCAACCTCCAGTCTTCTGGCAACTCACCTGTGACTATCGATAATACAAATATCTCAGCAAGAGGCCCAGCAATCACTTCTCTACCTTCCCACAGAGTTCTCAGGTACACCTGATCAGGTCTTGGGGGATTTATCCACCTTTTAACTGTTTCAAGACATTCAGCACTTCCTCCTTTGTAGTCTGGACATTTTGCAAGATGTCACCATCTATTTCCCTACAGTCTATATCTTCCATATCCTTTTCCACAGTAAATACTGATGCAAAATATTCATTTAGTATCTCCCTCATTTTCTGTGGCTCCACACAAGGGCCGCCTTACTGACCTTTGAAGGGCCCTATTCTCTCCCTCGTTACTCTTTTGTCCTTAATATATTTGTAAAAACCCTTTGGATTCTCCTTAATTCTGTTTGCCAAAGCTATCTCATGTCCCCTTTTTGCCCTCCTGATTTCCCCCTTAAGTATACTCCTACTTTCTTTATACTCTTCTAAGGATTCTCTCGATCTTGAAACATTGAATAGTTTCAATATGGGTGCAATAGACTGCTTATCCTATACAGTTTGCTTTTTTTTTTGTTTTCTGACACCAAGTGCATCTACTGCTTGCCGATGCTCTCGATTGTGTGTGGCTACAATGGTTTCCTATTTTCTACTGTTCCTAAGCATGAGCTTCTGAAAACAAAAAACTCTTTTGCACGAAAAGATACGCATTATAACTATATAACCATTTGAACTTTCTAGTTAGGCAGCTAAGCCTTGGGGAAACTCTGTTCTTGCCTTTGTCAAAGCGCCTGCTGAGAAAATGATTTTAGTTTACATGATTTGGATTACTTAGTGTGGAAACAGGCCCTTCGGCCCAACAAGTCCACACCGACCCTCCGAAGAGCAACCCACCCAGACCCATTCCCCTACATTTACCCCTTCACCTAACACTACAGGCAATTTAGCACGGCGAATTCACCTAACCTGCACATTTTTTTTTGGACTGTGGGAGGAAACCGGAGGAAACCCACGCAGACACTGGGAGAATGTGCAAACTCCACACACAGTTGCCTGAGGTGGGAATTGAACCCAGGTCTCTGGCACTGTGAGGGCGGCACAGTGATTAGCACTGCTGCCTAACATCTAGGGCGATCAGCTGACATCTAGCCACAAGAATCAATTGAAGATGGTAAATTCCAAAATTTACTTCTCGGCAAAAGTGCTTTTCTGGCACATCCCATAACTTAGGGCCAGAAATCCCACTCTCAAGATGGCCTGAGGTGTTGAATGTGTGACTTCTAATTTCCAGTAGTAATGTTTTAAATTAACTAAATCTAAAAAGCATAGGCCTACCATTTTAAAAATCCTAAATTTTGTATAAGATGCCTGTGACATCATAGAATTCCTAGCAAAACACAGAATTTCCTTTGATTATCGCTGTATTTTGCAAATGCTATCAGTCTTGCTACTTTTAGGGTTAGTTTAATGTTGGGGTTGGTTTATGTCAGGATACTGGGTGGTTGGTTTGCGAAGCAGTGTGATGCCAACAGCATAGGTTCAGTTCCCCTTACTGGCCTGAGGTTACCGTGAAGGACACTTCTCAACTCTCCCCTTGCCTGAGGTGTGGAGGCCTTCAGGTTAAATAGACATAATTCGACCCTTTCTTATGAGATCTCTCAATCTCGCTCTTGCTATCGCTCTCTCTCGCTCTCATTACAATTCCAGGAGGACTTGTACCCCTATAACCAGGCGTCTGACTTGATTGCCCAAAGTTGACAATTTTTTTTGTCTTTTTTACTGTAAATTACTACGATACTCTTTCAGCTTTTCAATAAGCTCACCATCCTTATTGCATAAATATTTATTCTTTGTTATCAATCAACCCTCTATGCCAGTTAAACTCCTTCTTCCACCCCCCCCCCACACCTGTTTGCACAAATTCTTGTTATTTGTTGATGTGCAGATTAAATAGCAGAGATTCAGTTTACTTGAAAATCTCAGACAGATTTATTTAACAGCTCAGATTACAACTTGCCTATTCCGAACTCCGTATGCATCGCTCTCTTCCTCATCCTCCTCAGAATAGTCTGTTGGGTAGCCCAGTGTAGTTGATCTCTACTTGAATCATATTTTTTTCCCTTTGCATATTAACGTATCTATTACTGAAAGCAAAACGCCTTTTTGTAGGTGGCCTCCATTTAAAGTGCATGTGTCCATTGATCGAAGGCAAGCTGCCTAAGCCATTCAAATGCCAGGTATGTCTGATTAGGTGGATTCTTGAGGGTACAGAAACCTAAAGCCTGTCTTGTTTCTCTGCAACAGCAGCGTCCATTGTTTTACTGCTGTGCTAACTACTGACAAGATGTGAAGATGCCCATCTGTTCCTTTTGAGGATTAAACTTGAGTACTTCAGCCCATAAGTCTGTATTTGATGGCTGCTTTATCAGGATTATATTTTCTTAGCTTGTGCTACCTCAGTTTGAGCTCCTTTTCTCTTTTTGTTTCTTTCCATTCTTGCTCCTAGAAACCTCTTTCCTCTTTTTGACACCATTCTCGTTCTTACCTTGATGTTGCAATTTTTAATTTCTGTTCTCCAGTCCTTGATTTCCGCTGCGTTTGTAACTTGTCATCGGTTTTGTAATTTGTTACTCTGGGTGTAATTACACTTCCAAGTGTCTTGGTACCTTTTTTAAAAAAAATTATTCCAAGGACAATGATTTTAGTTCTGTCTTTGTTTTTTTAAAAAAATGTCTTTATGGGACCATTAACATCAAAATGTGGAGAATTTTAGCACTTATTTCACACTGCAGGTAAAATCTTTTTGCAGCTTCTTTTTGATGAGCTTTTTGAAGTAACAATTTTTTTTTTCTTCTGCTCAATCCTCTCATTTTTACCTGTGGGAGCTTCTGGCCAAGAAACCAAATTTGTTACAACTGAGGAGAGGTGAAACAGCTCCCCTTCAAATGCTGTTGGTTTGCAACAATCTTTTATGACATGCAGTTGAATCATATTTCAATTAAAATTCAGAATCCAATCGTGAGGCTTTCATGAGTGCAAGATTTCTTTACCTACTAATTCTGAGAAAATAATGCAACACCAAACCGTCTCAGATACAAAGGGTAATGTAGTTTTTGTGTTGGGAAGAGAGTCTTCCATTCCTTTCTATAAGAAATCATTTTTCTCTTCTCCCAAAAGCTGTTCAGCTCCATATACAATGTATTCATATGTTCTTGTATCTGGCTTGATTGCTTTATAAAGCTGAATAATCTGCAGGTGACTAAAATTTCTAAAAAGCTGCAACTGTACAATAAATGGAAGACCCCAGATTTTTTCCTGTGACTGACCTGAGTTTCATTACCTTTTGATTTAAATGTTATTTTAGTTTCCATTTGATATTTTTATCTTGCACTGTTTTCATCAACCTGGCAGCCATCTTAAGTTTTTTTTTGTCTTCTTTTTAAAATCCCTCTTGTCCATGAAAGACTAGATCAAGATCAAATGATCCAAGTTGAAAATTGATAGTCCATACTTTATTGCTATTATGACAATGCAGCTTCTAAATTAAACAGATCTGCTGTCAACAATGACAACCTTTCATTATAACCATGGCATAAAGATTTTGAATACGTATTATGCTGCTGTAAAATGTGGACCGAACTACATATATATCCCCCTAGTCTAATTATCTCACTTTTACTGGAGATTTTCTTTGTTTCCTGTATGCGGTTATGGTGCCCCATATGAAATCCATGTGTCTTTCTATCCTTCACAAATCAGACAATATTTCAGTGGTTGACTGCCACATTTATGTTTTATTGTAGAAGTGCCCGTTTTAGTTTCCCCATTTTTTGTTTTTGGGAACCAGAAATAGCAGAGAGCAACAGAAATGGTATGAGGGGACAGATATGCAGTCAATAAATGTCACATTAATGTGGCAGTGACCAGATTGAAGAAATTAAGAGTTAAAAAGAATGTAATGTGTTAAAAAGGAGAATCAGAAAGGTGGTGGTAAGCTGTTTTCTTGAACTGTTTCAATCTAGTTGGTGTAGTTCAATTCAATATCATTATGGAGTTCTCGGGTTTTGACCCTATGAAACTGAGAAAAACAGCAATATATTTCCACGTTGGAAGGGTGTGCCTCTTGGAGGGGAACTTGCAGGTGGTTGTCTTCCCATGTATTGGCTGCCCTTGTGATTCTAGACTGTTGGTGATGGATTTGGAAGGTGATGGCTCAGGTCTTTGAAATTCTTCGGTGCATTTTATAGATATTAGCAGCAGTGTGCACTAAATGTTAGTGGCGAAGGGAACGAATGTTTGTAAATGTAACTAACTGTACTTCTGTCTGTCCATGCTGCCAGACCGGAGTTTCACCAGCACCTTTTGTTTCAAACCTCCAGCATTTGCGGTTCTACTTTTTATTATTACATTTGTATGTTTGTTGGTGTAGTTTGTAATTGAGTTGCAGGCACAGATTGTTACTTTTGAGCCGTGTTATTTTACAATGTAAACACAATCAAGACCAGGTGCTGATGAAAAAAGGTGAAAGAGGTGTTGTAATCAAATAGGTTGTCATAGTGTTTATTAGATGGTTCAGTACCAAATATCTCTGGTTTGATTTGAGGAAGAGCGACTGTTTTATACTGGGTGCTCTAGAAATCGAAAGATTGGGAAGGAGATGAACAAATTACAACAATGTGTATCAAAAGAATATAAAGATAATTGAAGTCTTCTAATTTTATTACTACTTATAGACTGGGAAAAATAATCCCTGAAAGAATGATCAGTGTGCCTCCCTCCAGTCCAATAAAAAAGAAAACATGACCAAATGGATTGTCACAGTAGAAAATCAT
This sequence comes from Chiloscyllium plagiosum, assembly GCF_037043375.1. Lineage (NCBI taxonomy): Eukaryota > Metazoa > Chordata > Chondrichthyes > Orectolobiformes > Hemiscylliidae > Chiloscyllium > Chiloscyllium plagiosum. The sequence goes on along the minus strand of NW_028270143.1, from coordinate 29,417,259 downwards.
CTAATAGTCGCCACAACTTAGCACTAATTGGATTTAAAATAATTTTGGAAATAAACCAGAAACTAGCAAAAGTAAAAATACACACTTGCTCACTTCACTTCTGCTTTTACAAGTGCCGGTGCAATGGATTGAGGGAAAGTTTTTAATTCCAGATTAAAGGTGGAATGGAGCAATTTGAGTATTATAAAAGAGCAATTTGGCCCAAATTGGGCATATTCCATTTGAAGGAAAAGATTTATGAAGAAAATAAGTTAAATATTGGAGAGAGCAGAATCTCATTCATTAATAACTAGGAAGATTATAAATTGTACAGGCAGGCTTTGGAAAGGTGGTTATGGAGACCAATGCAAGAAGATTAGCAGGTAACATTTAACGAGTGTTGAGAAGAATTTGTAGCTCAGGTTGAGGTTTTGGATGTAGGTTTGCTCGATGAGTTGAAAGGTTCATTTCCAGACATTTCGTTACCTTACTAGGTAACATCTTCAGTGGACCTCATGCGAATCAATGCTAAAAAGTCCTGCTTTCTATGTATATGTTTGGGTTTCTTTGGGTTGGTGATTATGTCATTTCCTGTGTCACTTCCTGTGGTGAAGTCACTTCCTGTTCCTTTTCTCAGGGGTGGTAGATGGAGTCTGACTCTGTTTATGTTGATAGAGTTCCGGTTGGAATGCCATGCTTCTAGGAATTCTTGTGCCTGTCTTTATTTGTTTTGTCCTAGGATGGATGTATTGTCCCAGTCGAAGTGGTGTCCTTCCTCTTCGGTATGTGAGGATACTAGTAAGAGAGGGTCATGTCTTTTTGTGGCTAGTTGGGGTTAATGTATCCTGGTGACTAGTTTTCTGCCTGTTCCTACATGAACCCCAACTAGCCACAAAAAGACATGACCCCCCCCTCTCACTGGTATCCTCACATACGGATGAGGAAGGACACCACTTCAACTGGGACAACACATCTGTCCTTGGACAAGCAAACAAAGACATGCACGAGAATTCCTAGAAGCATGGCATTCCAACCGGAACTCTATCAACATAAACAGAGTCAGACTCCATCTACCAACCCTGAGAAAAGGAACAGGAAGTGACTTCACCACAGGAAATGACATCACTAACGCAAACATAAATAGAAAGCAGGAATTTTCAGCATTGCTTTGCCTGAGGTCCAATGAAGATGTTACCTAGTAAGGTAACAAAACGTCTGGAAATGAACCTTTTTCAGCTCAGTGAACAAACCGACATCCAAAAGGTAACATTTAATATGTTTAAAGAGTGCACCCCAAAATGCATTGACAGTATAAATTTATAACCAAGTTGGGAGCACTGAATCCTCTTTTTCTCTAGTCCCACCATTTCATGGGTCACAAAATAAATTTAACTATTTTACCCATTTCTCCAATGACCCAAACATGTACTTTATTAAATGAAAGGATCCATCAACCAGGTTCAATAAAAAAAACAAAATTAATGATTTATGAAGCAGATTGGTTTAACAAAGATACAAACCTTGATAATACATTATTATAAAATGGAAAATATTGCAAACCTCCCAAAATGGCCTAGAACAAATGTGTGAGCTCACATCAAAAGGAAAACCTAATCTGATTTCTCTGCCACTTGGATGAACATACTAGCTTTGGCCAATAAATGTTTGTTGAAGGCAAAAGTAGTGAAATTTGAGATGTCCAAGTTTAACTTTTGGTCCACGTCCTGGTGCATGAAGGTGGATGTTGCTGAATATGGAAAGAAAATTGAGGAAAATGCCTTTTATAAAAGCTTGTTGCAAAAGCATCTGAATCAAAGTTCCAGGTACAACACAGGTTGCAAAACTCTTTTATCAGAAATATGAGGGCTGAGTTTGGAAGCTTTGCTTGGGTAGTTTGGACACCAACTAATCAATTGAAAACCAAAACAATCTCCGATGGCTATAAGCACTGTTCAGCAGATAGACTAAAACTTAATCAGATGTACTCCAGAAAACCAGTCCAGCAATTGGCTGACACCATGTGATTTTTCAATCTTATTTCCTTAAAATTCCAATAGACCTTTCATAGACCTTCCTTAAAACAAAAAAGGGGGTTTATCTCCACACACTTGAAATCAATTTTTCACAGCCCTTTAAATAGTCTAGAACTAAAAGATGATTAAATATGAAACCTTCAGAACAAAGTGTTTTGCTCGGAGAAATGGTTAGACCTATTAAGGACTCATAGGAAAATTTCAAGTACAGTAGAGAACTGGGCTAGTGAATTGAGTACTTTTGGAAACGTTTGTTTCCTTTGATGAAGATCGATGCAATTTGCGGGAATTGTGATTTTATTTTTTGTGTAAAATCACCTGTCACACCAGTGATGTCCTGAGAGGACATCAAAATTTTGGAATTTTCTCAGGCTGCGCTTTCATGGACAGCGATCCTGATTCAGTGACACTAGTCAAGTGTTCCAGGATGGGGCATAGTGGAGTATTGTGAAATGCAGTGCATTTAGGCTGTCTGTCTGCATTAATGTAACCTACAACAGGGTGGGTTTGGCAGCTGCTGACCCAAGCAGCAGTAACTGGTTTGTCTGTCTCTTCTGGAAGTGCTAGAAAGAGGTTATTGGACTTTTCCCTGTTGACCTCTGGATCCTGGACTCTGGCGATAATATCAAAAAAAACAAGCCATAATCACAGTCCTATTTTTACTGAAGGGTTCCAGTCTCTGATTAAATTCAAAAATTTCTCTCTGGCTTAGTGTACTTAACACATCAGTCTCAGTACCTTTAGCAAAGAGAGGAAATAACTTAGTTTGTGAAAAATTTTTCAAACCTTTTCCGGAATTAATTTCTGAGGCGAGAGATGTTCGGCTCAAAATGAGTATAACAGGCAAGCTGGAAATAGAAATAAATTTTGATAGGGTTATGATTTTTTTAAAATAACTAACTTTTTCCTTTCCAAAGAAGTAACATTGGCATCTGTTTAATCTGGCTGACAGTAGACTTGGGCAACCATTTAAACCAAAGATTCGAATGTAAGGAATATTTGTCTTGTTTTCCCCCTCCTCTCTCTCACGTTTCTTCCCCCCCCCCACACCATTTCTTTGAATTTAATTTTCTTGAAGACCTATTTAATTAAAAAAACCTTTTTATTTTTTGTAAGTGGACTGAAATGGGCAAAGGACGAGTTTAAAGCCAAGGATTGCCCTTTTTATAAGTCAGTTACCTAACACTCGCTGTAAATGCTAGTTCAAGGCCTGTAGAAAACCTAGTTTCAGATGAGCTGGAGCAGGGGGGCTGTGTATGAATGCAGATTTGGCCAGCAGCAAGTAGCTGATTGGTTGGTTGTAAAATAGGAACCAGTTGTTAATGCTACAAGCCTCTTGCCTGCTAACAATGTGACTGGTTCCCAGGTCACAATAGCATGCAGGTGTGTATGTTCAGGGCAAACTCCTTAAAGGAAGGGAGCTGCCTTTTCTCTGCAGTGAATAGTATCTTAAGCTTGAAGAAAGCTACTTTGTTTCCCCTTATCAGTTGCAATAAGCTTGACTTTTTAATTGGTAAGTGTCCTTTGCTATACATGAGAACCTGTTATCCTGCGCCTCCAGTAGGGAGTACCTCGAAGGAAGAAGCAGGGTTGTGCTCTGCAAAAGGACCATTTTAGCAAACCCCTGTGTGCTGAAACTATTGAACTGCCTCCCAGTCTTTTTCCCTCTGCCCATAACACCTATTTTTTTTATTACACATTTTGTCTATCTACCTATCTCTGTAGAGAGGGAGGTTTCATATGGATTAGAGGTTAAACTGGTAGAGTGGATTGTTGATGGCTCATAATTGTTTATCTGTATTGAGAATATATTTATTTGTGATAGAGCTTCTTAAGTACAGGAACTTGGTCACTTTAACCTGGGTCTAAAAGACTGTAGATCAGGAAATTCTGGGTACTTTTTATAAATATTTAACTGTGACTATTTGGGACACAGTAAGGCTTGTTTTTTTTTCAGCACTCTGCTCCAATGTGACACAATGATCTCTCCTGATATTTACAGCTGCGATCTTTGCCATAGCTTTTCTTAGTGCGTGGGTGATCTCTGTTCAATCTTGATTTCTCACTGCAATTATTTATGACTTCAATCCCTTCTTTCCCACTGATCTCTTTTCATTTGAAATAATGTTCTGTTCATTTATTTAAATCTGTTGCAATGTTCACTTTGTTTTGGTTAATAACAAAAACTTTTGCCACAACTTGAACTACTCCTCCTGGAAATTTTGTTTTCTCTCCATTCATCAAAATTGTCAATAGATGACTGCTGGAGAACTGGCTACTGTGTCTATAGTTGGTGGTCCTGAACACTGTTTTAAGTGGAGAAAGTGAGGAATGCATATGCTGGAGGTCAGAGTAGAGTGTGTGGTGCTGGAAAAGCACAGCAGGTCAGGCAGCATTAGAGGAGCAGGAGAATCCTGATGAAGGGCTTATGTCTAAAATGTCTATTCTCCTACTCTGATGCTGCCTGTCGGCTGTGCTTTTCTAGCACCACACTCCTGCATGCTTCTAGGTGCACACTTTGTATTTTCTTGGATGCTTTTAAATTAATTCTCACACAAAAGGCCAATTTTGGTGGTAAGAATTTTCAAAAGCTGATTTGGGGGCAGATGTTTGCAGGTAAAGGGACGGCTGGAAAATGGGAAGCCTTCAGACAGGAGATAACAAGAATCCAGAGAAAGTATATTCCTGTCAGGGTGAAAGGAAAGGCTGGTAGGTAAAGGGAATGCTGGATGACTAAAGAAATTGAGGGTTTGGTTAAGAAAAAGAAGCAAGCATATGTCAGGTATAAACAGGATAGATGGACTGAATCCTTAGAATATAAAGGAAGTAGGAGTATACTTGAGGGAAATCAGGAGGGCAAAAAGGGGACATGAGGTAGCTTTGGCAAATAGAATTAAGGAGAATCCAAGGGGTTTTTACAAATACATTAAGGACAAGAGTAACTAGAGAGAGAATAGGGCCCCTCAAAGATCAGCAAGGTGGCCTTTGTGTGGAGTTGTAGAAAATGGAGATACTAAACATGTATTTTACATCAGTATTTACTGTGGATATAGACTGTAGGGAAATAGATGGTGACATCTTGCAAAATGTCCATATTACAGAGGAGGAAGTGCTGAATGTCTTGAAACACACAAAGGTGGATAAATTCCCCAAGACCTGATCAGGTGTACCTTAGAACTCTGTGGAAAGCTAGATACATGATTGCCGGGCCACTTGCTGAGATATTTATCATCAACAGTCACAGGTGAGGTGCCGGAAGACTGGAGATTGGCTAATGTGGTGCCACTGTTAAAGAAGGGTGGTAAGGACAAGCCAGGGAACTATAGACCGGTGAGCCTGATGTCGGTGGTGGGCAAGTTGTTGGAGGGAATCCTGAGGGACAGGATGTACATCTATTTGGAAATGCAAAGACTGATTAGGGATAGTCAACATGGCTTTGTGCATTGGAAATCATATCTCATAAACTTGATTGAGTTTTTTGAGGAAGTAACGAATAGGATTGATGAGGGCAGAGTGGTAGATGTGATCTACATGGACTTCAGTAAGGCGTTTGACAAGGTTCCCCATGGGAGACTGATTAGCAAAGTTAGATCACACGGAATACAGGGAGATCTAACCATTTGGATACAGAACTGGCTCAAAGGTAGAAGTCAGAGGGTGGTGGTGGTGGTGGAGGGTTGTTTTTCAGACTGGAGGCCTGTGACCAGTGGAGTGCCACAAGAATTGGTACTGTGTCCTCTATATACAGTTAGTAAGTTTGCAGATGACATCAAAATTTGAGATGTAGTGGACAGCGAAGAGGGGTTATCTCAGATTACAACAGGATCTTGACCAGATGGGCCACTGAGATGAGAAGTGGCAGATGGAGTTTAATTCCGATAAATGTGAAGTGCTGCATTTTTGGGAAGGCAAATCTTAGCAGGACTTTAATGGTAATGTCCAAAGGAGTGAACAAAGAGACCTTGGAATGCTCATAGCTCCTTGAAAGTGGAGTTGCAGGTAAATAGGATAGTGAAGAAGGCATTTGGTATGCTTTCCTTTATTGGTCAGAGTATTGAGTACAGGAGTTGGGAGGTCATGTTGCGTCTGTACAGGACATTGGTTAGGCCACTGTGGGAATATTGCGTGCAATTCTGGTCTCCTTATTGGAAAGATGTTGTGAAACTTGAAAGGGTTCAGAAAAGATTTACAAGGATGTTGCCAGGGTTGGAGGACTTGAGCTATAGGGAGAGGCTGAACAGGCTGTGGCTGTTTTCCCTGGAGCATTGGAAACTGAGGGGTGACCTTTATAGAGGTTTACAAAATTGAGGGGCATGGATGCGGTAAATAGACAAAGCCTTTTCCCTGGGGTCAGGGAGTCCAGAACTAGAGGGCATAGGTTTAGGGTGAGAGGAGAAAGTGAGGTCTGCAGATGCTGGAGATCAAAGTTGAAACTTTATTGCTGGAACAGCACAGCAGGTCAGGCAGCATCCAGGGAACAGGAGATTCGACGTTTCGGGCACAGATTCCTGAAGAAGGGCCTGTGCCCGAAACGTCGAATCTCCTGTTCCCTGGATGCTGCCTGACCTGCTGTGCTGTTCCAGCAATAAAGTTTCAACTTAGGGTGAGAGGAGAAAGGTATAAAAGAGACCTAAAGGATGACTTTTTCCCCAGAGGGTGGTACGTGTGTGGAATGAGCTGCCAGAGGAAGTGGTGGAGGCTGGTACAATTGCAACATTTAAGGGGCTTTGGATGAGTATATGAATAGGAAGGGTTTGGAGGGATATGGGCCAGGTGCTGGGAGGTGGAACTAGATTGAGTTGGGACATTCGGTCGGTATGGAGTGGGACCAACGGGTCCGTTTCCATGCTGTACATCTGTTACTCTATGACTCTAATTGACGTATTAGTTTGCATTGTCGATTCTTGCTTCCTGACTCCCCAAAGACTGTCCATTGTCTACTAATGCTCCCCACTTACTTGGATGAGTGCAACTCCAATATTCAAGTAGCTTGATGCCAACCATGACAAAACCTTCATGATTGGCACCACATTCACAAATGTTTGCTCCCTTCATCGCCAACACTTGTAGATTGGACACACTGATGCTAACAAGATGCTCTGGGGAAATTCATCAAAACTCCTTGGCCATCACTTTTCAAACCCACCACCTATGTAGTCTAGAAGGGTGAGGGCAGCTGATACCTGGGAAGATGATCACCTGCAAGTTCCTTCCAAGCCACTTCCCTTTCTGATGTGGAAATATATTACCATTTCTTCAGAATTGCTGAGTCAAAATGCTCGAACACCCTAGTGATATTGAATCCACCTGCACCAGCTAGATTGCAGCAGTTCAAGAAAGCAGCTTACCACTACCTGAAGGGAAACTAGGAATGGGCAAAAGGAAATGATGGCTCAGCCAATGACAGCAGCATTCATTTAGTGAAAAAAGACACCATTTCAGAATGGAGGAAAGCAATCTTTTAAGCAGTTCACTTTTTCAATAAGTTTTTTTTATTTTTTAAATTTATTCATTTTGTGGAATTTGGGCATTGCTGACTGGCCAGTATTTAACCTCCTTGAGGAGGTGATGGTGAGCTGCCTTCCTAAACCGCTGCAGTCCATCTGTTGTGGGTTGACCCACAATACCATTAGGGATGCAATTCCAGGGTTTTGACTGAGCGATAATGAAGGAACAGCAATATATTTCCAAGTCAGGATAGTGAATGGGTTGGAGGGGAACTTTGAAGGTGGTAGTATTCCCAGAAAACTGCTACCCTCTTCCTTCTAGATGAAAGTGGTCATGGGTTTGGAAGGTGCTGTCTGAGGATCTTGGAATTTCTGCTGTGCATCTTGTTCATAGTCGTACTGTACACACTGCTGCTCCTGAGTGGCACTGCATTCACTCCCTCCACCACTGACAATCAAGTGGGTGCTTTGTCCTGACTGGTGTCAAGTTCCTTGAGTGTAGTTGGGACTACGCAGGCAAGTGGGGAGTATTCTGTCCCACTCCTGCCTTGTGCCTTGTAGATGGCCGACAAGCTTTGGGAGTCAGGTGGTGAGTTACTTCAGTATTCCTAGCTTCTGACCTGTTCTTGTAGTCACTGCGTTTTATGTGGTGAGTCCAGTTGAGTTTCTGATCAATGATACATCCCCAGGATGTTGTACTGAGGGATTAATTGATGGTAACACCCTTTGAATGTCAAGGGGTGGTGGTTAGTCTGTCTCTTATTGGTGATGAGCATAGCCCAGCATTTTTGTTTGGCGTGAATCTTACTTGCCACTATGTCACCCCAAACCTGGATATTGTCCAGATCTTGTTGCAGTTGGGCAGGGACTGCATCAGTATCTGAGGAGTCGTGAATGGCGCTGAACATTGTGCAATCATCAGCAAACATCTCCACTTCTGACCTTCTATGATGGAGGGAAGGCTGTTGAAGCAGTTGAAGATGGTTGGGCCTAGGACACTACCCTGAGGAACTCCTGCAGAAATATGCTGGAACCGAGGTGACTGACATCCAACCACCATATCATCTTTCTATGTGTCAGGTACAACAGTAGCTACTGGAGTTTTCTCCCGATACTCATTGATTCCAGTTTTGGTAGGGGCTCGTTGATTCCACACACAATTGAACGTAGCCTTGATGTCAAGGTCTGTCACCTTGCCCACCCCTCTGGAATTTTGCTGTTTAGTCCATGTTTGAATCAAGACTGTACTGATGTCAGGAGCTGAGGGCCCTGGCCGAATCCAAACTGGGTGTCACTGAGCAGGTGCTAATGTCCTTCAGGGAAGGAAATCTGCCATTCTCGCCTTGTCTGGCCTACATGTGACTCTAGACCCACAGCAGTGTGGTTTACATTCATTTACTGTTTGAAATAGCCTAGCAAGCCATTCACATGTACCAATTGCTATAAAGTTTCTAAGAAATGAAACCAGATGGATCACCAGGAATTGACCTCTGCATCAGAAAAGGCAACGCCTGAAACAGCCCTCTCGAGGCTGCAAAATCATCCTCACTAGTATCTAGGGACTAGTGCCAAAGTTAGGAGAGCTATCTTGCAGACTAGTCGATTAATCGCCTGACATAGTTATACTCATGGAATCATAGAATGAAAGGTATGTCGCAGGTGACACCATTACCATCCCTGGATATGTCCTTTCTCACTGGCAGGACAGGCACAGCAGAGGTGGCGGCACAGTGGTATACGTTCTGGAGGGAGTTGTTCAGGGAGATCTCAACACTGTCTCCAGACCCCATGAAGTCTGCTGTCTTCAGGTTAAAGATAGGCAAGGAGACCTCCTGAATACCACGTACCGTCCTCCCACAGCTGATGATTCGGTACTTCTCCATGTTAAACTACACTTTGGAGGAAGCACCTGAGGATGGCAAGGGCATAAAATGTACTGTGGGTGGGAGATTTCAATGCCCACCACCCAAGAGTGGTTGGGTGGCAGCACTACAGATCAAGCTGGTTGATCCATTAAAAGATATAATTGCTCAACCGGGTCTGCGGCAGGCAACAGGAGAACCAATGAGAGTAAAAATGCTTGGCATCATCCTTACCAATCTACCAGCTGCAGGTGCATCTGTCCATGACCGTATTGGTAAGAGCAATCATCTCTCAGTCCTTGCAGAGACAAAGTCCCGTCTTCACGTTAAGAATAGTGTCCATTGTGTTTCATGGCATTATCAACATGCTAAATGGGACAGACTTTGAATAGATTGGGCAACTCAACTGGGCATTTGTGAGCTGCTGCGGGCCATCAACAGCAGCAGAGTTGTACTCTAACACAATCTGTAACCTTGTGACCCTGCATATCCCCCACTTAAATATGACCATCAAACCAGGGGATCAACTCTGGCTCAATGGAGAGTGCAGGAGTGCATGTCAGGAGCAGCACCAGGCATACCTGAATAGGTGTCAACCTGGTGAAGCCATCAAACAACATAAACAGCAATTGATAGAGCTAAGTGATTCCACAGCCAGCAGATCAGATCTAAGCTCTGCAGTCCTGCCACATCAGTTGTGATTGGTTGACAACTCTCTGAAGGAGGAGGCTCCACAGATATCCCCACCCTCAATGATGGAAGAGCCCAGCACATCAATGCAAAATGTAAGATTGAAGCTTTCGCAGCAATCTTCAGCCAGAAGTGCTGAGTACATGATCCACCTCTGCCTCTTCCAGTGGTCCCCAGCATTACAGATACCAGTACTCAGCCAGTTTAATTCACTCCATTTGATGTCAAGAAACAGTTGGAGGCACTGGATACTGCAACGGCTACGGGCTCTGACAGCATTCCAGCAATAGTACTGAAGGCATGTGCTCCAGAGCTTGCTGCTCCCCTAGCCAAGCTATTCCAGTATAGTTACAACACTGGCATCTACCCAAAAATGTGGAAAATCACTCGTGTCCTGTAGAAAAGACAAGACCAATCTAATCTGACCAATCACCGCCCCATCAGTCTTCTCTGAATCATCAGTAAAGTGCTCATCAACAGTGCTAGCAGCACCTGCTCAGCAATAACCTGTTCAATGATGACCAGTTTGGGTTCTGCCAGGGTCATTCAGTTACATTTAAGTAATAGTCATAGCTGCCACAGACATAGTGGACTGAATGGCCCTCAAGATTACTTTTGACTTTTTCCACTTATTAATAATTTGAGCCAGAAACTTACTAATTGTATTATATTTGCCTGTTCTTGTACTTAGATGACAGAATGGCTTCAGGATAGTTATGTAGTTCAGGATTGGATGGGCAGACCAGATTTGTTGCTTTCTCTAAAGAACTTTAATGAATCTATCTTAGTACTGAGAGAGACTTGGTGAGCAAACCACCAGATCTACTAACTAGGGATAAGTGATTAACGAAATATGACCCATGTCTACTGTGAGAATCTTCAGAGGATTTCAGATTTTTTTTTATTTGTAAAGCAGTTTTGGATGGAGTATCATTTTTGATCTGTCCCCATCAATTTCAACAATATTTTCCTTACAATACATTGGCATATTTAATATTTTATGATTTGTTGAATGAAATAAAAGAATTTGCAAACTGTTGATATTTCACAGTTGGCTCCAGGATCTTTTGAGGTAGAGTTGGCATAATGGGTTAAATTAAGAAAAAGCAAAGGACTGCACAGCCTGGAAATATGAAATAAAAGTAGGTTCTGGAAATATTCAGGAGATTTGCATCTGTGGAGAAAACATGCAAGTTGACCCCTCTGTGATTTCTTCATCTGGACAGAAGAATGTTACAGATGGTTTACACTGAGAGGTTTTGCTCACCTTTTTGCAAAGCATTTTAATAATAGTGTGGCGCACAGTAGGAAATGCAATAGTGGCAATAGCTAAAACAACAGGTATTTTGTGGATGGGAAGGTAACTAGATATAGACAAACTGACAAAGCAAGCTCCAGTGTCCTAGGGACCTGATATGAATGAAATGTGTATTGACACCAAGGATGATGAGCAGCATACTGACAAAGGAGCTGCTAACGTTAAGCAACAGCCACCATATATCACTCCCAATTTCATTGTCATTTTGAAAATGTAGTAATAGTTTATGGTTTGAAAGTCAACGTTATGATTTAGATTATTGCAAAGTGGCCAATAGAAAGATCGATGCTATTCCCTAAACTTGATTTGAAGTTTAATGGAACAGGGTAGAATGCAGAAATAAAGAAATAGAAGGAGAGAGAGAGACCTGAAGTGGAGTTTGAATAAAGAATCGAGAGAATTGAAATGGCAAGAGATTAGGATCTTTGGCATCCTGCCTAGAGACAGAATTGAATTGTTTGGCACAGTCAGCAGTTTGTTTAAATCTGTTTTATCTTGAAGGTGAGCTGGAGAGGGTTTAGAAGAGATTTACGAAGATCTTGCCAGGAATCGTGGCTTTGAGTGATAAGGACAGGCTATGACTACTTTCACTGGAGACAAAAGTTACGGATGTTAGAATCCAAAGTAGAACAGGTCATGCCTACCACCTTAATTCCCCTATCACCACCTCAGCATTCCTCCCTACCCCCATCTCCAAACCTGAAGAAGGGTTATATCTAAAATGTCAGACTTCTCCACTTCCTGATGCTGCCTGGCATGCTGTGCTTTTCCAGCTTTCTTTTCTACTACTTTCATTAGAGCATTGGATATTGAGAGGTGACCCTTTTATAGAGGTTTATAAAATAATGAGGGGTATAGATAAAGTGAATGGGTGTCTTTCCCTCAGATGGGAGGTTTCCAAGGCTAGGGGCATATTTTTAAGGTGAGAGGAAAAAGATTTAAAAAAGATGAGGGGCACTTTTGTCAGCGGGTGGTTTGTGTGTGGAATTAACTTTTCAGAGGAAATGGATGTAGGTACAGTTAGAACATTTAAAAGGGGCATTTGGATAAGTACACAATAAAGACAAGTTTAGAGGGATATGGGCCAAGCACAGGCAGGTGGGACTAGTTTAGTTTGGGATTCTGGTTGGACTGGAGTGTCTGTTTCTATACTGTGTGACTCTGATTCAATTCCTCTGCCATTTCCTGCTTCCCTATTATTTCCCTTGCATCATTGCCTAAGGGATCTCCATATATTTCATTTCATTTCATTTTTTGGTTTTCTTAAAAGATATTTAATGAAGCTCTTACTGTCTGTTTTTAAACAACTCATCTTCAGCTTTTTTTTGTCTTTTAAAGTTTTCCCAATCCTTTGGTTTACCATTAGTCTTTTCCACATTGAATGTTTCTTCTTTCAAACTGGTACTACCTTTTAAGTTCTTTTTTCGTTAACCATGATCAGTTATCATTCTTCCTCAAGTCTATCTTCTCGCATGCTGTTTTCTTTGTTTCTCATTATTTCTATGGCATTATTTGGAGATTCTGGTGTTGGACTGGGGTGTACAAAGTTAAAAGTCACGCAATACCAGGTTATAGTCCAACAGACTTAATTGGAAGCACTAGCTTTCGGAGTGCTGCTCTTTCAGGTGGTTGTGATTTTTAATCTTTTCCATTGATCTTTCACAGTTCTTTCCAGCCAACTCTACCCTATCCCTAATGAAAATACTTTTCTTTTGTTGAGTACAGCTGTTTCAGATCCAAGTTCCTCATTCTCAGACTGAATGTTAAATTTAACAACATTTATGGTCAATGTTTCCTAAGAGACCTTTTGTCATCCTGTTCCCCCATCAGTCTAAGCAAAACATTCAGACACAGTATAGTTTTACCTCCTTCATCTTTATTCTGGGCCCTGGAGGGAGAGATTGATTGATTGATTGATTGATTGATTGCACAGAGACATGAGTTCACGGTTTTCTCTGGAATAGCAGTTTCTTAATGCATTATGTAGTCATTTTATAGGGAGGAGCATCCAGATACGGCAACATATTGATTGGGTGACCGTTACAATCCGCAAGCATTAACAGTAAAGATTAAGCCATCTGCTGTTACACAATGAATGTTTGTTTTTAACCTTAACTGGCTTCGCATAATGAATACTTTGTTAACTGAACCTTACATACTGAATGCTTCCAATCTTGTTAAATGGCTCTACATAATGAATGTTTTTCCACCTTGTTAACCCATTATCCTTGCCTCCAGCACCTCATTCTTAACTGCAAGTTCTTATCTGATGCATGCTCAGCTGAACTTCTTGTTTCACAAAACTCAAAACTTTACTCTTTCCCCTACACACGTTCTCACTCTTACTCTTTGGGGTCATTTATTAAACCTGCCACATTAACAGATCCAAAAAAGCCTGATCCATAGATGGAACCACAGCATGTTTGTTCCAGAAACTCTCCTGAATATACTCTGACTTCTTTCTCATGGCTACTTCTCCTATTTTGATTTTTTTTTTAAATTTTACATGAAGAGTGAAGTCATCCGTGATTAGTGTGATTGCACATAAAAAGAGTAGTCATGTCCCTCTCCTGTCCTTTGATTTTTGACAAGACCAGTTGGCTCTGCAAAGTTTTTTTTTACCTCGACAAAGAGGAAAAGGAGCTGATATGACTACTCCACTCCGATTGTGAATTTGATGCAGAGTGGAGTCCATTAAATCCTGAAGGAAATCCTTTATATCTCATGTGCAAAGGGTTTGTGTTTGGGTGTTTGTTCACCAAGGACTCAATTCTTGAGGAGCCCAACAAAGGATATTTGAGAGAGTTGGGTCTCATGAACATCCCTAGCAACACTATCTACTTGGACATGAGTGTCGTTAAAACTAAACTGAAATGCGCAAGTTGCTGGGTTTGTATGTTTATTGTGAGAATCGGTACTTGTTCATTGGGGCAGGTATGTATCACCATTAGAGTTGCAAAGGACCATTGGTTCCTTGAGTGGTATGTTGGCTATCATTGTCAAATGACCTCATGGTCACCGCAGGATCTGCATAACAATTGCAATGCATAGTCTTTATAAATGTAAGTAAATTCTTCTTGTTTATGTGGAAAACTTGCTCAAAACTGTAGTAGTTCGCCCAACTGTTTGGCTAGTTCAGAAATAAGTGGTCATAAGATGAACAGAAAGTGACATTAATTATGCCATGGTGTGGGCAGCACATGCAGTCTTTGACTTCCACTGACCTTGTCTGGTAAAGTGCTTCCATTATTATGGATGGGCATTTGCTGGCTTTCTGGGAATCCATCTGGAATCTTCTAGAAGTCCCTGTAATGCAGTTATTTTCCCCTCCCCAAAATCTTAACATAGACCAAGACAATTATTACTTATGTGGCATCCTTTTACTTTAAGTTGACCTGTTTTGATGGCCTGGATAAACCACAATTTTGCATTTGAAAATAGCTGAATTCACCCCGTTGATTTTACCAGAATTCGGTTGATTTCCTTTTCTTGTTTTGGTGTTTGTTCGATTGATTGATTGATTTGATATAGTGAATTAACCAATGGGTGTGTCCAAAGTTCAGGAAGTTAATCACATTATTTCTAAATGTTTCACTTGTATTCCCCAGTGCTCTTCAACTTGCTCTGCTTGAGCAGTTTTCCATTCCACGCAATATCTGATTTCATTGCTAGGATCACCAATATGGAAAATAGTAAACTCATTGACAGCATTTTGGGGATGTTAAGAATAGTGACATTCTTAGTCTTGATATTTTCCACTTTGTTTTGATCATTCCCACAGTGTTTCTATATTCCCTCATTTACTGAGGAGGCATCTACAGAAAGTTGATCTTTCTCTTTTTTTTTCCAGATATTGACTTACTGTACTCTAGTGTAACTTTGTGAATCAACAACAGTCCAATTAACTGCATAATGCTTTAAAGTACTTGCTTCAAGGGATAACATGCTGTGGTGTTTTAATTGTTTTTTAAACTGAACTTTCAAAATAATACATTTAACTAGAACCTTCCTTTGCATTCATTAATACTACCACCTAACCCTTTTTGCAACCCAACATGTAGGATAGTCTCTACTTTTTGTGTTTTGCAATTCTTTCCGTAGCATTTTATTAAATTTTTTTTTTTAATCGTGGTACATCCTCATTAACATGATTCCCCAAGAGTTTGCATTTGCTTGGGCATTCTGATTTTTATCCCAAATAAATTCCAGTATTAGGTTCTTTTAGGAAAATAATTGCAATTGACGCATTTTAATAAATAGCATGTATGTGAATCTTCCAGATGATGCTCTAAAATTGCACTGCACATTAAGGTTTTTGAACATAATTTCAAGGGTGAGAATATTCTAAATCAATTAGAATCTCTATTTTTCCTTTTATTTTACTTAGAATGCAACCTCGTTTTTCTCTTCCTTTATATACCTTCCTTAGCACAACTTTCAGTCAACCACAGCCCAAGTTGAGACTTTTTTAAAACTCATATTGCAAAAGGCTGAATTGGCTTCAAATTCAATGTTTCCTTAGAATGAAACACCATAACACCCATTGCAGATACAAATGTTAAATTTTGAGCCATCTTGGAGCAGAATAAGGTAAAAGTTCTGTAAGCTTTGGTATTTAGGTTGGTACATTGATACGTGCCTTGATAGATAAACATTTTATGTTGCGTTATATATTCATATGTTGCACTTGTAGAGGTACCTATCCTAAACTGGTATCATCAAATTGCACTTTGACTCAGTCAGTTGCAGATAAATCATGAAATTAGGTTAGTCTATAAAACAGATTGCTACAGGATTACATTTGGTAAGAATCCTTTCGTTAAATAGCAATGTTGGTGTGTAACTCTTTTACCTTCAATGTAAGTATCATTGATAATTGTTCAACTTTTGTGGCTGGATTATAATTGCGTAGAAAAAATGGAGAAGTTGGAAGTTTTTTGCGGTTTGAAAAATTTAAATGGTGAAAATGTGCCCTTTTCTCAATCATGAGCATAACTCATTCAAGTGATGCATTACTGTATCTGTAATTTAATGATTTTTAAACTTCTGCCTCAAATTAGATTGCATTGGAGTTCTTAGTTCAGGGGTAAATGTGAATTCATACCTGTAGGTTGGCAGAACCCTTGATGATTGCAAATAATGGCAGCATATATTGTAATTTTGAAGTAACTAATTTCATGTATTTTGCACTCCTTTTTTTGTGTTAATTTGAGTGATCACTTAAGATTTTCAGTTCACTACTTTCACTTTTTCTCTATTCTTTAATGTCTCCAAATATTTTCATCTGTGCTGAGTGTTATGGGTAAAACTACATATGCTGAAAATGTGTTACTGGAACAGCGCAGCAGGTCAGGCAGCATCCAGGGAACAGGAGAATCGACGTTTCGGGCATAAGCCCTTCTTCAGGAATGAGGAAAGTGTGTCCAGCAGGCTAAGATAAAAGGTAGGGAGGAGGGACTTGGGGGAGGGGCGTTGGAAATGCGATAGGTGGAAAGAGGTCAAGGTGAGGGTGATAGGTCAGAGTGGGGTGGGGACGGAGAGGTCAGGAAGAAGATTGCAGGTTAGGAAGGCGGTGCTGCTGAGTTCACTGCCTTCCTAACCTGCAATCTTCTTCCTGATCTCTCTGCCCCCACCCCACTCTGACCTATCACCCTCACCTTGACCTCCTTCCACCTATCGCATTTCCGACGCCCCTCCCCCAAGTCCCTCCTCCCTACCTTTTATCTTAGCCTGCTGGACACACTTTCCTCATTCCTGAAGAAGGGCTTATGCCCGAAACGTCGATTCTCCTGTTCCCTGGATGCTGCGTGACCTTCTGCGCTGTTCCAGCAACACATTTTCAGCTCTGATCTCCAGCATCTGCAGACCTCACTTTCTCCTAAAACTACATATAGATTGTTTAATTATTGGGTTTCATAGATTTTGATATTCCAGTAACCAAATGAAGAATATGGAGAAACTTTTTGAATCCTGGTGTTGCAGTCTACTTTGGACATCTGTATTTAATGAGGCATCGTCTTAAACAGTGACATGGTGCATTCAAGTTACAGTAGGGGCAAGGAAGCATTCACTTTAAGTCCTTAAACACTATTCGTTTTGAAAATTTAACTATGAAAGGGGTAGAAAGAACTAACCCCTGTCTTGCTCTATTTCTAAAATTATCTATCTTTCTCTCCACAGGAGTCGAAAACTTCAAATCAGGAACATACCCCCTCACTTGCAGTGGGAGGTAAGTATTCCCATACTACTTGGTAAACGGTGTAAGAAGTGACTCTTTAGTTTCTTATTCTGTCTGCCTTAGTGAGAGAGTTTCATGAAATAAGGATACTTAGGGATTTAAAGGGAGGTCATGTTGCACCAACTTGAATTTTTTAGAAATAAATCAGGAGTGAAGTACAATCATTTCTCCGTATCCATGAAGTGACTTCCTGAAACGTCCAGCAAGTGATGAATTATCCTGAGACCATGACCTTTGCCTATTATTTCTGGATTAAAATAATAGCCACTCAAACATCTGAAATCAAGTTAATAGAATAAAACATGAAAAATAATTATTTATTGTAACTGACCAGTTTTAAAGGTGACAAGTTCTGCATTCCAGGCCGAGGCATTGATGGGGGAGGTTATGGTGATTACTGGGTGTGGGAGGGGGAGAACGGTGCAGATGTATCTCCCTCCCAGCCACTTACCCTTGATGGTATGCCTTGTTCCTTTTACCTCCATCTGATGGATGTCCTGAAGGATTTCCTCAACCTGTTCATCCTCCCAAGCACCTATGTCCTGACTCGCGGAGGTTTCGGGGAAGAGCTACATAGCGCGATTGCTGTGTAAATAAAATTTGGTCGTGAATAGGTGATTTTATTTTTACCCATAGATTTTGAGTGGCTACTTTTTTTTTTTTGGCACCGGTTCGTGATTTCCCAAATATGTAGGAATGACTCGGTATGTGGCAAATTGCCTGGCCCAAGAAACATGAAACAAGGAGGATCTCAACTTTGATTACATTAGCATTTTCCATCATTGGTTTTGTTGGAAGTTGATTAGTGTGATATGCTTGCTGCCTGGCCAAAGTCACAATTGCTGTTTGGGTGGGTAAGAAAGTGGTATTGTTGGAAACTGCAGTTGTATTGCCTGTGGGACCTTGAAACATTGTTACAGGAAAGCTTAGCAAGGAATGGGAATGAAACCAGAGGAGACTGTGTAGGCATTTGTGTGCAGCCAGAAGAAACGTTTTTAAAATAGTCTAATTCTCTGGTTCAGGCATCCTGTTCCTTGCCTAATTTCAGGAAATCCATAATATGGTTTGGGAACTATATTGGAATTGTACCCCCAAGCCCCGCCCTTCCTTCATCATAGCTTCTCCAGCTGCAGTATTCCTGTGAGCCAATGAGTGGGCTTGAAATACTCATTGGTGAGTAGGGCAATACACTTATTCTGTAGCTGAACATTAGGCTTTCAAAAACATTCCACATTAGATATTAATTGGTATGTCACAAAATAGGAAATGAAAAATGGCAGAGGATGAAATTTGAGTTCTAAAAATGAGAAATTGGGTAGTGATCAAACTGAGAGTTTGATAACTGATCCTTCAGGATGGTTTGATTTTTTTTTTTAATGACTTGCTCGCTTGAGTGAGAATATAGTGAGTGAAAGCTCCAACTAAAAGTATGATGCCAAGGAAGGTACAGTGTAAATAATACTGTCAAATAACCAGAGAGTTTTTGGAACCATTTGGAATAGTGTGTGGCAGCTGCCATTCCATAGGAAGCAAATAATTCTGAGTGTATGGATTTGGAGTATGGAGCACTTTAATCTTTGTAACACTTTTAGCATTTATTGTCTAACTCAAATCCTGGGTTGGCTGTTTGTAGCTGAGCGACTGGCTTGTAGGGCCACCTCAGAAGATCTTAAAAGAAAGAAGGTTCTCTTACTCTGAACTGTATGGGAATGATACTTACCCCTTGCGTAAGGGGTATCAGTGAAGTAGTTGAGTTTCTAAGGTAATCTGATATTGTAACTAAATTGTAACACATTTGAATATTATTTCCAGATTTTCTTTTCAAACTCTCTTGTTGGGTTTTCAAACTGCGGTGAAGCCTGGTCAGTCTGTCCATGTCCGAATATATTTATTGTTGTTTATAACAAACAATTCACTATCTTCCCATTGATTTGAGAAAGGAAGCTTGCGATTGTGGATAGATTTGTGTAACTTGCACATTGATGATAATTACTTTTTTAAAAGCTGAGGTTTTGGGGCAGCGGGGGAGACAAGGGGCATGCTGCCATTTAGAGGTTTGTCAAACATTCCTCTGAGTAGAGGGTTCTGTAATGGTGACCTCCAAAGGAAAGTAGCATTGTTCTTGAGAAGAATAATAAGATTTCAGATAAAAAGTTTGAGTGCAGTAATGAGTACAAAAGTTTTGATTTGATTAAATTTTCAATGAGTTCAAATACCAAGGGCATAAGTTAGAAATTATGAAATTATCTGACAGTGTAGGAATTTCTCATGCAAAAGAAATGTTAAGAATTGAGTTTAGGAGGCTGTTTATTGAAGTACATTTTAAGTAGTATTAAGTTGAGGAAAGGCATTGGTTTGTTCAGTATTATCACCTGCTTTGATCATTGGACAGGGAAATTTGAAAACTACAGTGGAGTCATGCAGGTAAGACTGGATAATCATAAATTTAGTTGTACAGAAAGTTAATTTTGATATTAAAACTGAATTCATGAAATGATGATCTTGTAGCCCAGCCTGAGGAAGATTAATGTTGTATCAGACTTTTGTGATGAAGACAAAATTTCAGCCTTGTGAAATAGGAAAAAACCTTGTTAAAGTGGTGTGCAATATACAGAATTGAAAGCAGAGTTCTTTCAAACTTCACACAACTTGAATTGTCTGCTTTGTTGGAGAATTAGAATAAAGAAATTCAAGATGTGCATTAAGATCTTTACAGATTTGTAGAATAGTGCCTCTCTGACATGGGTTTAGCATGCAATGCTAAACCCCCCACAATATTGAGATCTAGAAGTGCATTAGCTTTGCGTTTCTTTATCATGTGACCCAGAAATTTAGCAGCACATTGTGATGGTTTGCAAAACTCAGTTCTGTTGGAATTTTATTAAATTGGACAGGAGCTGTATTCTGAAAAGGGATTTTTTTTTGTATATTGACTATTAATGTTTCTGTAGGACTTTGCATGCCAAAATAACTTTCTGCAGTATTCGAGAATGCCCTGATACAGATTAGGGAGGCTCTCAAATGTGTTTTCCTTTTCTGATTGGTGCGATTGAGTGGAACTGTTCATTTTTGAATGACCTATCCTGCATCAAACACCAGTTACTTATCACTTTTTTTAAAAAAAGTAAATACCACTTTTTAAGTTGAATTGCACTGATTAGATAATGCCTGCTGTTTTTGGTGGTATGGGAGCAAGATCACCGCTTACCTGCTACAAATAAAAGAAGTCCTGTTTTTATTTGATATGCATACACACAGACAAATATGCACCAATCATTTGCATGTTTGCTTCTGCACTTTAAGCTTATGGTTCCCCTTTATATTTGTGTGCATTGTTCTGTAAGTGCACTTGGGCATGTCTTCCTTTATGTGAATGTTTGTTTTTTTTTTTGCTCGACCCACCCTAGTCTGAGAGCATTCTAATTCCTGCTCATAAAACTTTGTATTGAGGTAAGATTTTGTCATCTTCAGATTTTCCTAAGATTATTCTATTGAAATCTAAAGGGAGTAATGCTTTACGTTTATTATCTGTATGTTGGCATGGTCACATTTTAGGGGCCATCCCTAATTGTCCAATGACTGTAGTGGTGGACAGTCTCTTTGAATTGCTTTGGTGTCTGTGTTAATGGTTCTTGCACGGTAATGTTTGCTAATACAGTTGAGATGAGAGTGGTGCTGGAGAAGCACAGCAGTTCAGGCAGCATCCGAGGTCTTCTACTCGGATGCTGCTTGAACTGCTGTGCTTTTCCAGCACCACTCTAATCTAATCTAAACTCTGGTTTCCAGCATCTGTAGTCATTGTTTTTCCCATGTTTGCTAATATACTACTGTCCTGGATGACATGTCCCAAAAGTTCATGGTTTCTGAATTGGAAATGATGACATTCTATTCACAACATTGCTCTTAACTTTTGATAAATCATTGGAAGCTTGGTAAATTGCTGTACTGCACTATATATGTCCTGTGTTACATAATGTGGCTTTAGTGAGCTATTGGTGAAGGGATGCGAAGCCCACTGTTAGAATTTTGATCAAGTAGATCACACTCTCTCCTAAGTAGTATCAAGGTTCCAAATTCTTTTGTTAGCTGTAAAATGATTTGAAACATGCTTTTTTTATAATAAAAGATTATACATAATTTTTGGATTTTATATCTTTTGGATATGACTAGGTGAGCCAGTCATTGCAATATCCTTAGCCGTCATGAACACCGTGGCTGAGATCATGTAGGTATTTCACTTCTTCAAAATGCCTTTTGTCGATAAAGGCTTAAACTAGCCAAATGATTGGGCTTTGATTTAATTATAGGCTTGTACCTTTTGATATACATGTAACTGTTGCCCCTGGTCCTGTTCTAAGTTTTTTGAATGAACCTGTTTGCATTTGTGTAGCGCAGGGAGTTGAATCTGGATCTTAAGCCAAAACATTGTTCTTCTCCCATCCTCCTGTTCTCCTTCCCCATCCACCCTCAAGGTGGTCTTGCAGGTTGACATTGTTGTGTTATTGAGGAATGGATGTAAATAATGGAATTAATATTAAGAGGGAAAAGGGAAAGTAATTCAAGCAGCTGACTCTGTGCGTGTGTGTTTCTGTCATGAAGTCTTAGCCTCTACCTAGCCACAGGCATATGACTTTAGCCATGATGGGCTTTCCCTTGAGCCCTAATTTATTTCTATCAGCTGTCATAATAGGATTTGAAACTGTTCTTAGAATGTTAGCCTAGGCCTCTGGATAGCTTACTCAAGTTATTTGTGCCTGTATGCAATCACATCTTAAATTGTATAGAGTCAAAAGCTTGTCTTACCATTCTTGGTATCAAGCTAATCTGAAGTTTTGATACCACCATTAAAAATCCTTTTTAGGGTTTATTCTTGTCTCTTTTATAACTTGACTTTTGTCCGAAACGCCGATTTTCCTGCTTCTTGGATGCTTTTACAGCACCACTAATCTAATCCCTGGTGAGCCAGTGATACTACTGTTCCACTTCTTGTTTTTTTTTCAATTATTACTAAGCTGTCATAAGAGATGTACAGCATAGAAACAGACCCTTCGGTCCAACCCGCCCATGCCGACCAGATATCCCAACCCAATCTAGTCCCACCTGCCAGCA
The DNA here is from genome assembly GCF_037043375.1 of Chiloscyllium plagiosum. NCBI lineage: Eukaryota > Metazoa > Chordata > Chondrichthyes > Orectolobiformes > Hemiscylliidae > Chiloscyllium > Chiloscyllium plagiosum. The sequence continues at coordinate 29,394,583 of NW_028270143.1, read as the reverse complement.
CCCGGCCCATATCCCTCCAACCCCTTCTTATTCATATACCCATCCAAATGCCTCTTAAATGTTGCAATTGTACCAGCCTCCACCATTTCCTTTGGCAGCTCATTCCATACACGTACCAAAGTTGAAACTTTATTGCTGGAACAGCACAGCAGGTCAGGCAGCATCCAGGGAACAGGAGATTCGACGTTTCGGGCACAGGCCCTTCTTCAGGAATAGATGTCCTGTGTTACATAATGTGGTTTTAGTGAGCTATTGGTGAAGGGATGCGAAGCCCACTGTTAGAATTTTGATCAAGTAGATCACACTCTCTCCTAAGTAGTATCAAGGTTCCAAATTCTTTTGTTAGCTGTAAAATGATTTGAAACATGCTTTTTAGCCTAGGCTAACATTCTAAGAACAGTTTCAAATCCTATTATGACAGCTGATAGAAATAAATTATGGCTCAAGGGAAAGCCCATCATGGCTAAAGTCATATGCCTGTGGCTAGGTAGAGGCTAAGACTTCATGACAGAAACACACACGCACAGAGTCAGCTGCTTGAATTACTTTCCCTTTTCCCTCTTAATATTAATTCCATTATTTACATCCATTCCTCAAGAAGGGCCTGTGCCCGAAACGTCGAATCTCCTGTTCCCTGGATGCTGCCTGACCTGCTGTGCTGTTCCAGCAATAAAGTTTCAACTTTGATCTCCAGCATCTGCAGACCTCACTTTCTCCTCCATACACGTACCACCCTCTGCGTGAAAAAGTTGCCCTGTAGGTCTCTTTTTATATCTTTCCCCTCTCACCCTAAACCTATGCCCTCTAGTTCTGGACTCCCCGGTCCCAGGGAAAAGACTTTGTCTATTTATCCTATCCATGCCCCTCATGATTTTGTAAACCTCTATAAGGTCACCCCTCAGCCTCCGACGGTCCAGGGAAAACAGCCCCAGCCTGTTCAGCCTCTCCCTCTTGCTCAACTTCTACAACCCTGGCAACATCCTTGTAAATCTTTTCTGAACCCTTTCAAGTGTCACAACATCTTTCTGACAGGAGACCAGAATAGCACACACTATTCCAACAGTGGCCTAACCAATGTCCTGTACAGCTGCAACATGACCTCCCAACTCCTGTACTCAATACTCTGACCAACAAAGGAAAGCATACCAAACACTGTCTTCACTGTCCTATCTACCTGCGACTCCACTTTCAAGGAGCTATGAACCTGCACTCCAAGGTCTCTTGGCTCGAAACCACACGGTTTTGAAAAGATTGAAGCCACAATCTAAGTGTTTGAAATCACAGTTGCACATGCCTGAACACTTGTTTCACTTCTACGTTCCAAAGCCATTGAGATTGCGGTGTCCTGTCTGCAAAGCCGCACCAGGATCATTTTTCTTGAATGTGTGAATGGGGTGATTTGCTATTAATTAGCAATGCATCAATTATCAGGAAACTCAACAAGGGGAAGGCAAGTCATTTTGGATGTAATCAAATGAGCAGTGGAAGATAATGAAAGTAATTTAGCAGGGCATCTAATCCTCTAAACTATACAGCTTGAATCCACTACTGTATATCACAAATGTACTTGGTGTAACAGGCCATTGGAATGAGGGGGGATATGTGGCATCTTTAGGCAGCTACTTTCTCAGTAGTCTGGGACAAGCAAATGTAGTGCTGAAGAAGTAAGATCCCATGTACAGATCTCTGTCCATGCAATTGACAGGTTTTGGACCCTATTTTTTTTTTCTCTCTTGCTCTCAATGTGTAAGCCTAGTGACTAAACTTCAAGAGCTCTATTTCCTTTTGTAAATGGCTTAATATGCCCTTCCACTCAGTCTGCGCGTGTGTGTGTAAAATTGAAGTATGTCATTATCTAAGACCAGATTAAGTACAATAAATATTGTATTTTTGAAGACTCAAAGAAACCTGTCTGAGTCACCATAAGCGAACAGTTAAATACACACTGAATAGGTCAGCATATCATTTTCCAGAAAGGCAAAAGACTGTCAAATTCCAGCTTTCCTGCACCCCTCACAGGGGTTTGTCCAGGATTAGACACATTTCGAAGTACTTTTTATATTTAAACAAGTCCCCCTTTTAGGTTTTATTGTGATTTTCAGTGCTACGATACTTTAATGCCTGTATCTGAGATCAGTACCTTAATAGAACAGCATGAGGTAACATAGGAAGGACTTTTCTCAATCCTTCAAAATTTTTAAGTGTAGTTTGGCATTTCGAGGTGTCTGTCCAAAAACTAGGAAATCAAAGTCTTACTCATGAGGCCAACATTTTTTCCATTTGAACTCTGGTGACTGGCATGTAACTTGAAAAAGGCTAGTATTGGGTTACAACTGGAGCAGCAAAGATGGACGTGAGCAAGGATTTCAAGCCAAAAAATAAGTCCAGGTGAAACATGTGATTTTTGCCAGACCATAAGTTTAATCTTCCAGCTGTAAGCATGATATTAGAAACTTAAAGACAGACACAAAGTCACCCAACTTTTGGCTCATAATGACCAACCCCAGTTTTCATGTTCCATATTGAATCGATATAGCAAATCTGAAAAACCCAACCTGTTATAGTCTATGATTGCTTGAGGAATGTGAACTATCTCATTTCTCCTGCCTCAATAACAAGGCATCTATGGCAATTGCCTGAGGTATTCAGTGCTTGGATAGACCAGTCAAGGCTTGCACAGAGGGATCCTGGTTTAAGATTGTTGATGATCAACTGCTTGATAAATTATGGTTGAAATATACCATCCTATTTGAATTACTGGAGTTATCACAATTCAGTTTGTTTTAAACTGAGGTATTCTTACCAGAATTTTACAAGCAGCTGAGAAGCTCAGTAAGTTCACACTCACTCTGCACAACTTGTAGGCTGGGCCCTGTTTGACTTGCTCTACGTGTAGCTGGCATATTTTAAAAAAAAATTAATTGCAGAGTTTGCCTTCTAGAGGGAATAAACCAATACGCTCTTTGTTTCCAATTTAAATGATGTAGAGTATCCAAATCAGTCTGGAATGATCTGAGTCACTCAACTGCAAAGTTTGTACTTTAATGGGCTCTAATTTCACCAATCTGTATTAGGCCTATATCCCCCTCAACTCTTCCTATTCAAATATCCATGCAGATACCTTTTTACATGTTGCAATTGTACCAGCTTCCACTGGCAGTTCATTCCACATGCAAATCACCCTCAGCATGAAAATGTTGCCCTTCTGGTCTCTTTTTTTTAAATGTTTCCCTTTTTTATCTTAAGCCTATGCTGTAAACTGTAGGGAAAATGCCTTGGCTATTCACCCTTTCCATGCCCCTCAAGATTTTATAAATCTGTGTATTTGGTCACCCTTTGGTCTCCACTTCAGGGAAAACTCTGGCCTATTCAGCCTCCTTTCCAAAATAATGGGAAAATCCCATCAGTTTTATTCTCTATTTGGATTGAGATGATGGAAAATATCCTGTTTTCTGTTCCCTTTCTAAAGACCAATCTTTAAAGGATCAAACTCTCCGAAACCAGGTGAGCTGCTGTCACAGAATGTGACTGAATTAACTCTCGGACACCTCCAAAGTAAGTTGGCATCTTATTTTTTTTTTAACAGGCTAGGGAAAGCTGGAAGGGCTGTGGGTTAGGGAGAAGGCTTGCAGATTTAAAAATGAAGCAATTTGAATAATAAAGCCAGCAGGGGTATGCTGGTGTTTTCTTTGTGACAGGTCTGGTCATCTGAAAGCTAATTGTTGGCAAGCTTTGTTTCGCACTGGGCAGAGTTCTACTTTGCAGCTACGAGCTGGGGAAGTTCTTGAAACCCTATGCTTGACAACATTCGGTAAAGACCAAGGAGGTTAACAGAAAACCAGTGAACTTTTAAAACTCAAGATGGTGTCATAAAATGTATGGAGGGCTCAAAGTGACACCAGCAAAAAGTTTATAAACCACACAATGAATTCAAGAGTTTGAAAAGCATGCCCCAGAGATTAGGATGGCAGAAAGCCTTCCAAGACTTAAATACGGGCCAAAATATTTCTCCAATGTGAATGCAGAATTGAGAGGTTTGACAGAGTACCGCAGAAGCTGAATATCTGCCTACAGGCAGTAATGACATAGGATGTGGGGTTGATGGGTGAAAATCTGTTTACTTGATAAACGGAGGGTAATATATCCTAAACAAACACTTGTGAAAAACACAGAAACTAGAAGTGCAACTGGTGTGGAATTGCCTACTGGAAATGACCTGGTTGGGTTTTAAATTGAAATCTAATTGAACTCAGCCGATACACTTCAGAACCTATTGAGGCCAACAAAGAGGAGGACAACCCAAATGCTTTGTAAGGGCTTGAACAGTGCATCGTTCACTGTCACTCCAGAAATCAAGCCTGTCCATGTACCAGAAATTAAACCCATTGTTTGTGGGCATGCCAATTAAGGGTTAAGAACTTGGCAACGTGGGTGTACTGTCTGTAACAAATATTTGTATAGTACAAATTTGGAAGCCAAGACGTCTTTTCCGCAGTAGCCTGTGAAATTTGATCTTCTCAGACTCTAGTATTATATCTGAATTTCCACTCAATCCAAAATTCACAACTGGCTATAGATCTGATGTTAAAGTATCTCTAGCACTACCACTAGTTGTTGGTGAAAGCCCAGACATCATTTGATACTCAAAAGGCATTGAGAAGGACAAAGACCAGGTGGTACCAGATTTCCAAAATCACTGCAACTGCCCCTAACACTAAGCAATTAAATTACATTTGTGTCTCATTCAAAGAGTTGAGAAATTCAACTTTGCACAAATACAGCTATGCTCTGCTTCATATTTAATGAAAGTCTGAAGTGTGCATTTATGGTTTTTAAAACTACTTTTATAATGAATTGCCAACACTGCAGCATGATTACCTGTCCTTCTCCTCCTATTCTACTTCATCTACCCAGCACATCTACACCAGTGTAGTCTCTCCTTACCATTCATACAGCATAGACTTTTAAAATTAAATGTTAGGTTTCAAATAATATATTAAAATGAATCTCCATTCAGATGGGTGGGGGGCTAGGTATGATATTCAGAATAAAACAGGATGTTCTCAATGTTATGGGCCAACATTGCTTCAATCTGCATGAGCAAAAAATTGCGTTGTCTGTCCAACTTCAAGCTCAAATTAGCATCATAAATGTTTACATTGCAGGACGTGGTAATTTGGCCATTTGTGCCTTAGATTAGGTGCTTGAAAGAGCTGTTCAATTTTGTCCCACACTTTACTGTTTTCCCTGTAACAATTCCAAATTAGTTAGGGTATCCCCTACTGTGAGGTTGCAGATTGTGTTGGAGCCTGATTCTGTTTCTGCTGATGGCTCACAGTGCATCACAGCTGCCCAGTCTTGAGTAGTTAGACCTGTTGAATGTGTATGAGGGCAGTTAAGAGTCAACCATGTTGCTGTTGGTCTGTAAGTGCATGTTAGGTCAGACCAGTAAGGATGGTAGCTTCCTTTCACAAAGGGCTTTCGTGAACCACAGTACAATATTGTCAATAGCTGACAATCGTTAATAATTTCATGATAATTATTCGACTGTAGTTGCATTTTTAAAAAAACATTTTTATCATCTACCAGCGGGGTCCCTAGAACATTACTGAAGTCTCTGGATTACAGTCAATACCCTTTATTGCACCTCCCTCAATTTGTTTTTTAAAAGCTCCATATTGCACCGCTTAAAGAGGAGGACATGTATCCCGTCCAACTGAATCCAACATGTTCCCACCTTTTTCTATCCTCGCCCATTCGCTTCCTTCTCACGATGCCAATGGGTACATCTTAGTCTTCACTTGCCACCAAAAGACTTTAAGCTTTTGGCTATCACCAAAATCTGTTGCACCCCTCCTTTCCCTTGGTCCACATTCTGCAGATACTGTTCCCTCAGGGTGCTCAGGTCCACTCCTCCTCCTTACCCAACATCTCCCCACCTCTTATGGCAGCTTCCTATGGAATTGCAGTAGATGCAACACTTCTCTGTTTACTACTTCCCTCCTCAATATGCAAGGTCCTGTGCCCCTAGTCCTGCTGTATGCATTACTCTCTGCACAGTCAGCTCAACTATTCACCTTCCTTGTTAACACCCTTTCCAGCACTTGTCTCTCTTTATCAACTATCCCTATTGCTAATCTGCTCTCTTTGACCTCGCTCACTTCTAGGACCAGAGCGCATAGTCTCAGAACGGAGGGGGTCAATTTAAGACTGAGATAAGGAATTTCTTCTCTGACAGGAGAGTCTTTGGAAATTCTTGCGGCAGAGCGCTGTAAGGCAAGAGTTCTTGTGTATATTTATTTATAGGGGAGGCAATGGCCCAGTGGTGTTGTCAATGGATTGTTAATCCAGAGACCCCGGTAATGTTCTCGGGAACCAGGTTGAATCCTGCCATGGCGGATTATAAGACTTGAATTTAATGAAGATCTGGAATTAATACTGTAATGATCATGAATCCATTGTTAATTGTAGTTTTGCTTTAAAACCTAATTCACTGATGTCCTTTTAGAGAAAGAAATCTGCCATCCTTACCCTGGTCTGGCCTTCATGCGACTCCGAACCCATTGCAATGTGGTTGACTTGTAACTACCTGCTATTCAACTAGGAATGGGCAATAAATGCTGGTCCAGCCAGCGATGCCATCATCCCATGAATGATTTTGTTTTTTTAATTTTTAAGGCTGAGATTCTTGATCACTTGGGGATTCAAGAATTATGGGCAAATGCAAGGAAGTGGATGTGATGGATGTCAGCTCAGTCATGAACCTGTTGAGGAATAATGTTCTTGTTTCTGGTCTTGTGGTGGACTGGTGATGGCAGGTTAAACTGCCAATTTGTTAGCTTATTCCAATTAGTTTGTGGTGGTTGATTTGATTATATCTGAAATGTTGATAAATGTAATTACAAATGAACTCTGTCACTAGAGGAAGCAATCATCTCCTATCATATTTGCAACTAACTGTGTGAATTACAGTGCAGTTTGATTTAATTACACACTGTGCAAATGGTTCAGCTGAGAATATGTGCTTATTGCATTGATTTATGATGTAACCCAACTTTTAGTATGTATGAGAATAGTTTCAAAGGTAGATATGGAAAGAGGAATTAATTTGGAAAGGCTGGGGAAAATATTCCTTCCTGCAATGTTGCGCATCTGGAAACCAGTGATTCAATGTGGCTGCTGGTGTAAAGCCACCAAAATGTAAAATGACCTAATAGCTCCATTTGAACTTTCTCTCTCTCCCTTCCTTCCCCTCCCATTTTTTTTAGTCCTTCTTTTCTTGATTCTTTTCTTCTCTTCACCTCCAATTTTGTTCTAGTTAAGTGTCAATCTGAAGTTCTAAAACCCAGATTGTCGAATAGAACATTTTGCTTTTACACTGTTGCCAATTCATTTCAGGAATGGAAATAGTTTTCTTCCTCACGTCATTGAGGATTTCCCTTCATTCCAGGATAGTGGCTATAAATAGATATTGTATGAATTGCCAAAAACTTTGCTAAACATTCTGGGTTCTTGACAGATAGTAAACTTAACTCTGCTTCCATTCCACAGTTATTGTCGTCTTTTTAAACTGTCTACCTCCTTAATGTTTGAACCTTGATGCCTTGCACAATAGTTAGCTTGTAATATGTTAGTCCCTTAGTTCAAGCAATATGATCCTTTTTATGCTCGTTTCTTTTTTTTTAAATATCTATGCTTTTAAAAAGGACTGATCTTTAGCACAGTTTAGGTCACTATATCCTGAATCATGACTTGGGGCCACTGATTGAAATGTGTGCTAATTAGGGAGGAAAAATGTTTTAAACTGTGGCTATGGTTCTTGAAGGCCAAAGTTTGGGCTTCACGAGACAGGCCGCTTTTGGAAAATATTTGCATTATTGTTGTTGAATACACTATGCCGTTTTGGGAATGTTGCTTGTTTCGAACTGTTTTAAGAGGAAAAAATAGTTGATTTTGGTTTCTTATTTTTGTCCAGCAGTTTTTGTGACCTTAGGGTCACTTGGCCAGTGAACTACTTTTTCGGTGTAATCCCTGTTGTAGTAATAAAATTGTGACAGTTACTGGACAAATACTAAAGTTGCACAAATACCAATGTCCCAAAAATAGGAACATCTCATTACATAAGGAATAGAAGGAGGAGGAGATCATTTGACCCCTCTAGTCTGACTACCATTCAGTAAGGTCATGGCTGATCTGTCCCAGGCCTCCACTCTTGATGGCTACCCCATCAAGGCTCCACTCAGCCTGTATGTTTCAATAAGGTCATCCCTCATTCTTCTAAACTTACCTGGCAGTTCTTGATAACTTCTCCATCCTAGGAATCTGCCGACAGTCTTTTTTTCAAATTGTGTCCACTGTCGGTACATTCTTCTTTAACTAGAAAGTCCAACATGGTTTTCTAGATGTGGCCTCACTAAACCTTTTTGTATGGTTGTAACAAGACTTCCTAAGACCGGAGATATAGGAGTAGAATTAGACCATTTGGCCCATCAATCTTGATTGAACTTTTGAAAGTATAAAAATATTTACTTACTCAGCTAGCCTGGTAGTGTTTTTAGAGCAGTAAGCCTGGGCTCTTTTCTGGGTCTGTAGAATGTTGAGGTGCAAAGATGGCCTTTAGTAGAGTGTGCTCTTCCTGTCGGCTGTGGGAGATTAGGGAGAGTTTCCATGTTGCTGATGGATTCTGTCTGCTGATGGATTAAGTGTTTAGTTGTGAATCTTATTGGATCACATGGATCGGTTGGAGTGGCAGTTAGAGGCAATGAGGAATTTACATGTCCCTCCCTGCAACTGCCGTCCATCACACCCTGTAGCTCCTGTATCTTTGGTTTAATCAGGTAGATGGGTGACCTCCAGAAAAGGTAGGAGAGGGAAGCACGTAGTGCAGGAGTCTCCAGTGGCTATCCCCATCTCAACCAAGCAGGCTGTTTTGGAAAATGGAGGGGTGATGGACTCTCTGCGCAATGTAGCACTGACAGGCATATTTCTGGTACCAGCACTGTCTTTTAGTGTAATGAGGGGTATGTCAGGTTCTGAGCAATCTACTTGTGATAGGGAGCTCTGGTCAGAGGTACAGACAGACATTTCTATGGCTAACGGCAAGACATCAGAATGGTGTGTAGCCTTTTTGGAGCCAAGATGAAGGATGTCTTGGAGAAGATGCAGAATATTTCAAAGGGGAGAGGGACCAGCAGGAGGTTGTACACATTTGGAACTAACAGCATAGGACAAAAGGATGAAATTCTGCAGCGAGAATATAGGAAGTTGGGCAGGTATTTATAAAGGAGGCAGTAATATCTGGATTACTTCCTGTGCTATGAGCTAGTGAAGGCAGGAATAGGAAGTTAAGAGCAGATGACTGTATGGCTGAGGAGCTGGTGCATTGGATCACTGGAATTTCTTCTGGGGTAGAGGTGACCTGTACAAGAAGGATGGATTGTACCTGAATTGGAAGGGGACTAATACACTAGCTAGGGAGATTTGCTAGAGCTGCTCTGGAGGATTTTAAACTAGGAAGGTGGGGGTTGTTGGTGGGACTGAAGGAGATAGTGTGGTAATAGATCAGTCTGAGATTGGTACAGTTGGGAAAGGGACTTAGGGCAGGGCAGGCAGGAACAAAGAATGAGGGGAAACTGCTAAACTGCATTTGTTTCCATGCAAGAGGCCTAACAGGTAAGGCCAATGAACTCAAGGCATCGTTGGGAACATGGGACTGGGATTCCATACAAATTGGAGACGTGGCTCAGGGATGGACAGGACTGGCATCCAAGGTATCGAGCGGATAGAAAGGGTAGCAAGAGAGGATGGAAAGTGGGGTTTCTGAGAAAGAATAACATTCTAGCTATATTTCAGGAGGATATTCCTGGGAATACATTCAGGGACATTATTTGGTTGGAACTGAGAAATAAGAAAGGGGTGCTCACCTGATTGGGATTGTACAATCTACTTTCCCCAATAGTCAGCGGGAAATTGAGAAACATATATTTATTAGAGTCATAGAGATGTACAGCATAGAAACAGACCCTTTGGTCCAACCTATCCATGCCGACCAGATATCCCAACCCAATCTAGTCCCACCTGCCAGCACCTGGCCCATATCCCTCCAAACCCTTCCTATTCATATACCCATCCAAATGTCTCTTAAATGTTGCAATTGTACCAGCCTCCTCCACATCCTCTGGCAGCTCATTCCATACACGTACTACCCTCTGCGTGGAAAAAGTTGCCCCGTAGGTCTCTTTTATATCTTTCCCCTCTCACCCTAAACCTATGCCCTCTAGTTCTGGACTCCCCGGTCCCAGGGAAAAGACTTTGTCTATTCATCCTATCCATGCCCCTCATAATTTTGTAAATCTCTATAAGGTCACCCCTCAGCCTCCGACGCTCCAGGCAAAACAGCCCCAGCCTGTTCAGCCTCTCCCTCTTGCTCAACTTCTACAACCCTGGCAACATCCTTGTAAATCTTTTCTGAACCCTTTCAAGTTTCACAACATCTTTCCGATAGCAAGGAGACCAGAATTGCATGCAATCTTCCAACAGTGGCCTAACCAATGTCCTGTACAGCCGCAACATGACCTCCCAACTCCTGTACTCAATACCCTAAAAATAATAGGGGTGGTTATGGTGGGGATTTTAACTTTCCAAACATTGACTGGGGCTGCCATATTGTTAAGGGTTTAGATGGAGAGGAATTTAAGTGTGTACAAGACAATTTTCTGATTCAGTATGTGGATTTGCCTACCAGAGAAGGAGCAAAGCTTCACCTACTCTTGGCAAATAAGGCAGGGCAGGTGACTGGGGTGTCATTGGGGGAGCACTTTGGAGCCGTGACCATAATTCTATTAGTTTTTAAATAGCGATGGAAAAGGAAAGACCAGATCTAAAAGTTAAAATTATAAATGGAGGAAGGCTAATTTTGACTGTATTGGGCAAGAACTTTTGAAAGTTGATTGGGGCAGGTGTTCGTGGGTAAAGGGACAGCTGGAAAATGGGAAGCCTTTGAAAATGAGATAAGAAGAGTCTAGAGAAAATATGTTCCTGTTGAGATGAAGAGCAAGGCTGGTGGGTGTAGGAAATGCTGGATGACTCGAGAAATTGAGGCTCTGGTCAAAAAGCCATATGTCAGGTACAGAGAGTAGCAATCTGTGAATCCTAGGAGTATAAAGGCAGAGGAGTATTTGAGAGAAATCAAGAAGGCATAAAGGGGACCTGAGAGTTTTGGCAAATAGGGTTAAGGAGAATCCAAAGAAATCCTACAATACATTAAGGACAAAAGAGTAATTGGGGAGAGAATAGGGCCCCTTTAAAGATCAGCAAGGCCAACCATCTGTGGAACTGCAGGAGATTGGGGAGATACTAAACAAATACTTTGCAACAATGATTACTGTGGAGAAGGATATAGAAGATAGACAATGTGAGATTTAAATAGTAACAGCTTGAAAAATGTCTACTACAGAGAGGGAGGTGCTGGATGTCTTAAAAGGTGAATGAATGCCCATGACCTGAGCAGATGTTTCCTGGAACGCTGGGATGCTAGGGAAGTGATTGCTGGGCCCTTTGCTGACATACTTTAGAGTCTTAGATGGACAGCACCGAAACAGACCCTTCAGTCCAATTCGTCCATGCTGACCACATCTCCTAAATAAATCTAGTTCCATTTGCCAGCAATAGGCCCATATCCCTCCAAACCCTTCCTATTCCTCTACACATCCAGATGCCTTTTTAAATTGTACTAGCTTCCACCACTTCCTCTGGCAGCTCATTCCATATACACACACACACACACACACACACACACACACACACACACACACACACACACACACACCACCCTTTGCATGAAAACGTTGCCCCTTAGGTTGCTTTTAAACCTTCCCCTCACCTTAAATTTCTACCCTGTAGTTTTGTACTCCACCATCCAAGGGAAAAGGCCTTGTCGATTTACCCTATCTATGCCCCTCATGGTTTTGTAAGCCTCTATAAAGTCATTCCTCATACTGACACTGTAGGGAAAATGGCCCCAGTCTATTCAGCATCTTCACTTAGTTCGATTTACCCTATCCATGCCCCTCATGGTTTTGTAAGCCTCTATAAAGTCATTCCTCATACTGACACTGTAGGGAAAATGGCCCCAGTCTATTCAGCATCTTCACTTAGTTCAAACCCTCCAATCCTGGCTGCATCCTTGTAAACCTTTTCTGAACTCTTTCTAGTTTCACGATAGCCTTCATATACCAGGGAGGCCAGAATTGAACATACTATTCTAAACGCTGCCTAACCACAACATGACTTCCTATTCTCCATGCACTGAACAACAAAGGTAAGCATACTAAATGCTGCCTTCACTATCTTATCGACCTGCAACTGTACTTTCAAGGAGCTATGTACCTGCACTCCAAGGTCTCTTTGTTCAGCAACAGTCCCCAGAACCTTACCATTAAGTGTATAAGTGCTGCCCTGATTTACCTTTCCAAAATGCAACACCTCACATGTATCTAAATTAAACTTGGCCCATCTGATCAAGATCCCTTTGTACTCTGGGGCAACCTTTGCTATCCACAACACCTCCAAATTTAGTGTCATTTACAAATTTACTAACTATATGTTCGCAGCCAAATCATTATATAAATGACAAAAAGCAGTGAACTCAGCACCGATCATTGTGGCATACCACTGGTCATAGGCCTCCAGTCTGAAAAGCAGTCCTCCACCACTATCCTCTGTCTTCTACCTTTTGAGCCAATTCTGTATCCAAAAAGCTATTTCTCCCTGTATTCCATGTGATCTAACTTTACTAACCAGTCTGCCCTGAGGAACCTTGTCGCACACCTTACTGAAGTCCAATATAGATCATATCCACTGTTCTGCCCCCCTCAATCCTTCATAATCCTGACTGTTTTCTGTGCATTAACCAATCCTCCGTCCAATCTAATAAATTTACCCCAGTACTATGCATTCCTATCTTGCACAATAGCATGTAGTGTGACATCTTATTGATTTGTCTTCTGAAAATCTGAAAACAATATCAGCCGGCTCCCCTTTATGAACTCTGCTTGTCATGTCTTCAGAAATCTACCAAATTTATCAAAGCGTGACTTCCCTTTAACAAAATCATGTTGTCTGTTTGATTGCATTAATATTTTCCAAATATCCTGCTATCTCTTCCTTTATTTGGAGATGCCGGTGTTGGACTGGGGTGTACAAAGTTACAAATTCTGTGTCTTAGAATTGTGCACTCCACAACCACCTGGTGAAGGAGCAGTGCTCCGAAAGCTATTCTTCCAATTAAACCTGTTGGCCTATAAACTGGTTTTGTGTGATTTGTAACTTTGATGGACTGAAACATTTCAGCCTGCTTGAACACTCCCTAAACCCAATGAGTTCTGGAATATATTGTCCAGTGCTTCTAATGCAGCCACTTCCTTTTAAAACCCTCGGGTTCTGGTGACCTGTCTTCCTTTATTCCCATTCGTTTGTCAAATACTTTGCTTCTCATGTTAGAGACTGTTAAAAGATCTTATTCTCATTAGCACCTTGCTTATCTGTTTTGTAGTGACCTCCACCATGCAACTGATGGAAAATATTGGATTAGTTATCTGCCATTTTACTATCTATTTCCATGTTGTATCTCCCAAGTGCCCCACATTCACTTTCTCAGTTTTCCTTCAGTAAACCCAATAGAAGTTCTTGCTAATTTACTCTTTTTATAATCCGTTTTCTCCCTCTAGTGGCTGCTAGCATAAAAATTCTCATTCTTTGCCATTTTGATTACCTTGCTTTTGGATTGGAGATGGTCCTTTTTTTACCAACAACAGGTGGTTCATCTCTCAGCAGGTTCTCCTTTTAGACCAGAATAACACTTTGCTGAGATTGAAGTATGTGCCAAAATGTTTGGCACTGCTCATGTGCTGATCTATCCTTTTTTTTTTGTCTATATTTTCCCAAACACACTTTCAGACAATTCTTTTCATACTTTGTAATTGCCCTTTATTTAAGTTGAGAGCTCTCTGACTTGAGAGACCCAAGTTTCTCTCCCTCAAGTTAACTTGGAAGATTCTACAATGTTGTCATCACTACCCTCTAGAGAATCCTTAACTCAGCTCCTAATCCTACCCTATTACACTTATTGGATGTAAAAATTGCCTGTTCCTTTGTTCATTTTGAAGCAGTGGTAGTGACAAATGGAAGGAACATCACTTTTTTAGCAACAGGTGCTAATGTAGCAGCTGAGTCTCCACTGTGTTGGCATTTGTCCAATCTTTGCTCTGTGCAAGCCACCTAGAATATTTGCTGGGTTTTTGCTTGCAAATTCTGACTTACAATTTGTGGTTAGGTAGCTATAAAGATATTAAAACTTTCAAGAGCCCTGATGTTGACTTGAAAAACTGAAATGAGGTAAATTGCAAAACCAAAAGAGTTCTTCAATTGCAAGACCTTTTGTTTTCAAACCAGTTCATATGGCAGGTGTTTATTTTAATCTTTATTAAAATTGATGTTGTGAAATTACACTACATGTCTGATGGTTCATTTATCTGCCAGCACTTCAAACATTTAAACTTGCACATGAAATGGCAAAACTGTTGCCTTTGAAGCAGTTTTATCATAGATGTCTTTAAACCAACTCCAGGTGTTTTGCAGCTAGTATTAATCGCATCCAAAAATGTGTTGCCTCTGTCCTAACTTGCACCAAACTTACTTTTGTTGGGTTGGGGGAGATGAGAGACTGGAAGCATTAAAGCCAGAGAGGAATTTGAAAACTAGGATGGAAATTTTCAATTCATCTTCTCCTTAACAACCAGGACCTATTGTAGATCAATAATGCAGGAGTGATGAGTAAATGGGACTTGGTGCTAGCATTCAATAACTTTAAAAGTCTGAATTTCAAACTTGTGAATAACCAGTGGTGGAGGAACTTGTTTTGGGGGAAGTTGATGAGAGATTTTAATGTAACTGATTTGAGTCCAACTTTTTTTTGTGTATAGAAGCTGAAGAGAGTGGTCTGAATGTCACTTGCAGTGTGGGCCATGACTGCACAGTTCTGAGTCAGGAAACCTGATGAAGGGCTTTTGCCCAAAATGTCGATTTTCCTGCTCCTTGGGTGCTGTCTGACCTGCTGTGCTTTTCCAGCACCACTCTGATCTAAACTCAGAGAGTTTCCAGCATCTGCAGTCCTCACTTTAGCCTACACCGTTCTCAGCATGTGAATGGATAGTCCATAAATAGATAGGCTAGATGAGGGTTCAAAAAACAAATTTGGCCTCAAAGGACATCAAACACCTGGTAAAATTCAATTATTGGAGTAACCAGTGAGAAAGTTGCCATCCCATGTGGGAGTGACAGGAACAACTGCTCCAGTAACGTGCATCCTCTCTTGGGTTTGCTGTAACTCCGTAGTGAGTCAAACTGTGTGGGCAGTGCATTAGCATGAGTGACTGAGACTGTAATGCACCAAAATATTGTATCTTTAAACCTGTAAGTAAACTGATTGATTTATGATTGAAATACACGCTTGCTGTCATGCATTCACACCCTCTTGCTCTTTTTTTGGGCAGGTTCATGAAATATGTTGAGGTAAAAAGATTTATTTAAGAAATAGATAAATAAGGTTTGTCACAAAGGTAAGAAATGTTGGACATTAAGTGCTGTAGATGAAAATTCAGTAAATGTCTTGTCTTGTAATTGTCATTTAATGAGGTGCTCTGCAAGTGACGAAAGAAAAGTGAGATGCAAGGTGTAGAAGTGTGACTAGGATCTTGATGATACATTGCATATATCTCCAGTGGAAATGTTGGATTATTGATGGGTCTAATTCTTTTTTTCTTGTTTGTGAGCAAGCATTTGGTTTCTTAGTCAATGTATGCATGCATAGTTTATCTGTTCTATCAAACTTCTGTCTGTGTACTTAAAACCATAGAATTGTAGAATGTCTATAGTTAGAAGCAGGCCATTCACCCTATGCTACTTTCTCCCCATCTCCACCCTCCTCTAGCTTATCTCTCTACGCTCCACTCACTGCCTTTATTCCTGATGAAGGGCTTTTGCCCGAAACGTCGATTTTGAAGCTCCTTGGATGCTGCCTGAACTGCTGTGCTCTTCCAGCGCCACTAATCCATTCACCCTGTTGAGTCCATACCATGTCCATCACTGCATGCCCTAACAAGTTAAAAATGGGTTATTATGTTACATGTGGTATCAGGTTCACCCATAGATGGTGCTATTGGTTTCAAATTTTTAACAATAAACTTAGAGGTACCACACCACATCAGATTTTGGCTGCAGACTCCTCTTCAACATGACCGGGGAGGGGTGGGTGGGTGAAGACCACTCGGAAGAAATTAACCCAGTCAAGTCTGAAAGGAAGTCTCTTTCTGCTTGAAGCTACTCCTGATGCATGATCTGCTGTCATGATGTGCCACACTCCTCTGTCTTGGCAGCATTCTCTACCTATCCATACATGTACCTCATTTGCCGAAAGGCTAACATTCTTCTTCTGTGTCTAGATTGTCTCCTGTTTCTGCTGCCCTTCACTCTGCTGTCTTGATTTATTTTTGGACATTCACAGCACTGATCAGATGGGCCTAGATGCTGACATTTTACATCCTAAAATTTGTTTTTGAATTCCTTTCTATCTTACAAATTTCAAGAGCCCTCTCTCTTTTTTTTTTGGCTTATCGAGTTTCTAGCATATGTTCAAGCATCCGTATTTCAAAGGTCTCTTCAGATCTATACCTGTTGCCCAGGTTCCTGAGGTGTACAGGAAATTGTAAATAATTTAGCATCTTATGACTGTTTGTCTTTTAATAGGTTTGGGTTTTCTTAACAAAATTACTACTGGCTATCTCTCTCATCCTCCTCACCTCTGCATCACATCTGTCATCTTGTTATCTTTTATCCTAAATACTTTAGTCAAGTGTGACATCATTCAGTTCAATCTCCATTTAAGTTTCTTGTAATATACTCCTTCTAACTGCCATGGTTGTCCTCTTTGGTATTTATACTTAATCCATATTCTAAACTTGCATTTTTTTCTTGATCGACGATATTTGGTAGGGTCCCTTTACATTCTGATGGAGCTGTCCGAGAGACATTCGACCAGACACGGTAAAAGCAGGAAGGATGTTTCCAATGATCGGGGTATCCAGAACCAGCGATCTCTAAGAATATGGGGTACATTTATCGGACTGAGATGAGGAGAGATTTCTTCACTCAGAAAATTATGAACCTGTGGAAATCTCTGCCGCTGAAAGCAGTTGAGGCCAAGATGTGTTCTCAAGGAAGTGTCCGATCTAGTTCATAGGGCGAAAGGAATCTAAGTACAGAGGAACCTCGATTATTCGGCATTCGATTAACCGAGTTTTGGATTATCCGAACAAGGTCCCGATGCTTGGCTAACTGTTATCTGGCATTCGATTAACTGAACAAAATGCTCCCTGCCCATGTCCTTTAGATAATCGAGGTTCCTGTCTATGTGGGAAGAAAGATAGTCATACAGCATAGAAATAGACCCTTCAGCCTAACCAGTTTTCCTAAATTGAACTAGTCCCATTTGTCTGTGTTTGGCCCATATCCATCTAAGCCTTTCCAATTCATGTACCTGCCTAAATGTCTTAAATTTTGTAATCGTACTCTCCTTTACCACTTCCTCTCGCAATTTGTTCCATACACGCACCAAAAGTTGCCCTCTGGTCTGTGTTTTTTACTCTTTCCCATCTCACCTTAAACCTATACCCTCTAGTTTTGGACTCCCCTGCCTTGTGGAAAAGACCTTGGCTATTCACCCTATCAATGCCCCTCATTATTTTATAAACCTCTATAGAATTAACCCTCCCTCTCCTACAGCGCAGGGGAAAACAGTCCTGGCCAATCCAACCTTTCCTTATAGCTCCAACCCTCCAGTTCAAAAGCATCCTTTTTGTATAGCAGGTGAAACAATATACTCAACTGGATGATGAGCCATGATATTGAGTGGCAGAGCAAGCTTCAAGGCCTGAATGGCCTACTCATGTTCCTATGTTCTACGTTTCTGTTCTGCGTGTAGAGTGGATGTTGAAGGTAGTAGAGGGGCTGTTTCATCCTGGATGATCTCAAGACTCTTGTGTTGTTAATGGAATCCTTGACTGGTCGAGTGTTTCACAATCCTGACTTGTGCCTTTTGATGGTAGACATCTTTTCAGGACCCTGAAGGAGAGTTACTCACTGCAGGGTTTCTAGTCTCTGGTGTAACTCTTGAACACTGAACAAACTCTTTGAGTCTGCTGCACCATTCATTAAGATTATGGCTGATACAATCTTTCATGCCCTTTACTAATCAAGAATCTGCTACCTGCTGTTGTAATCACTATTTATCTGGTAGTTCAGTTTCTGGTTCATGCTAGCCCACAAAGTTAATTAAATGAGGGGTTCAGCAATGGTGGTGAGATTGAATGTTAAAGGACACTGATTTGATGCTCGTGTTAACGTGGTCATTGCCTCGCACTTGTGTAATGTAAATTTGGCTTGCCAATTATCAGCCGCAGCCTACGTGTTGTACGAATCTCTTTTATTTGTGCATGGACTCCTTTAGTATCCAAGGAGTCAAAGGTGCTGGATGTTGTACACTTTTCTGTGAATGTCCCCACTGCTAATGGAGAGCAGGTCATTAGAGTAGTTGAAGGCAATACGACTCAGGATAGTATCCTGAGGAACTTTGGCTGAGATGACAGACCTCCAAAAACTGTAACCATCTTCCTTTTCTACTTGGATATGCCTCCAACCATTGGAGAGCCCACCTCCTTCCTTTTGACTCCGTGTTGCTAGGACATCTTGATGCCATACTTGGGAAAAAAAATGCAGCTTTGATGTCAAGGGTAGTCATCCTTGCCTGCCTTCTTGACTACAAATATTTTGTTCGCATTTGGACTGGAGCTGGACTGAGGTGGCTGTCAGTAAGAACTCTATTGCTGAGTACCAGTTTGTAGCATTGTCAGTAATACCTTGCATTAATTTTGAGTCCTCTAATGTGGTGATAACTAACTGGGTTGAATTTGTTTTTTTTTTCATAGACAGGCATACTGGACAATTTTCCACACTTGCTGTGTTGTAACAGTACTGGAACTACTTGGCTAGGGTTATGTCTAACTCTGTAGCAGAAGTCTTCAGTTCTGTTGCTAGAATATTGTTAGAACCCATGTGCACCTATCGGTGTTTTCAGATGTTTCTTGATTTCAATGCATGTCATTCTGCTATAACATGACAAGTTGTGTTCCCTGCAACCCCATGCTCTAGAAAATGGCGCTATGTAAAACCACTATAGAAAATCGCTTTACTTGTTCAGTAGAAGGTTCACGTTATTCCAAACATTGTCTGTAATTCCTTAATTGTGTTTTAGCCGATTTGCATTGATGAAACGCATGTTATACAGTGACCTGTACAGTGAATTGAATTGGCTGATAGCTGCGTCTGTAATGCTGCAGACCATGGATGCTGAGATGAGTCACCCAGTTGGCTTGCCTGAAGATGTTTGTAAATGCTCAGTTTGCTTGGACGTGCAGAGCTCCTCTGTTATTGAGGATGGAATAATTTATGGATCTGCAGTGACTTATTTAATTGTCTGTCACCATTGATGTATGTGAAGCAGTGCTACAGACCTTTTTGGTCTGATGCTGGTTATACGCTCAACTACTCTCAACTAGCCTGTAACTAGCCTGTAAAAAGCCCCTTGCATTGTTGTATTGCTTAGCATGCAAGTAATCCTATTCCGTTGCTTCCCCAGACTGACATCACCTTAAGTTTGCTGGGTGTTGGTCCCAGCAATGCCCTTTGGCACTGTACATTAAGCGAGAGTTGATTTCCTGGCTTGTTGGTAATGACCCTATGGACAATATGGTGAGCCATGAAATTAGGATTGTAGTTGAATGTTTTCAGCTGCTTATTACTCACAATATTTTGAGTGCCCACTTTTGAGTTTAGATCTGTTTGAAATCTATCTCCTTCAGCACATTGGAAGTGCGACATGCTGTGGTGATTACCGGATAATGATCTTCCCTCAGCTAAGTAATCAGTACTCCTCCAGACTGAGTAACTCATGGAGGAAGCACGGAGGGTGACAAAGGTGCAAAATGTATTCTGGGTGGGGGATTTCAATGGCCACCACTAAGACTGGCTCACCAGCAGCACAACTAATCAAGCTGGTCGGGTCCGAAAGAACATAATTGGCCTGGACTGATTCTGCAACAAGTGGCAAGTGAACCTTTTGGCGAAAACATATATTTGACCACCACGCAGTCCTTGGGGAGGCAAAGTCCTGGCTGCATATTTGAGAATCTCCATTGTGCCATACAACACGATCACTGTTAAATGGGGCAAATTTCAAACAAATCTAGCAACTCCAGGTTGGGCATCCATGAGGTGCTCTCGGCTATCGGCAATATACAGTGCTCCAAATAAGGCCAACTGAAGTCTTATACAGCTGCAACATGACTTGCCAGCTTTTATATTGAATGCCCTGACTGATGAAGGCAAACATGCTGTACACCGCCTTTTCGCATCTTATCCACTTGTGTTGCCACTTTCAGGGAGCTGTGGAATGCACTCCAAGTTCCTTCTGTGTATAAATGCTTCTAAGGGTCCTGCAATTAGTTGTGCATTTTCCTCTTGCATTTGATCTCCCAAAAAATGCTTCACCTCATACTTGTTGAGGTCAAACTTCATCTGCCATTTCTCCACCCAATTTTCCAACTGATCAGTATCCTGTAAAGAGGACTTCTCATTGTTGATAGGACTGTTTCTGCCATTGTCATTGCCAAGTGGTCTTATTTCATTTCGTTGTCAAGTCTTCATAGCAATTTGATACAATAGTGGCTTGAGTCATTATTGAGTGAGTCATTAGTGAGTCATTATTAAGTCCCATGATACAAAAAATCAGGAAGTAATTGGGGTGCAGGATGAAGTGAGCAAGTGGAAGATGAAATTTATTGTAGAGAATTGTGAACTGACCTCCGTTTGGTAAGAAGAATGACAAGGTGCAATATAAAATAAAGGGTGAAATTTTATATCTGTGCTAGAGCAGAAAGACTGGGGTATTTGTGCACAAAAATCATTTGTGACTGCTCAGGTTTAGCAAGTGGTTAATAAATAACACACAATCCTTAGCTCTACAAACTAGGTATAGAGCAAAATCTGTATAAAACGTTTATTTAGACTCTGTGATCTGTACCGCACACATGAAGACGTTAGTTAGATTAGATTACTTAGTGTGGAAACAGGCCCTTTGGCCCAACAAGTCCACACCGAAGCGCGACCCATCCAGACCCATTCCTCCTACATTTACCCCATTCACCTAACACTACGGGCAATTTAGCATAGCCAATTCACCTAACCTGCACATTTTTGGACTGTGGGAGGAAACCGGAGCACCCGGAGAAAACCCACGCAGACACTGGGAGAATGTGCAAACTCCACACACAGTTGCCCGAGGTGGGAATTGAACCTGGGTCTCTGGCACTGTGAGGCAGCAGTGCTAACCACAGTGCCACCATGCCGCCCAAAAGGATGTAGATAAGGATCATACATATGGTTTGGGTTGAGGAATAAATGCATTTTGAGCTGTGTCTGGATTCTAAACAGATTCCACGTTCTGGAGTCCATCTGCAAGTTGATTTTGTATGCCACTTGCAACACTGAAGGAACACAGATTCCTGAAGAAGGGCTAATGCCCGAAATGTCGATTCTCCTGTTCCCTAGATGCTGCCTGACCTGCTGCGCTTTTCCAGCAACACATTTCCATCACTTGCAACACTATGCAGGACAATGTAAAGCAGCCATACAGGAAACATTCAAATCTCCGGTCATTTAAAGTTACATCTCCATAAACGATAGCATTTGTTGATGTTAGGGAGTAGACTCCCTATAGTGGAGAAACCTGGAAGGTATGGTAGCATCTGTGGATAGAGAAATTTATGTTGAAGTTTCAAGTTTGTTATGACTCTTCAGAACCCATTCAATTCCAGAACTTTAGTTTCTCTGGCAGAAGTCTCCGCTTCCAGTTTTTATTTCAGATTTCCAGTATCTTCAATAGTTTGCTTTTGTGCAAGAGTGAGGGATTTCCATTACATGATTAGACTTGAGAAGCTGGTGCTGTTCTCCTTGGAGAATGGATAGTTGAGAGGAGAGGTGGTGAAAGTATTAGAAAAAGTATCGTTACATATGTAGTCAGAGTAGATGGTAGGAAACTGTTACTAGTGGTAGAAGGTTCAAGAACTGGATAATAGATTTAAGGCCATCTATAAAAGAAGCCATAGTAATATATGGAGAAGCAATTTTGTAGTGAATGGCTCAGATCGAAAATGCGTTGGTTGAGTGTGATGTCAGTGTCAATCTGTCATGGAATTCTGTCTCCAGAAAGTGCTTGGTTCCTTTTGAGCATCTAACTTGCCCCTCAGCCATTTCCAGCATCTGCATTTGAACCCAAATAAATCATCAGATGCTTTTACAATCAGTAGGTGATATGCTTCTAGAATGCTTCTAGAGTTCGAGGGACGAACAGCACAAATGTAAGATTGTGAACCTCATCGCCAAAAGGCGTAACAGGGCAGAACATAAGAAAATGGATTAAAGGCATTTTTGGCTTTCTGTTTCTGCTTCTCGTCTTCCCTTTTCACATTCACTTTGTGTCTCACATAACAGTTCTTCCATCTGTCTTTCACTCCATCCATCTAATTTCTGTAATTTCTTTTATATGTCCGGCCATGATTCAGTTATAAACTGGACCTTTAAGAGTCCCTGTGCTATCTGATTGTCGGGATCCATTCCCGAATACTTCCTGGTGGCCTCCTCGAGCCATTTAAGAAATGCAAAAGGGGTTTCATCCTTCTCTTGTTGTACTTCAAAGGCCTTAACAAAGTTTTGTGATCTAGGTGCCACCTCTTTAATTCCTAATATTACCATTTCTCGTAGATCCCGCATTGACTCCCTATATCTTCTGTCATTATTTTCCCAATGAGGGTCAACATTTGGGAATTTCAGTTCTGCTGGGGCCCCTTCTTCCCCAACTGGGTGCTTCTTTTCCCATTCCTATAAAGCCGCTCTCCTAATCATACCTCATTCTTCCCCTGAAAATAACGTTCCTAAAATTGCCATCAGTTCTCCCCAGGTATATAAATTAGGCCCTAGGAATTGTTCTAATTATTTGGCTAGTCCAACCGGATCCTCTATTAAACTTTTCATTTCCTTTTTTAAAGACCCTAACTTCACTGCTAGTTAAGGGAGCGTTTACATATCTGATTGTACCTTCCCCAATCGGAACCTCTCGTAAGGGACATAATTTTATATTTTCCATTATCTCTGCCCCTCCTTTACGTGTGGTGGCTCGAGTGATTCTGGGCCCCCTAGGTTCTGCATCTTTTAGTTCAGAGTCCACTCCCCTTTCTGTGTCTGGACTCGGTTCTACTTCGGGAGCTGTAGGCTCGTTCCGGGGAGTAGTATATGGGGGCAGCAAACACGTTAAGGGATCCCATTGTGGCTTCCCTTTTTTATTCTTTTTTTCCCCTGATTCCTCCGTATTCATGGGACATAAGTTTACTCCCGCGCTTCCTATCCAACAAGCCGCACATTCTGACTCTTCTTGACTGTATGTTTATTTCTGCTTGATGTATATATTTAGATCTTGGCACAGCCAATCTTCTTCGGACCCATATTTGGGCCAAAAGAAAATACCAGGCGCCTTAATACTTTCTCTAGTCCGAACCAAACAACAATAGTTTATCATTTTAGCCTTATCTTTCTCCCGCATCCGGGAGTTGTGTTCCCAATTACCCAACATTTTCCCCAAAGGACTGTCGGGTGAAATATATTCCCCTTTACCTTTATTTACAGATTTCAAAGTTTGTGCGAAGATTTGTAGCTCGGGTGCTCGTGGTTCTGTTTGCCAAGCTGGAAGTTTTTGTTGCAAAGGTTTTGTCCCCTGGCTAGACGACATCATCAGTGCTTGGGAGCCTCCTGCGAAGCGCTTCTTTGATGTTTCCTCCGGTGTTTATAGTGGTCTGTCCCTGCCGCTTCCGGTTGTCAGTTTCAGCTGTCCGCTGTAGTGGTTGGTATATTGGGTCCAGGTCGATGTGTTTGTTGATGGAGTTTGTGGATGAATGCCATGCCTCTGGGAATTCCCTGGCTGTTCTCTGTCTGGCTTGCCTATGATAGTAGTGTTGTCCCAGTCAAATTCATGTTGCTTGTTGTCTGCGTGTGTGGCTACTAAGGATAGCTGGTCGTGTCGTTTCGTGGCTAGTTGATGTTCATGTATGCGGATTGTTAGCTGTCTTCCTGTTTGTCCTATATAGTGTTTTGTGTAGTCCTTGCATGGTATTTTGTACACTACATTAGTTTTGCTCATGTTGGGTATCGGGTCCTTCGTTCTGGTGAGGAGTTGTCTGAGCGTGGCTGTTGGTTTGTGTAATATCACGCAAGGACTGCACAAAACACTATATAGGACAAACAGGAAGACAGCTAACAATCTGCAT
Source organism: Chiloscyllium plagiosum (assembly GCF_037043375.1). Taxonomy (NCBI): domain Eukaryota; kingdom Metazoa; phylum Chordata; class Chondrichthyes; order Orectolobiformes; family Hemiscylliidae; genus Chiloscyllium; species Chiloscyllium plagiosum. The sequence goes on along the minus strand of NW_028270143.1, from coordinate 29,370,095 downwards.
ACACGAACATCAACTAGCCATGAAACGACACGACCAGCTATCCTTAGTAGCCACACACGCAGACAACAAGCAACATGAATTCGACTGGGACAACACTACTATCATAGGGCAAGCCAGACAGAGAACAGCCAGGGAATTCCTAGAGGCATGGCATTCATCCACAAACTCCATCAACAAACACATCGACCTGGACCCAATATACCAACCACTACAGCGGACAGCTGAAACTGACAACCGGAAGCGGCAGGGACAGACCACTATAAACACCGGAGGAAACATCAAAGAAGCGCTTCGCAGGAGGCTCCCAAGCACTGATGATGTCGCCTAGCCAGGGGACGAAACGTTTGCAATAAAAACTTCCAGCTCGGCGAACAGAACCACAGTTATTTACAGATCGATCATTACACGGGCAACTCCCCTATGCCTCCCATTGTTGCTAATTTAATTAATCTTATCGAGGTCTGGTGTCGCCTTCTTCCACACCCCCTTCAGGGTCCTGACGAGACACCTTACTCATCCGATTAATCTGACCAATTATATGCCTTTTTTTTTTTGAGACTTCAACTTATCTCCATAAATCACTTTTATGTAAGGATAAAAGAGATTAGTTAGAAACTGATAGTAAGGCAGTCATGACCTGTAAAAAGAACAGGAGTTAACATTATTTCATAGTCTGTAAAATCCTTAACCTTTAAAATAAATCATGTTAAAATTTTCATAGTAGAAATCAGATTCAAAACAGTCCTGGATCTCAAGCTCCAGGGAACAAAGCACAAACATTCAATCACCAACAAATAAATGTGCATTCAAACCAAATCACAAAGGGTTAAACTTTCTACTTGCTGTATAGTTCTCGCTCTCTCGCTCCCTCACTCCCCTCTAGCTTTTGAATATTTGTCTGGATGTCTGGCCATAAATTATTTACGAAGTGCACCCTCAGTAGCCCTTCAGCTACTAGCCCTTCTGACACTTCCTGTTTTCCATTCACATATGCTTAATTTTATATATCGCCAATTCCCCGTACTTTCGTACGTCCCGACCACCAAGGCAATACTTAAAGGTCTCTCTTACCTTGGTCTGTGCACAGTTACCTGGTCATTTCGGTGCGCCCCGTCCCACGGCAATTCCTGCAGCAAATACCGCTGCCCCCGGTCGCCCGGATATAACCTTTTTAAGACCTTTCCCTACCCGGGTCTTGTGCACGAGAGTTGCCTGACCGAACCCGCTGCGTCTGCCCGCCTTGTTTCCAGGGTGTCCCAGTCCGGATCGTACTCGCCTAAACCGTGAACGACAAGGGAGTCGAAGATCACCGAAATCGCGAGGTACACCTCCTCCATCGTCCCAAGAGTGTTGAGCGGTCGGAGTTTTGGATCCCGGAACGAGGCCCCCAATTGTGAGAAACAGAACTCACTCACAAATCAATCAGCCTGAGACAAAGCCTTGGAAACAATTTATTACAGCCTTGCAAGTACCAGACGCTTCTGCAATCAAGCAGAAATGCGTGCGTATCAAAACATGTAAACTTTCTTTGTTCAGTTTGCAAGTTGTTGAATCACGCCTCCCTTTTCTCATTGGTCTAATCTCATCCTATCAAAGCCGGTTACCTCACTTGTTTTTTTTTCTCTCTAGTTATTTTCTTATCTGGCCATCCTGTTGTCCTTTTATGTCTGCATTCTTTGTTCCTTGGAGAAAGTGAGGACTGCAGATGCTGGAGATCAGAGCTGAAAATGTGTTGCTGGAAAAGCGCAGCAGGTCAAGCAGCTCCAAGGAACAGAAAAATCGATGTTTCGGGCATGAAGAAGGGCTCATGCCCAAAACGTCGATTCTTTGTTCCTTGTTTGTTACAGCTTGCTCTTTTATCCAGTTTCTGTTATCATACTATAAGCTTTATTGTGAAATGTCCCTGCTGCTTCTTTTATGGTCAGCTCAAACCTTCATAGTTATTTCCTAGCTTAAAAAGCTATTTTTTTTTTTAAAAGACCCCCTATATTCATAAAAGTCTTAGCCTTAAGTATGCTACATGCTACAAGAATTCCGCGACCGTTTGTATAATGTCCCACCCCCCTACCTGCAGAAATTACATTTCTAACCTCCCACAAAGTTTGCATCAGCCATGTTACAATTGCAACTGATTATCTTTACTTTGTTGACGATATTAGCATACTCTGGGCTGTACTTGCTAAACAATTGTGGAATCGCATCCAACAATTGGTGTTTTATTGACTATTTTGTAAGCATACAGTTTGTAATTTGCCTCTTATGAGCATCCAAAGGAACATCAAGTTTTATTCAATTAGCCAGTCGATGGGCTATATATCAGATTTCAATCCTGCACTGAAGCTCAAATTACGTTCCTCGGTTTTGTGATGCACAGAAAATAATTCCAGGCTGTTAGCATCCTATTGGTGGAAAAACTCAATAGATTGCCATAGGACAGTGACTTATTTCCACTGGTGAGAAGTGACATTCATTCATATACAGGGATCCATTTTGTGCAAACAAGTGTGCCATCCTGTGCCTCCTCTTCAATTATCTTGAAGTGGAAGGAGCCTATTACATGTGTTAGCAATATACATTTATACATTGATTAGCTGTAACAATGCCATGGAGAAAGCAGAGTTGATGCACCAATCAGCTCCCTTTTCTTCAGTGCTATGAACTGTAGTGAGCATTTGAAATTTGACATCCCTGTCCTGATGAATGCAGGACAAAGCTATGGCGACATCGCTTTTCAGCAATATTTAAAGCATTTTCTCTTTTGCTAAGAAAATTACAAAGACTGTCTGTCTGTCACAAGTTCCGTAATCTAGTTTGTCCTTTGCAATGGATTTGCTAAATTTAAGTAAGACTGCCGCATTTGTGTTTCATGAAGGATACTTCAATTTTGAATTCAGTTGAAGAAAACAGCTGAGTATATTCACCTCCCCTGTCGTTTTTTTTTGTTCTAGGTGTTGGATAGTTTGTTAGCTCAATATGGTTCAGTCGAGAACTGCGAACAAGGTATGCAACTGGAAAAATATTTTTGCTGTTTATAGATCGATATTTACCGGTCAACTGTTCCAATTTTACAAAAAAAGTCACTTATGCTTTTTGTTCTGTAGTAAACACCGAAACAGAGACAGCAGTAGTAAATGTGACATACTCTACCAAGGAACATGCGAGGCAGTGAGTATTTAATCAACCTTTTTTTTTTCATGATTATTTTAATTGTGGAAATATTAGTGCCAAGAGTTTTGTGACCATCTTGGTGCACCACTTAAGGACTCACTCTAACAAATACTTTTTTCCTCAAGATTAATGAGAGTTTTTCCTTCCCATCTCTCCATTTTTCAATATCGTGGTTATAAATGTTCAGTACTTCAGTATTACTGACCAAAGTTGCATGCATTTGAAGTTTTGTTTACATTTTATTCGCTTGGGGGAGCGGTGAAAATGGGTGTCACTGGCTCAGCTAGCATTTATTGCCCTTTTTTTTTTTGTTTTCCTCGAGAAGGTTGATGGTGAGCTGCCGCCTTGTATCACTGCAGTTTACGTGCTGTAGGCAGACACTGAAGGAATGGTGATGTATTTCCACGCCTGGATTGTGAGTGACTTGGATATTTCCACCTTGTACTCATCAGGACAGAATCGCAAGAACATCACATCTCTTCATATTACATGAGAAAATGATGCTGATTTTGGTTGGCAAGTTGACTCTGATAGAGGTGTTGGCACTGAGATCGCACTGGGGAATGGTTCACGACTATATACTTTTCAGAATTAGAATCCCTACAGTGTGCAAACAGGTCCTTGAGCCCAACAAGTCCATACCAACCCTCCAAAGAGTAACCCACCCAGACCCATTTCCCTACCCTATATTTAACACTGACTAATGCACCTAACTTACACATCCCTATGGGCAATTTAATACGGCCAGATCAGCTAACCTGCACATCCTTGGACTGTGGGAGGAAACTGGAGCACCTGGAGAAAACCCACGCAGACACAGGGAGAATGTGCAAACTCCACGCACAGTCGCCCGAGGCTGGAATTGAGCCCAGGTCCCTGGCGCTATGAAGCAACAATGCTAACCACTGAGCCACCATGCTGCCCCCTGAAGTTGTTTAATTTCAAACCAGGCAACTCAACTGTAGCCACAGCAAGGCCATAAGGGAGTTTTTCAGCAGTACTCCAAATTTTGTTGGCATTTTGGGTTGTGCAATGCAAAAGTAAAATACTTTCAGATACTGGAAATCAGAACTAGTCAGAATATTATGTGGAAACTCTGGTCAGGTGACCATTGTAGCAGGGGAACCATTTTTTTTTCAGGTTGGTGACATTTTATCAACATTGAAAGAAGTTAGAAATGCAGCAGTTCTTTAAACCGGTAATAAGAAGAAAATAAGAGCCTGTGACATGGTGGAAGCAATAAAAGGAATGATAGAGCAGAGCAAATAATGGCAGTAACAGACCAGCAAAGAAACAAAATTTCCTCTAGAAGACCGATAAACTACAACACCAGAGCTACTGCAAGCATATGCTGTCTCAACAAAATTTGAGCAGTGGTAAAGATCAGGTGGTGGGGCATTAATTGGTTAGTGTGTACACACGTGCTCCCATATTCTGTAGCAGGTAGTTTTTTAACATGATGGTTGCATTCCTATGCAACCCCGCAATATAGAAAAATCACTGCTTTAGTAACAGTGCTTAAAGTGTTGGTGATGTAATCACATTACAGTCAGCGCACGTTTTGAAACTTCGTGCTTTAGAAGCAGTATCCCAAATTTGTGAATCGCCTTACAGCAAATTTGCGTTAGTGAAATGCTTGTTATAGCAGAGTGACCTGTACTTGTCTTCTGACTGCACATGTTTTACTGCAGTGGAAGTCCACTTTAACAAAGTTCAACATACCACAAAGTCACTTGTAGCATGGAAATGTTCCAAAAAGAGGCAAGGTCTTTGTTTTGCTAGTTAAAAATAGAAGAATTTGATTTCTTAATCCAACTATAACGTGGCATTACTTTTCAGACACTAATATTGAAGTGAAAATGAATTTGCTTTGTACTTTAACATCTCTTCTAGAGTTTTTCTTCCTCATTTTAAGATCCCTTTTACCACCTTCACCTAAAAGCACTTCTGCCAGATGACTAATTCTTCTGTTCCAACCAGCATCATTGTGACAAATTCATACATACACCTGATACTACAAAAGTATTACAGCTTACAACTTGGATTTGATATTGTGTTGCTAAGGATCACCGGTTTAAAGACATTTCTTAAAAGTTGCAATGTCTGCCTCACATTTTGCAAAGATGTATTCAAGGTATTCCTTCAAGTGAAGTCAGTCTGCAATTTGCTGCTTGCATGTTTCTGGGTCAGGCCTAGAAGGATGCAGTCGTTAGTTGTTTTTAATGTGAGCCTTGCTGATGTTTATTGCTTAGCTGTCTTTGTCAAGCTGATGGTAAGTGCCACTAGACTGTTGCAGGCCGTTTTGTGTAGTTACATTGATAGTAATGTTAGCAATTTTGTCTAGAATAATGAGCTTGTGTATGGCTAGTTAATCTGTCTCTTACAAGACAAAGACTGGATATTAAATTTACATAAAGGCCATTCCGCTAAAATGCGGCAGTTGCGTTCCTTTGTGACCTCACTCTATAGAAAATCATGCTATGGAAAACTGCTACAGAAACTCTCAATATGGCAGATCGGTATAGGAAATTGTTGTACCTGTTCAGAAAGTTGACGTTATCGAAACAACATACACAATTCATCAATTGTATTTGCTCTGACAAAACGTGCGTTATACCAGAACAACCGATGTTAGTGGATTATCCTTTCCAAAACTCCACTAACTGTTTGCTGTACTAATTGAAAGTCCATCAGGAAATGAAGATGTTCCCTACATTCTCCTTAAACTTCCAAGTGAAAAAAAACTTTTAACTAAATTCTATTTATTGTGCGTCCTGTGTGTATAAAATATAAACAGGCAGTTAACTATCAAAAACAAAATTCTGAACATAACGAGAAGGCGAAGGCTGAGGAATGGCTTAATTAAAAAGTCAGATTGGAGGTGTTCTTATTGACTCAGTGATGGTGTCCCTACTTCTGAGTCAAGGGCCCGAGTTTAAAGTACCACCTGCTCCAGTGTGTTTAATAATGCCTTGAACAAGTTGTTTAGAAAATATTTAGAAACCAGCTTGGAAAGAAACGTGATTGTTTTTGCAGTGCAGGATTTTTTTTTTCCCTCAACGCGTGAGCAACATTGAATTATGAGACTTCAACTATGTTTGTTTTTTCTGGTTTCTAACAATCTGCTCTAGGTAAATAGTTCATGATGGTAAGTTATACTTACCAATTGGATTGGGGAAAAAATGGTTTGGGATCTTGATTGGATTGGAGAGAGTGGGGTGGGGAATAAAGACCAGGATAGTTTGTTTTACTTTTGTGATTCCGATTCAAAATCGGACAGGTTTGACTCTGCGCTTTCTGTATAAGTGAAGGGATACTGTATTCTCTCTCTCAATTGGTAGAACAGAACATAATCAATACTAAGAGACTGAGTCAAAACTTTTTGGTCTAAATTCATCAGGGCTAGGACATAAACTAAACTTTGGAACAGCACCAATAGATGTGAGAAATAGGTGCTGAGTGGTTGGAATGAAGTTGTAGCTGAATCTGTTAATCAGTTAGCTAATCTCCGATCAGGCAGGTAGGCTGATTTTGGTCAGGACGTTGCCACTGGGAATTCCGGGGTAGGCAGTCGTCTTAAACATTTCTCAATGAAAAAGGCACAATATATGCATAAACTCTCTCTCCCTACAAAGCTTTCGGTCCCATGTATATTATGTACCTATACACACAGAGACACGCACACCAAAGTAAGACCAAGTGATGTCTTGAGATGCTCAGGATGTAGGATAGACATCCCAAAACATTGGAAAGCTCACCATTGTTAATAATAAGAGGTGGACCTGAAGGTAAAGTGTGTGTGGAAACACCAAGATGGCTGGAACAACGTTAGAAGTGGCAGGCTGAAATAATTGCCAAAACTGCAGGTCACCTTCTATACGAATTTTGATCCAGTAGAGTATCCCCACTCCTGGTACAAAACATAGGAAGGATGTATTGGCTTCGGGGTGAGGGCGAACTGCCTAAATTTAATTGTGCATAGACTCTATGGCTTAAGCTATGAAAAGAGGTTAAAGAAACAAGGGTTGTATAACTTGGAATTCAGAAAGTTGGGGTGAGACCATGGAATCTCTCAAGGTATGAGGGGGAGCATTTTAAGTAGATTTGGAGAAGCTTATATCCTCTTTTAAGGGAGTGTTGGAATAATGGGTATAAACCGTGAAAACATGTGACTTTAAGTTCAGGAGTGAAATTAGTCTTTTATGCACCAAGTTTATTACCATTTGCAGACTTTTAGATGTTTGAAATGTAAAGAAATATATCATTTTTGAATTTAGGTTGGGGAAATGGGGTAAAAGTGTGTATTTAGTGTTATGTTGCAGATCAGCCATAACTTCGTTGAAGGGTAGAACAGGCTTTTGAGGCGAAATGATCAACTCCTGTGACCATGTTATAATAACAAAAATTGCATTATGATATTGGCAAGCTTTAGTTTTGATAAATGGTCACTGATCTGAATTCTTCCAAATATCAATGATCTTGTTCAGTGTTTTCTGATTTCCAGCATAAGTGTTTTGAGTTGGAGGTTGTTTTTTTGGATTATATTGCAATTTTCTTAATCTTAATAAACCCTTGTTTATTAATGGAAAGCAAAGTGCATGTACATCTAGTGATGAGTATAAATGTTGTTTTCTTTAATAGGGCAATTGAAAAACTTAACGGTTACATGTTAGAGAATTGTTCACTAAAAGTAACCTACATCCCTGATGAGATGGCTGGTCAACAGAGTTCACAGCAACCTACTTCACAAACACGGCGTGGTTTTGGTCAACGAGGTCTACCTCGGCAAGGGTCTCCTAATGGTACAGTTAGACCAAAACAGCAACAGTCTGATGTTCCTTTGCGAATCATGGTTCCTACTCAGTTTGTAGGTGCTATCATTGGGAAGGAGGGAGCAACAATCCGGAATATCACAAAACAAACACAGTCAAAGTAGGTATAACATTTGCAAATTTTAATGCGAAGAGCATAATCACTTGGTTTCATTATTAAGATTGTATGCTTTATTCTGAGCTGGCTTGGGTAAGCGGGCAAATTATCAAAGCAGCTGTTAAATTCAATGAGCTGTGATTACTTTAGGTACAAATTACAAGTTGGATGCAAGTGCCAAATTTGTACATTACCTTGATTCCCTCAAACTTGAGGGAGTAAAAAGGTTGACAAGAAAGGAATTTGATGCCTTGATGCTTATGATTCCTTAGAGAGCAATATACTTTGTATATAGATCATAGACCAGTACAGTGCTGGAATAGGCCCTTTGGCCCATGACGTTATGCCAAATTAAATTAATCACTTCTGCCTGCCCTTGGTCCATAACCCTCCATACCTTGCACATCTAAGTGCTTATCCAAAAGTCTCTTAAATGCCCCTATTGTTTTATCCTCCCCCCACCCCCGAGCAGCGCATTACAGACTTCTACCACTCTCTGCGGGGGGAAAAAAGTTGTCACCTCACTTTTCTTTTTGAACTCTCTCTCTTCCCCCACCCCCATCTTTTAAATGTGTGCCCCCAAGTTTTAAACATTTCAATTCTAGTGGAGGGGTAAAGACTCTGACTGTCAATCGTATCTATGCATCTCATAATTTTATAGACTTCTATCCGGTCTCCCCTCAGCCTCCAGTGCTCCAGAGAAAACAACCCAAGGTTTTTCTAGCCTATCCTTATAGCTCATACCCTTTAATCCAGGCAGCATCCTCGTAAACCTCTTCTGCACCCTCCCCAAACTCCATATGCTTCCTGTAATGTGGAGACCAAAATTGAACAGAATACTCGTGTGGTGGAAACAAAGTCTTTTTAATTCAAACTTTCAGTTAATAACAAAGGGTGACGATTTCATATTTTAAACATTAACCATAACAGTTCATCAAAAGCTCTATTAACTGAACAGGTTCTATAGGCAGGTTCCACCTTAAGCCACCAAATGAAAAACCCCTCCTTATTCTTGGTCCAACTGGAAAAAAGTCTAGTTTTTAGGTAAACTTTAAATAGTCCTTCATGAACTTATTCAATTTTCCCAGAATCAATCCAAAATGATTAGCTTCCAACTATTTATTCCAGTTATTTTTTCTATCTGTCAACTAGCAATCTTCGAACTGTCTTCTACAATGAAGTATTTTTTTTTGGAGGTATTCCCTCTACCCCAAACTAGGTGATTCCTCTCATCTGGGTTTTACTCTAAGAGTTTGGTCTTTTGAATCCAATCATATCCAGTTGCACTATATTGTATCATCGATAGTCACCGGTGAAGTGCGGAAGACTGGAGGTTGGTTAATGTGGTGCCACTTTTTTTTTTAAAAAAAAAATTGGTGGTAAGGAAAAGCCAGGGAATTATAGATTGATGAGCCTGACATCAGCGGTGGACAGGTTGCTCAAGGGAATCCTGAGAGACAGGATTTACATGTATTTGGAATGGCAAGGACTGATTAGGGATAGATTAGAGTGGTGCTGGAAAAGCGCAGCAGATCAGGCAGCATCCGAAGAGCAGGAAAAAATCAACGTTTCGGGCAAAAACTCTTCAGGAAAGTTTTAGGAATAGTCAACATGGCTTTGTGCGTGGGAAATCATGTCTCACAAACTTAATTGAGTTTTTTTGAAGAAGTGTCAAATAGGATTGATGAGGGCAGTATGGTAGACGTGATCTAAATGGACTTTAATAAGGCATTCAACAAATTTCCTTGTGGAAGACTGGTTAGCAAGGTTGGATCTTGTGGAATACAAGGAGAACTAACTATTTGGATACAGAACTGGCTCAAAGGTAGAAGACTGAGGGTTGCTTTTGAGATTGGAGGCCTGTGACCAGTGGTGTGCCACAAGGATCAGTGCTAGGTCCACTTCTTTTCATCACTAATATAAATGATTTTGATGTGAACGTAGGTTGTATAGTCATAAGTTTGCAGATTATCCCAAAATTGGAGGTGTAGTGGATAGTGAAAAAGGTTACCTCAGAGTATAACGGGATCTTGATCAGATGGGCCAATGGGCTGAGGAGTGGCAGGTGGAGATTATTTTAGATAAATGTGAGGTACTGCATTTTGGAAAGGCAAACCAGGGCAGGACTTGTACACTTTATGGTCAAGTCCTGTGGCATGTTGCTGAACAAAGAAACTTTGAAGTACAGGCTCATAGCTACTTGGAAGTGAACCGTAGATTTGGTAGTGAAGAAGGCATTTGATATGCCTTCCTTTATTGATCAGAGTATTGAGTACAGGAGTTGGGAGGTCATGCTGCAGCTGAAAGACATTGGCCAAGCCACTTTTGGAATATTGTATGAAATTCTGGTCTTCCTCCTATCAGAAAGATGTTGTGAACCTAGAAAGGGTTCAGAAAAGATTTACAAGGATGTTGCCAGGATTGGAAGGTTTCGGCTATAGGAAGAGGCTGAACAGGCTGGGGCTGTTTTTCCCTGGAGCGTCGGAGACTGAGGGGTGACCTTATTGAAGTTTGCAAAATCATGAGGGGCATGGATAGGGTAAATAGACAATGTATTTCCCTGGTGTGGGGGAGTCCAGAACTAGAGGGCATAGGTTTAGGGTGAGGGGAAAAAATTTTGAGAGCTAAGGGGCAAGGGTGGGGTGCATATGGAATGAGCTGCCAGAGGAGGTGGTGGGGAGGCTGGTAGAATTACAACATTTAAAAGACAACTGGATGGGTATATGAGTAGGAAGGGTGTGGAGGGATAGAGGCTAAATGCTGGCAAATGGGAGTGGATTAGGATAGGATATTTGGTCAGCGTGGATGAGTTGGACCGAAGATATCTGGATAGGTATATGAATAGGAAGGGTTTGGAGAGATATGGGCCGGGTGCTGGCAGGTGGGACTAGATTGGGTTAAAATATCTGGTCGGCATTGACAAGTTGGAAAGAAGGGTCCGTTTCTGTGCTGTACATCTCTTATGACTCTGACTGTAAATGAGATTAGATTAAATTAGATTCCCTACAGTGTGGAAACAAGCCCTTCGGCCCAACCAGTCCACACTGACCCATTTCCCTCTGACTAATGCACCTAACACTATAGGCAATTTAGCATGGCCAATTCACCTGTCCTGCACATCTTTGGATTGTGGGAGGAAACCAGAGCACCCGGAGGAAACCCACGCAGACACTGGGAGAAAGTACAAACTCCACACATGGTCGCCCGAGGTTGGAATCGAACCTGGGACCCAGGTGCTGTGAGGCAGCAGTGCTAACCACTGAGCCACCGTATTTGCTATTTTCAAAAACTGAACTCTAAGGTGGTTGATTAGGTTGGTTTGAAATGCAGATTCATGCCCATTGACTTAGATTCAGTTCCCAGATAAAATCACGTTACCACAAAGGACTCTCCTCCAGAGCCTCACCCATCACCTGAGAAATGGTGAAACTTGAGTTAAATAACCCCCAGTGTTTGCGTTCTATTGAGAGAGCAGCCCTGGGGTCTGGAAGGATTATGGGAATTTTATCTCTGTAAGAAGCACAACTATGCAACCTGTCATACTCAACACTATTTCTGCAACAACTTCCACTGTTAATGATGCATGGGCTGCTATAATGATCTCCAATCAGAAACGCCTTTCACATTCATCCCATAAAACAACCTAAACCTCCCTTTCACATCCAGCAATAATAACAGGCAGACTTGAGTAGCTAACAGTCTCTCTTTCTTTTACCTCCAACTTAAAAATTTCTTGAAACCTTTAAAAATTATCACCTTTCTAGTTGCATAAAAACATTGTGATATAAGCATGAACAAGAATTTCAACAGCTGACCATATGCGGGAGTTTTATTTATTTGCTTGAGGTGGGAGCATCACTGACTGGGCCAGCATGTATTGCTCATCCCTAGTTGTCCTCAAGATGGCAATGGTGAGCTGCTGTCTTGAACACTTGCAATCCATTTGGTAGTCACTCATTAGGATGTGAGTTCAGGATTTTGATTCAGTGACATTGGTGGAACAGCAATATAGTTCCAAGGCAGGATGATTTGTTTGCAGGGGACCTTTCTGGTAATGGTGCTCCCATGTTCTGCTTCCCTTATCCTTGTAGGTGACAGTGGTCATGAGTCTGAAGGCGAAACCAAACTTCAGGGCCACCTATTCACCTTTGTGAAGAGATATTTAAGCAAACAAAAAGTTGTATTACAAAAGCAATCTTTCAATTCCCACATAAGTTCGATCTTGATATTTGAGTGTTTGTTTTTAATCTGTAACATTGATCTGCAATAAGATTGAGAAAGGCTTATTATATGACCATGTCAGAATCTACACCAGACATTTTTTGTCTGGATTGAAATAAGTGTCTCTTCTCCTCTTCCTGCCTCCCATGCAAAGTCCTTGAATTAACAAAAGATATAATTACTCATACTTTAGTTATTTATGGACAACAAAATGTTGTTAATGCAACATATTTAAATAGTTTACTTAAATTTTGAATTGTTAATGCCTGACCTGCTGTGCTTTTGCAGCATCTGCAGTACTCACTTTCACCTGGTTGATTTTCTGTGGCAGACTCTTTCAGATGTTTTGCTTTGTCTATTTAGCAGATGTCTGTCTCTGCCCCTCTTCAGAATATCCAGTCGATATAGGTGGATTGGCACTCTCCTCATTTCTTTATCTTAGTACTGATTTGTAACTTTTTTTTAAACTGGCAAATTTGATCCCAACACCTGTTTTGGAAATATGAAACGCAGCTGAAATCAACACTTTGTCAACCATTGTGCAGAACAGAGAAAATTGTACCATACCCTGTCAGTGTACTATTGTTATGGCTTTTGACCGTGGGGTGTCAGATCCTGGGTCTGGCATTGGGGAAGAGGAGTGGAATAATGTGGTGGAAGTCGTCTGGTATGTTGTGCAGGTTCTTTTTAGGAATCTTGGGAGGTCCCAGTCAACAAGGCAAGAAAACTAGGTTTTCAATTGTGTCTAATGCTTTTACTGGATAGTTATTAACTTAGAATCTTCCAAATTCTCTGACACTAAGCTGCTTTCTTCAGAAGGGGAATTACCCATTGGAATCATCAGTTGCACAGACAATTCCCCTGAAATGTGCACTTTACTCAAACAAAGCAGAACAAAGAGTAATGAGTACTTTTTACTTCCTGCTTTGTTGTCTAAAAACAGAACGGAGATAATTTTAGTGTGATGCACTTGGTTCTCCAGTCACTAGAGCAAAACAAAAGGACTTTTCCAATAGTTGGTCAATAAATTATCTACCACTTGTCTTAATTTAGATGCTTATTTTTATTTTCCTTCTGGTTAAGTGATGCAGAATATTCTGCTGTCCTTTTTAAAGCTGTGGATTTCAACATTTTCAGGTTGAGCCCAACCCGATTGTGTTGGAGAAATTTCAAGCCTTGTTCTCCAAATCACCTATTCTACAGTACCCAGCAATGAAGGCCATTATCCAGGCTGGGGAATCGGCATAGATCCTTCAAAAGGGGGAAGACACTATTTCTTGGATTTTTTTTAAATAGAGTTTATGTCCACGAATAGGAAGGGTTTGGAGGGATATGGGCCGGGTGCTGGTAGGTGGGACTAGGTTGGGTTGGGATATCTGGTCTCCATGGACGGGTTAGACCGAAGGGTCTGTTGTCCATGCTGTACATCTCTATGACCCTCCAGAAATGTATTTTGCTACTTAGGATTGAATATTCACTTTATGTTGCTCATACCTAATATTCACCTCCTTTTATAAACAGTTACTAGATACTACTTATTCTTAAATAACATAGACGTGGCGCCTTTTGTGTTTAGGATTGATATTCATCGCAAAGATAATGCAGGTGCTGCTGAGAAACCAATAAGTATTCATTCAACACCAGAGGGGTGTTCGGCTGCTTGCAAGATGATTATGGAAATCATGCAGAAAGAAGCTCAGGATACAAAGTTGTACGTACATCAAATACCATTTTTAATTAACATTGAGCAATTTTCGTTTGTACCTGCTAAATGGACAGGGGTTTTTAACATTGCCAGGGCATCCTGCCTTTGTTTCAAAAATGGTATCTTTTGAAGCAATTGGCACATTGGGAACTGCAGCATTCTGCAGTCCATTTGGTGACTGTCACAGTCGGGTATTAAAAATTTACAGCTCTTCCCTAAATTGAGTGTTGTCTGCATATCAGAATGATGCCGCCGCGTGCCCCCCCCACCCCCCACCAAGCCAAATTCAACCCCACTTTAAATCTAAACTGTGAACTTCCACTTTTCTAAGTACAAATATTTCCAGAATCTATGCAAGTTATTTGCGGTTCGGTTTTTGTTGTTTAAATCATTTCTATCCCAGATCCTTTGATTTGGCCTTCTGTATTAAAGCCATAAATAAATTATCAGTTACCTTTCTCTTCACCCAAAGCTTCCACTCCAGAGTCTTTATGGTAACCCTGTACTGTAAAGCCAATTATGGCAAATTTTTTAGCTGAGACAGCTAAGTCTCCTGGCAGCCAGGGACCTTCTGGGTAAATGCAGCATTCTTTACACTGTTGTACAGACCCAATGAGCCCCAAAGACAGCAGTAATAATTTGTGTGTCAATAGCTATCATGTGGCATTGCCCTGAAGATTAAGAATGAATGCTGGATGCTTTTGTTCATAATTATGCCAGTTAAGCAAATTGCCATTTGTAAAAGTTGAAAGCTGGGACTAAATCTCATATTTACCTAATTGCAGCACAGAAGAAATACCTTTAAAAATTCTAGCACATAACAACTTTGTTGGACGACTCATTGGGAAAGAAGGAAGAAACCTGAAAAAAATTGAACAAGATACTGACACTAAAATCACAATTTCTCCGTAAGTTTTGGAACTCTGGATTTCAGTTTTCTATGCATTGCCTTGATGATGATCCTTCAACAAAATATAAAATGCTTATGTTGGTTCTGCAGGTTGCAAGACTTGACTCTTTATAATCCAGAAAGAACCATTACAATAAAAAGCAGTATTGAAGCATCTTCCAAAGCTGAAGAAGAAATTATGAAGAAAATTAGAGAATCTTATGATAATGATATGGCTGCTATGAATGTAAGTAATCCAGCAATTGTTTAGTATAAATGTAATGCTCTTATTCCAGATTAGTTGTTATCATTTTGGACATTTTGATGATTCTCTTTTGGGTAATTTCTATAAGTGTCCTTTGTTCCAAAATCTGCCTTTTTCTTAGGTTTATGCTAAGTTTTATGTGGTGTGAGGATTAGTCAATTTTGCATAATTCAGCAATCTGTTAGTTGAATTTTGAAAATCTTGTTCTTATTCCATATATTC
Organism: Chiloscyllium plagiosum; assembly: GCF_037043375.1. Lineage (NCBI taxonomy): Eukaryota > Metazoa > Chordata > Chondrichthyes > Orectolobiformes > Hemiscylliidae > Chiloscyllium > Chiloscyllium plagiosum. The sequence goes on along the minus strand of NW_028270143.1, from coordinate 29,354,696 downwards.
AAAAATCAAACTTTAAAAAATTTTAGACTAAAAAACACACCTTTGCCCTTGTACCTAAGTGTGGCTACGATTGACATCTGTTTATATTTATTTTGGTGGAAAAATGTTCTATGCATAAAACCTTTAGTTTCTTAATCATCAAGCTCGATACAATTGTTTTCTAGTGCAAACAGCCAAATATTTTATACTCATTCCAGGCCCTCCTTGTGCAGTAACAATTGGGCTTCAAACTATGGGCTTTCCCCATTGAACTTTGTTGCAAATTGGCTCAGGTGAAGTTAAAGTCATAGTCATAATAGCACAGAGACCCATTGAATCTGCACTGGCCTATCTGTATTAATCCCACTTTTCAGCACTTGGCACATAACCTTGAATGCTATCAAAGAAAATTGTCCTGGTGTGTGCTGCCTCCAGAAAACAACAGAATAAATTTACATTGACCGGTTGCTGTTGTACTTAAGTGCCTTTGAATAGTGATACAAGTCAATAATAGTACCATCAAGTGACATCGATCTCTGAAAACAAGTCGTTGGTGTTGGTTTTCATTCCAGCACAGCCACTTTGGCTGCAGACTTCATTGCCATTTTTTCATCCAGGTGTGAATGCCAACTGGTTAATAGTGGAGAGGCAAGTGTAGGTGTATGATAGAAAGCATGGCACAGAGAGTGTTTATAAACCTGTGGGCGTTGTGAAAACATGCCAACAACTGAAATCCTACCTGCCAGAGGAGATGGCTGTGAGGATAAGCCAATTATAATGGCCCTATGGCATACTGCAACACTTCTGCACAGCAGTGTTCCCAGCTCAATTTTCTTCAGTTGTGACAACAATAACCTTCCACCTGTTATACAGTCAGAAGACATGCAGGTGACTGAGAATTATTATTCTGCTCCATTGTTAAATCCTGCAACAATGACAGTGTATCTGTACCAGACTACAGCAGGACCTGGGCAACATCCAGACTTGAACAAGTGACAAATGACATTTACGTTGCATAAATGGCAGATATTAACCAGTAACTAGGGATCAGCTACCGTAGCCTGACCTTCAACTTTCCCTTGCTGTAAACAGGCATAGATTGCATCATTATTGGGAATTTGTGAATTTAACAGTCCCATTTCTGACATGATGATGGCTGGAAGGGTGGTCACTGAAACAGCTGAGATGTTATTTTGCCAATGTCGCAGGGCTTCAGAAATCTGCGTACTTTGACACCAAACACTCTGAAGTTCCCAATTGACTCACATTTGACCTCCACTTTGTTTGAGCTACCCATGGTCCCATCTTGGTCTGATTCTAATGAAGGAAGTTACTTCCACCTCTTTATCATTCAGTGATTTTGCTTGGGTCTGGATTAGGATTGAGGCCTAGAATTGAGTAGTTCCATCAGAACTTGAGTTAAGATTTAGTGAATAGGATAATTATAGATGAAAACATATACATACTTTGTGTGCAGGGTAGAATTTCAAAGTTTGCAAGCATGCAAATCTTGGAAGTTTTGTGAACTTGGAACAAGATAGTAAAGAACTTCAAAAAGGCATGCAGCTTGGCGGATTGGGCAGGCAAGTGACTGAAATTTAATGCAAAGTCTGAAGTGCTTATTTTTCTAGGAACACTAACAATATAACGTGGATTCCCTTTAGAATTGTACATTAAGGGATCTGGGTGTGTATGTGACTAAGTCATGCAAGGTGGTAGAAAGTTAATAAACCATACAGCATCTTGGTCTTTTATCAATAGAATCTAAAAGTGAGGAAATAGTTTAAATCTACATGATACATCATTGTTGCCTGAACTGAAACTTTACATCCAGTTCTGAGTGGCTCGCTTCCAGCAATGTCTGTCTGAAGATTATTAGGATGGGTGCAGATGGGATTTGCGAAAATAGTTCCAAAGATGATGAACTTTAGCTACGAAGAAAGATTGGCAAAATTGGGGCTGTTTTCCTTGGAGAAGAGAAAATGAGAGGATATTTGACAAAAGTATTCATTTATCATGGTGATCTGGGCAAAGTGGTTGGCAGAAATATTGTTCCCATTCGGTAGAACGATTGGGAACCAGAGAAAACTGGTTTTTAAGGTAATTGGCAAAATAAAGCAATAGTGAGATGGGGAAAATGTCTTCAGGCAGTGTATGGCTTACATCAAAAATACACTCCAAGTGTGATGGAAGCAGGATCTAATAAAGTATTCATGAGGAATTCGATAATTACATGTATGGGAAGAATATGCAGACCACTGGGAAGAATGCAGGGGAGTTGCGCTAAGCGAATTGCTCCTTCGGCAAGCCAACATCAACACCTAAGGGATGAATTGTTATTTCATGCTGTAACCATTGTGTGAATAAGTATCCATGAAATTAACAAAGTGACTTTTCTACATTTAATTGTCTATATTTGACACTTGGAGATAGATGAAGTGAGCATTCTATATTACTCCACTAAACGCACTAACTATACCCTTCACTATTTAATTTGTGAGACATTATTTTCAACATTGTTGCTGCACCCCTTTTCCCCTCATCTGTCCTTTTCTGAATATTCCTGTGGTGTGCAACCTTTGATTTCCTATTGCGCACAATAGTGTTCTTTCCTACCATAATAGGTCCCCAAAATTGCATTTCTGCTTCTAAATTGTTTTGCTCCATCTTCTATTTCTCTTCTTACTGTTACTTTTTTTTCCAAAGAAGAGGTAATTATGGTTTTATTTCAGAACTTCCATGTTCTGACAGCTTTTTTGGATGTTAAACCTGTGCACTGTCATTGTTAACATGGGTGCAGTTGTGGATGTAGGTTTGCTCGCTGAGCTGAAAGGTTCATTTCCAGGCGTTTCACTACCCTACTAGGTAACATCTTCAGTGGGCCTCAGGTGAAGCAATGCTGAAAATTCCTGCTTTCTATTTGTGTTTGGGTTTCTTTGGGATGGTGATGTAATTTCCTGTGGTGAAGTCATTCCCTGTTCCTTTTCTCAGGGGGTGGTAGATGGGGGTCTAATTTGATGTGTTTGTTGATGGAGTTCCAGTTGGAATGTCCTCCCTCTAGGAATTCTCATGCGTGTCGTTGGCCAACAGCAGCTGTGATCTGTAAAACAGGAAGAGTGGCATTGAGCTTGCTCTTACTACCTTGATAGACCTAGTTAAGACTTTTTGGTATCTATTACTGTACGAAATTAAATGGTCTACCAAAACATCTTGATCAGTAACAGTTCCAGTATGTTGAGGAAATCATTACATTACATTTTTATGGTTGTTACTGTTGGTTGAGCCTGATTTTCATGCTAATAATTATTCACATTCCTTTTACAGTATGTGCTTCATTTCCTTGCAAGTACTGAAATGGGTACTTTATGCCCTAGCTACCCAAAGAGAAATGTGTCACAATTGCAAACATTCTATATTAATGTATGGTTATAAAATCCAAAAGTGATGTTCATTGCATTGAATGCATAATTCTGAATATGGTGGATTCTCAGTACATGATCTGAAGGATTCTGGGTAGACTTGATGATATTGACATCCATTGACCTTAATTAAAAGAAAAATGTTCTGCTGCTCTTGCATTTTCTACTTGAAAGGTGCTTTATAAATAAGAGTTATCCTCAACGAAGACAATTAAAAATTTAATTGTGTGACTTTTCTTTCTTACACAAAAATCCTTTGGTATTTTTAAGAAAAGCAAATAATTTTTGGTTAAAGCATTTATGCAAAAATGTTTTAATTTTGCAGCTTCAAGCACATTTAATCCCTGGTCTAAACCTGAAAGCCTTAGGCTTGTTTCCACAATCTTCACCTGTTCTGCCACAACCTTCTGTGCCCCCTGCTTATACTCCATTTGGGGTAAGTGCTTAAAGATGCCCAAAGCATTTGTTTTCATAGGCTATTGCTTAATATGTTTGAATAAAGTGTTGAACTTCCAGGTGTCACTCAAGTTTTTACAGCTTCCTAGGATGGTTCAGTGATTTGGGCTCTTGCTCTTCTATTTTTTTTGTGGTAATATATTACACCATTGCTGTAAGATCTTTATTTCTGGAAGGTACGTTTAAATTGTTGTTTAATTTTAAAGAAGTTCTTTTTAAATTGATCAAAACAACCAATATATACAGTATTGTTTATATTAATCAATTTAAAGAACTATTGGCTGTTTAATGTATAGAAGTCTACACTTTTACATTGATGTAATGCTATTCACTAATCCTTGAATAGTGATGAAGGGAATCTGGGGCAGGAAAATATTTGTAACTACTAAGAATTAGCATAGACGCATTGAGCAATTAGCCTGATTCTGCTCTGTTGTTTGGCTTAATTACGATTGCTACTATTTATTTCAAACCGTAATGCCCTGGGTCAAGACTTAATTCACCTGATCTGCAAAGCCCTAAAGCAATTAAAATATCTTTGGTTCTTTAAATTGGTGTATTTGATCTTTTGTGAGAGTTGGCATTCAAGCCAGCGCAGATAAGTTTGCAGTTTATTTATGGGGCCTTTTTTGCCTCATATGCTAAATAGAATTTGAAACAAATGCATGAACCTAAGAAAATATTCCAGTCTTAAATGACCTGAGGTGAGTCTTGAATGACTTATTTTTTAAGGTATTGAAATAATTATTTAGTGTTCGATGAAGATGCATAGTATGTTTGAGATTTGTCAAAATACAGGTGAAAGTGTGCATTTGCTATACACATATACTGTACTCCCAATGAATCATTAATGGAGAAATATAGAAACAGGTGAAAGTTCTGTTATCCTTTTTAATCTAAATATGAATCTTGTGTATATTTAGATGTAGGCGTTCATTTAATATTAAAGGTTGCAGTTTTACCATTGTTATGGAATATGGATAGATGTTAATCTTTGTGTGCCATTTGTCATTTTATCAGGTCAGTCATTTTTGAAGTTTTGTGACTTTATTGTAAAAGAAGCAGTTGCCTTTGCTGGCAAATTCCCACAAATAACAATGGGATAAGAGGGCAACTGCAAAACTGTTTTCTATTTGTAGAATTGAGGAGAAAGAGGCATAGGAGTTTAGAAAAAAAAAATGTTGAAGGTGATGTTTCAGCTGTAGTATGGAGAACTTATTGAAAAAGAATGTGTGTCTTTAAAGCAGTCTACCAGGGTAAGCCACTTACTGAATATCTTTTGAGCAAATTGTTTATCTATTCTTTAATGATCCACAATTTCCTTTGGATAAATCTGGAAAGATGGTGATCAAGAGGAGGAATCTAAACTTGTGCTTCTGTCAAAGTAATAGAGCTGAGGCCAATTGCTTTCCTCCCACTATGTAGCTGCATACATTTTAATAGATGAGGATAATTTATCACAAACATTTTTACTTTCATTTAAAACTTCATTTTGGAATTTGGTTGCTCAGAAAACAGTTATAAGCATATTGATTTAATTTCAGTTGAAGGTAGAGTTTTTTAACGTAGAACGTGTAATATTAGCAATGAGGTGTGATCACAATGTACAATTGCAGTGAATATAAGTTTGTACCAGACTATTTTCTATGTGTTGTGTACACAACAGGTGACTAAGTGTAATCTGGTGAAGCCAGATTACATGACAGGAGATCATGTAACATCTGCACACAACACTATGTATGCAATTGGGAAATTATTAAGCTAACTTTGCTGCTTTCTAAATGACTGCAAATTTTGAATTCAACTTGGAAAATACCAAAGTAGAATTGGAGCATGTATCAAAGCAGCCTAAAGAACTAGGAGGTGCAAAATGGTGTTGAAAAACTTTTTCCTGCACTTGGCGCACACTCAGTTGAGTATGACAAGACCACATAATGCATTTCAGTAAAATGGCTGAAGTTTAATAAACATTTTAACAATTTTGCTAAGTTTTTTTTACGTAAAAGGTTGCAGGTGTACATGTTACTCTTCAGCATAAGGAAAGCAATGTAACTTGGAGACTACCAACTTCTCATGCATAATTTCTTGAACTCCCAGTGCACGATGACAAACATACCTTTTTAAGATGCTAGTTCTAATCTCAACCATAGCCTTTGACTTGTAGAACAAAGAACAATACAGCACAGGAACACACTCTTTTTTTTCCCCACCAATCCTGTGATGCCTGTCTAAACTAAAGACTCTTGCTTTCTTGAAAGAAATGCTTTCACTGATCCAAGAAGCCGTTTATCATAGAGCTAAGTAGGTAACAAGCTATTAAAGACTCATGGTATTGGTTATAAAGTGAAATTTATTTGTCTGACTGTGGAATATCCTGACACTTTTTTTTACTCATTGTGTTTTCAGCCTTTTCTTTACTCTTAGCCTGTGTTTCTGGATGCTGATCATGACCATTCTTCTGAGCCATTATCTCTCTCTCTCTCTCCCTTGATTTCCAGCATGCCAATTTTTGGAGAGATCTGGTATTTGATTTTGTGAACCTAAACATGTGCCTTTCACTTATTTCTTGGGCTAGCCACTTGTCTTGCGCTATGCTATGCTATCCTTTCATTCTTAAGTTGTGGTGACAGCTACCTCTTCGGTGCTCATGTTCTGGAGTATACCTTCCAAATAACCCCGGCACCACCAGTCAGGAGGGCATCGGGGAGAAGACCAGTGAAAACGGAGAGAAGATCTGCAAAATAAGCTGAAGGCAAGTGGGGGTAATAGTAAAGAACTTTGCAGTGCCTGTAAATTGTGCGTGACTCCTATTGGAATTCCAACTCCACTTTGGGAAATCTTGGTACAGAGCAATTGGGGCTTCCCAAATACTTGGGTCATCTGTTGGAGAGACTCTTTTTTAGTGCTTTGTGTGCTATTGGATGATGATTGATTGTGATGGTCCATTTACTGTAATTCGTGTGCATCATGTGACTACTTTGCACTATTGCCCTCTGATTAGTTAGACAATTTGTTCTGTTGGCTTAAACACAATCATACTTACCCATGCCTACCTCAAACCCATTGGTACCTTATCTGTCAAGCTTAAGAAATATTTTGATATGTTGCTTTAAGTGCTTTCTTGAAGTAACATGAAACTTAATCCAATGAGCTCCTCCCCATTCTGATTCACTTGCGCAATTTTGTAATCTTCAGTTACCATCAACACACATCTCCATTATTGGAAACAATTTATTTTTTTGAAATAAATTTCACTTTTATACTAAACGTTTTCAGGTGGCTTGTGCATAATTCAGGTTTTTTTACTGTATGGCCAAATTATATGGTATCTACTCCACTATTAATGCTTATGTCTATGATCTTGCTATCTGAATCCACTTGGTTAAAATGTTAGAGACTATGGAGATTACTAGAGTACCTACTTAGAAGTAACAAATGGCAATTTTTTTTTTGTCCCATTATATAGAATGCATTAAATGAAAGAGTTGGAGTTGGACCATTTGATCCTTGGACCCATTTTGCTATTCAATAAACGGGTGACCTTTTAACCAGCTTCTGCACAATCTTTGAAAGGCTTAATGCTCAACAATCTATTAACCTCTGCTTTGAATGTGTGCAGTGACTTGATTATTCACTGCACCGAGTACAGAATTCCAAAGGCTTTCAACCATTTATTGAGTGGAGAACTCTTTTCTTTTTTTCCCACCCCAATTCTGAATGGCATACCTTTTTAAACCAGAGACTGATGCTATGCTCCAGATTCTCCAGCCAGGAGAAATCTGTCTCTGAACTGTCAAGGTGCTCGAGAATTCTATGTTTCAGTAATGTGTGAATAATCTAAACTCCTGGAGAATATAGACCTAATCTATTCCGTCTTTCTCCTGGCGGACAGCACTCTCATCCCAGGGAGCAGACAGTAAATCTTCATTGCACATCGTTGAGGGCAAGTATATTTTTCTTTCTGTAGGGAGATCAAAGCTTCTCAATGCTTTGTGTGACCTTGCCTATGCCTTGTGCGATTATAGTAAAAATTATTTATTCTTGAATGTTGATTCCTTCATAACAAAAGGGCAACTTGTCTTCCTAATTGACTGTTATTTCTGTATGTTAATATTCCCAATTTAAGGAAACCCTGGTCCTTCTGAGTGCATGCCCTAGTCTCTCACCATTCATAAGTTATGCCCTTGCTACTTTGTATTCCATCTGTATTATTTTGTTCTCTCATCCAAATCCTTTCTATCTTTTTCACAATCCGTATAATTTAAAATTCTGAGAGCACAATTTTGTTGATATTTTCGATCAAATCTTAACAAATTTAGTCAAATGTGATTTTTGTTTTATACCTCTCTTTATTTATACAATTAAATACAGTGCCCAGTAACTACATCCTTAATGTATTCTAGTGTTTTACCTTCTATTGTGGTAGGAAATTATTGGTAAACTTCCTTCCTTACACTATTTTGAAAAAGCAAGGTCACATGTTAGCTTGCAGATCTTGAGAATTCTGGCAGATCAACGTGTCACGGTCACTGAGCCCCTCGCCAATACCAACAATGTGTGGACTCGGACTGGCTCAACAACTGATCTGGTTTTCCTTGAGTTACAGCCATGTACTGCAGATATGGTTGTCCAGTTTCATAGTGCCCCTAGAAACACACTCCTGCTCTTTCATGACAATTTAATGTTTACATGTGCATTTGAGGTTTTCATTTAACTACAGTTCTTTTAACAGCCTAAATTTATATCTAAATGTTAAAATAACTTTGGAAAATACGGTATTGCTACATTTAACAATTTGTTAAATATGCTTTCATGACTGTCCATCTCTGTATGCTGATGGGAGTTGTCAGTAAACCATTTTGTAGCCCATTCATCCTGAGGTTATTTTAGTTTTTAGGTTACTTGGAGTTTCACCAAAAATCTTTGTAAAGTTTGACTGTACCTCTAGTGAGCGTTGTTTTTTATTATTTAGCTTTTGTGGTCTAAACTAAATATTTTCATTTATGCTTGCTATATTGTTTCAAATCTTTGGGCTTATTCCCTCTTCAATTGGATTTATAATGTTGAACCAGATATCCAAATCAGCACAATGATTCTGGTTGAGCTCCTGTTAACCCAGTAACAAAGTTAAAACTTCATCCTCTATTTTCTCCTAAATTTTGGTTTGAACTGTTGGTGTCCTTGGCTGATTTTTACATCAAGGGGTAAACCTAGGCTGCTTTGCATACTATTAATAGTTTGACATCTTGCCAATTGTGACGTGAGCCAAGCTCCACCAGCATTGGTGTAGCTTATTGTTGTGGTTCACGAGTCAAATTTAACCCAATTTTTTTAAAAAATATTTTTTCATCTACCACTCTCCTCACTAGTCCGTGACCCCAATCTAAATCAGAATAACAATATTAAGTTCCATGCATTTCATATCCTTCATAGGCCTTTGTTGTATCTTGGTAATTTCCAATTTGTGATAGGGCCAGCAATTTATGGTGTGCACTCTTAAAATGTTGAAATGTTTGGTTTAGGCAATGGCTTTTGATAAACCACATCTGGTTGCTGCAACACTGATTCATTGAATGCTGTTATTTGATTGGCAAATCTTAATTACTCACATAGCAATTTAATGTATTATTTAATTGATGACTCCTTCAGAAATCATCCTGAAGAACCTTGAAATATAGCCTTTTCAAGGATATTGCCAGGATTAGAGGATTTGAGCTACAGGAAGAGGCTGAATAAGCTGGGGCTGTTTTTTTTTCCCTGGAGCATCTGAGGCAGAGGGGTGTCCTTTTTATAAAGGCTTATTAAATCATGATGGACATGGATAGGGTAATTAGATAAACGTCTTTTCCCTGGGGTGGGGGAGTCCAGAATAGAGGGTAGAGGTTTAGGGTGAGGGGGGGAAAATTTTAAAAGGGACCTAAGGGGCAACTTTTTCATGGAGAGGGTGGTACGTGTGTAGAATGAGCTGCCAGAGGAAGTAGTGGAGGCTGATACAGTTACAACATTTAAAAGGCATCTGGATGGGTTTATGAATAGGAAGGGTTTAGAGGGATGTGTGTCATGTGCTAGCAAATGGGACTCGATTAGGTTTGGATATCTGGCTGGCATGGACGAGTTGGACCAAAGGGTCTGTTCTTGTACTATACATATCTCTGACTCTACACATTAAATTTAATCACTCAATCCTTTACTTTTCAACCATAATTTTATTTTTTTTTTCAGTTTATGACTTATCTAAATGTACTGTGTATCAGTTTGTTATACTTTTCCATTTATTAATGTCTTGTCATGTCAGGAATTGCATGAATTAGTTTATTCATTATATCTATTGGAATGACATGAGAAGCACTCAAGTGCAGGGTTTGATGGCCACACCATTCTGGTTATTATGCATATTCAGCATTTTAGCTGATTTTTTTTTTTAGATTTGAGGGAAACCACCAAATAAAGCAAGATGCCTTTTTTTTATTCCCCCTTGACAGGTAGTTTTCAGCTTTCTTTGCCCTTCTATATTCCGATAAAATAGGGAGTTTTGAGAGCTGTTGTTGTAAAAGTACAACCTTAAAAAGTAATTCAAGTAATAGCCAGTTGTAAGTATAATCTGGAATGTGTTATGTAATATATAAAAACCATTAATATGGAAAGTCTTATGTGCAATTGAACGTTTACTCTCTCCAAATTTGTTAGCTGATGAAATTTCAGGAGTAGTTTAAGTAAATGTTAGTTTTAAAGTTTAACTACTCATTTTGAAACTTCATTAATTACATTTAAGATCCTACAGCGCTCTATTGTAGCTGAGATTAACACTTGTATTGATACAACAATAGTTTGTGCTCAGTATATGTGAATAATGCAGTGCATAGCTTTGTATCAACAGCATGTGATTCCATTTTCACTTGTGGTAAATGAAACTTCTACCTGGTTTTAGTTTGATATTAACTGCAATTTACCACCTGAAATTTAAAAATGCTCATCATTATTTTGGTAATGACATGCCTCTAATAAGAGTTTGTGGTATGCAGTACACCTACAATATTTGAACCTCAATTTGTTGACCTAGTCTTTCAGCATGGTTGAACAATTTGTTTATAATCGGCATGTTTTGCCCTAAATTGGTAGACAATATAAAATTTTGAGCACAGAATACATTCTCACAACTTAAGTTTGTATAATTTGTGCCAGTTGAAAACCATTACAGTCGAAGTTGACTCCTTTTGAGACTAGATTGGTTGGTTCTTTATGGTGCAAGAACACAACTTTTTATTTTAAAAGATGTTGTACCTTAAGACATATGGTTCTATTTCAGTTATGAAGATATTTTAGTTTTAGAAGTAGTTTACTCTCAGGTGTATTGACATTGCCTCAGCATTTATTTTTTGTAATAAATGCCTTTTTCAGCCATTCTAATCAAATTGTACCTAGTTACTTAAGACGGCGTGAGTTTTCGGGGTGGGGTTCTTGGGTTTTTTTAAATGTTTTGCTTTTTGATTGAACTGGTTCATTTAGTCAGGTAGATGAGTTTGAAAAGGTGGAACCACTTTCAAAATCAACACTATTTATTTGTATTTTATGTGAAAGCTACCCCATTATCTGTTTTGTTTTTTTATTATCTACTTTTTCCTATAAAATGCAACATGTACTGTATTTTTGTGTACAAAATTACATAATGTCCATACTTTGTTTCATTTTGGCTGTTCACCTTTTTTATGATAAATGCGAACGTGTAATATTTCTGTTTCGTATCTTCACTGTTCTCCATTTGGCATCTGCAATGGAAAGCTGAACTGAAATTCAGAGCAGAAACTGAAGTTACATAAATGCCCATTTTCTTTGTGATTTAGAGCTATCCAAATTTCTGTGATGTGTATGAGGTATCGAGCATTGCTTCAGGGGGCCAGCAACTAGCTGTAAGTGACTATTTTTAGTCTGGTATGCACAGCACCATTTGCCTGACCTGCTTTCCTGCTGAAGATGTAGTAAAAATAATTCTGTCTTCGCAAAGAATGAAAAATAAGCTGAATAAATGGGACTGATTTTGGTGTAATAGCTTTATTGAAGATGTAGTGGTGGTGGAAAAAATCTGGCATTCACAATTTTTTTAATGTTTAACCTGCACAGCTTTGCTTTGGTAACCCTAATTACATTGGTCATGCTAAGATTATCCTAAAACAACATGCAAAGCAATTATCTGAACTGATCTGTATATAATTGCTAGATGTTAATAACTGGGTGGGTGAAAGCAAACATATCTAGCCAGATAGAGGCTACCGGAGAGCACCATCTTACTAATGGTACGTTTTTGCACCGAACAGCTGTTCTGTTTGCACCATAACTTGGGCATAAAAGCTGCTAACTGTGGGACAGGATGTGAGGGATCTCAATGAGTGGTGGGTTGAGCAGTGTTTTACCACAAGTTTAAACATGTTTATTTCTCAAATTGGGAGGCGATTCTGTGTCTAAACAGATGCTCAAAGAGAAATACAGAAAGAAGTTGGACAGTGAGTAAACTCCATAATTTGTCATTAAATTAGTGGTTAATTAGCACCATGTTATCAAATATCACCATTGTTAAAATAGACTTTCTCTTTTAGTCACGAGATTTGATATTCTGTGGCTACTTTAATTGACAATAGCGTTAAAATCTAAAATGCTGATATAATTCAGGATACTATGTTTGTAAAACCAGACTGCAGAATGACCTAGATTGAGCAGCAAATTCTGAAGATTGGCAACACCGTATTTTTCGTAACCCTTTAACTTGCATGCTACTTTGTGCATGTAAAAGTAATGTGCATCATCAGTGCATCAGTTTTATAGCCCATGTAATAGTTGAGCCAACAAAACATTTTATTTTGAAGACACCAAGTAGTCAACATTACATTGTTCACATGTGCCTTTTGTGGACTGCTACAGCTTATGGATTACCCAGCTAATGAATTTCCACATTATGTCAAAGGGTACCTCATACACGAGGTCTTCCAATTAAGACTTCAAGAATTAATTGGAAAACAGTAACTTGTATCAGTCACACAAAATGACTTTGGTTATATTTGCTGCCATGTTTGAAGCAGTTTTGCCTATCTCAAACAATTATCTTGAATTTCTAACAATCAAAAACATTGTACTGGAAAAATGTGCATTTTGTTAAATTATTTCGTCGTCTATATGGTCATTACAATTCACTTAAACTGGGGTTTAAAGCAGCAAATTCAAAGTAATCATGTGATGCTTCAGTATGAATCAAAGCATAAACAATATGACTCTGCTTTTAATAACCTAAAGAGCATTATTGGGGTTTTGGCTGAGATCTCTAGAATTTCTGAAAGAATCTTAAAGCTACATTTCTAAATTGTGAAGGCATATTTGTCACAACTCCAAATTCATTTCTTGAACTGTAATCAGTTCCTCTTGGTAATACTCTTTTTTTTAAATTGGTAAAACTGCTATATTCAGTCAGACTTTGGACTTTTTATTACTTTTTATGTAGAAATAGTGCAAGTATTTAAAATGTGTGAGGTAAATGATTGCATTGTTTACATGATCATTTATATCAAGCTTAACTATTAATTTTCTTCCCTATTTAATTTTCCAAGTTCCTCCAAAGTCAAACTGTTTGTCATTTCAAACAACCATATGTAAGAGCTTTCCTAAAATATAACCTTTTTTGAAATTCAGAGTTGTCCAATTTTACCTATTTTGTTTGCACATGGAGCTGGAATCTAATTCAGTTTGTTATAGTTTTGCATTACCTTTTAAAGAAATGTCAGAGATAGGAGGGTGGGGATCCTTTTTTTTTGTTAACCTGGTACTTTGAGACAGACATCGTAAGGCATCAATACAGCAATATGGCAATGTAATTTAGTCTTGTAAAGTAGACACACGCAACAGCTGATTTTCATAGCAAGGTCTCATATCAGCAAGTTAATGGTCAAAATAATTTGTTTCTGGTGGTTTTTGTTTAGGGATAAATGTCAATGAGGGCATTTGAAAGAAATCGCTGTACTAATTGATTAGTGCTGTAGGCTCTTTTAAACCCATCTGAGAGTACAAACTCCTGTCATTCGCTGTGAAATATGTTTACAAACCCCAGAGTACTAGTTTGCCACCAGACCTGGAGCTGACGAATCAACACGCTTTACTGAAAGTGCCAAACTTCCAGAAAGGATGGCAGTGCACTTTAAACACATCCTCAATTGGTCTTTTTTTTTTGTCAATGTACAGTATGTGACAGGTTGCTACGAATTGCTCTTTTGATGAACCTACTGTGCTGTTGGAACTAATAAACACACAGTTCCAGGAGTTGTTGCTTTCCCAACTGAGACCCTAGAAAGTTTGAGGTCAGTATCTGGTCAAGAGGTGCACAAGTTTTTTTTTGGAGGGGTGGAAGCAAGGACCTATCCTGCAATGATGCAAATATGCCTGTTGTACAAGAAGTAAATGAGCTGATCTTTTAGACCCAATCCTCTGTCACAATCAGAATCTTCATTTAAAACAAAAATGTAATGGGGAACCTGACAATATGGAATTCTGAGAAAGAAGGCAAAAAGGAAATAAAAGTAGTAACAGGGTAAGAATGCAAAGAGACTAGGAGCCAATATAAAACATGAACCCAAAAGTCTTCCATAGGCACGTGAAAAGTAAAAGGCTGGTGAAAAGAATAGTAGTAGGGTGAACTAGGGACTGAAAAGGGTGTTTATGGATGGAGGCAGAGGGCATAATTGAGGTATGAATTGCATACTTAGCATCTGCCTTTACAAAGGGAGAAAAAGGAAGTAATTTGGACAATAGAACTGTTTAAAATCAACAAGGAAGAAGTATTAGGCTGTCAATACGTTAGTGAAATTTTACACCCTTATTCAAAAAGCATTTGACTGCTAGCTAGTGTAACCTGATGGGAAGCAGTAGTTCAAGACAAAATTAGTGGTACTTGGGCTGACATGAGTGAAATTTATGTTTAATTAATTTACTGGAGCTTTTTTTAAGTGGTAATAAAAGCAGAGTAATGCAGATAATTCCAAAGATGTTTGGTACAGTGCCATGTGTTGAGATTATGTGCCAAGTTATAGAGTCATAGAGATGTACAGGGTTAGGATATCTGATATAGATCATGGAATAGAAAAGAACAGTATAACATGAATCTGTGGTTATCTGAGTGACAGGAAAAAGTAAGGGGTGATTTGCTTTTTGGCTAAAGAGGGTTCAGAGTGGAGTTTCCAAAAGGTTTTGGGACTTTTTTTTGTGCCCTGTATGCCAAGGTCCACGACATTGATATCAATCAATATCAAAGTTTGTAAATGATATCAAACTGTGAAGTGGCTGCTGTTAGAACTTCAGAAAGATTATAGACTGCTTTATGAAAATGAAATGTGATGGAAATCGATCAATTTGCATGTTTTGATTCAATTTCTAAGTTCTACAAGAAGCTAATCTAGGTATACTGCACACGGTCTAACCAAACATAAGTGGTGCAGCCTCCTTCAAAAGCAAGTGCATATCAAAGGCAATGTGAAAGTAAGAACAGGAATCCAGAGCCTGTAAATTGTGCAAAATTCCATCTGTGGTATGTGATCATATTTGCAGCAGAATCTACCTTTGGCAGTCAACCATGTACTCTCCACCAAATATCCCACATGAAGTTGATCATCTTCACCTCAAAAGATGAACAAAAAGAGATACAAGGGATCTTTTGTATCTATTTGAGATCAGATGGGAATGAAATTTAACATCTTTTAATAGTTTCTAATAATTGAAACTCGGTTGTGCTGCTTTGTCTGGACAGGCAGCCAGTAACCACCTTAACCTGGAATTCCTCACTTTTTCAAGATCTTCTAAATCTCAGCCTTTTGTTTTTAAAATATATATTTCATTACCTCTTACTTTCCATAACCACTACACTAGCTTTAACTAATTCACTGTGGTGGTGTTTCAAGTGTGTAACAGTTTGAAACTCCAAACTGCCTGTTGGAGGATTCTTTTGAAATAAAAAATCTGTTCAGTAGTAAATTTACAATTTCATGTGTACTTCCTAAGTTTGTCTTAAATCAATGTACACTTTATTTTCTTAAATGTGTTGTCCTGAATTAATTCTTCACACATTTGCAGCTTTTTTAATGGAAAACGAATATCTTCATGCAGAACTAGTCTGCACATTTCGCAATGATGTAAGGGCATTGGATTTGCATTTTCCAAAATGTTACACCACATATAGGTAGTTCTGCAATAATGCCATATTTGTGTTCCCATGCAATGCCATGTAAAAGAACTAATGTGGCCTATGGTGAAAACAGGGTAAGGGTGAACCACCAAAAATATATCAGTAAAAATTAAAACACAAATGTAGTTGTGCAATTGTTTGTGCTAGGCTAAGTAAATTTTGATCTGTTGTAATTGACATGTTGCATGGTACTGTACAGTGCGATTCATCAGAATCTTTGGTTACACTCAATTGGCATCTGTACTAGGCTGCACTACATTCTAGCCAGTCTTCTGATCCCATCCATTGGTAACACTGCAGAGGTCAGATCACAGAATGAAACCTGCCTTGATAGATCAAGGGCTGAATCTTAACTTCTTTTGCTAAGTCAGTTTTGTCAGAGGATTTCACATAGTGATGCCTGGGGGCATCTATCACCTTATTTTACAAAACCTGCCTGATTTATTACCTACCCCACCTTTTGGTGCCCCCTCGCACATTCTAGCATTATCATACCATGTGCCATTTCCAAAATAACTCATCACTTTCTGGATATCCCAGAATTGGCCAGCATTCATGGTGCAGTACCATCTGTTTAAATACAAAAAAAAATACTGTGCACCTAGACAAGAGCTGCCCTGCATGGTTCCTGACATTGGCCCTGGATGTAGCAAACAATGGAAAATTTGTGCCACTCTTTGTGGGCAAGGACTTGGCGATGCTGCGGATGGGGATGGGGTGAAGTGGAGGCAGGACATCCTTTTCTCCCTGGCCAACAGATGAATCCATCCTACTGGAACCATGCCAAGGTGGACCAGGGTTAGCTTCCAGGCCAGTGCAGTCTCAACCATCTGAAGGAATGCACAGAATGTAGGAAGAAGATCAATTACCTTCTGCACTCTGCTAGTGAAGTTGCTACCATCTTCTGAATACCTCACACTCTGCTACTGTACGCACAATTTCCTGCAACATCTTCCCCACTCGCACTCCTCCTGGCTAACATCTGACCCTGACTAAGTCTGAATCTCTCCTGTGCTGCATACTCACCCCCTCAGGACATTTCCACACGTGCACCAAAAGTAACAGTGTGCCACCCACCTTTCTCTCCCTTGCGCACTATGTACAGAGTTACCTGATTTGACCACATCCAAGCCCCAGTACTGGTGGTTTTTTGCAGTTGGTTACCATAGTGATTAGTCATTGAAACAGATTCACATGAATCTGCAGATATTCTTTAACATCTAAACTTTTTTTAAACAGAGGGGGAAAAAAGTCTTGATACAAACAACAAAGCCAAGTTTCAAACTGCTCCTTAATACTGCCCTTTTACTGTTGGTCAATTCCAGTGAAATTTCACTCTTATCTCAACTTTAAATTTTTAAATTAACAGATTGCTCCCAGCTTCTTGGCCTCAGGCTGTAGAGACATTTTCACAATGCTTTTCCAAGTCCGCCAACATAAACATTTCACAATACCTTTCACGAAGCACTTCATGAGAGAGCGCATGTACACCTGAACCTGAGGGGCACCAGTATCCTTGGGGGGAGGTTTGCTAGTGTCTTTTGGGGGGGGGGTTTAAAACTAACTCTGCAGAGGCATGGGAACGTGGATTGTAGCTTTAGGGTGCAGGACCTGGAGTGTAGGGAGGTTAGGAGCATGGCATCAATCTCAAAGAAGGGTGCCTGTAAACAGGAAAGTGGCTTGAAATGTGTATACTTCAATGCAAGAAGTATACGAAATAAGGTAGGTGAACTTGCAGTGTGGGTTGGTACCTGGGATTTCGATGTTGTGGCTATTACGGAGACATGGGTAGAACAGGGACAGAATTGGCTGCTGCAGGTTCCAGGGTTTAAATGTTTTAGCAGGGTCAGAGGTGGGGGTAAAAGAGGGGGAGGTGTGGCATCGCTTGTCAAAGATAGTATTACAGCGGTGGAAAGGACGATGGATGAAGACTCTCCATCTGAGGTAGTTTGGGCTGAGGTTAGGAATAGGAAAGGTGAGGTCACCCTGTTAGGAGTTTTCTACAGGCCTCCTAATAGTCCTAGAGATGTAGAAGAAAGGATTGCGAGGATGATTCAGGAGAAGAGTGAAAGTAATAGGGTGGTTGTTATGGGGGACTTTAACTTTCCAGATATTGACTGGGAAAGCTATAGCTCGAGTTCGTTAGATAGGTCGGTGTTTGTCCAATGTGTGCAGGAGGGTTTCCTGACACAATATGTAGACAGGCCAACAAGAGGTGAGGCCATACTGGATTTGGTTCTGGGTAACGAAACAGGCCAGGTGTTAGAATTGGAGGTAGGTGAGCACTTTGGGGACTGTGACCACAATTCGGTGACTTTTACTCTAGTGATGGAGAGGGATAAGTGTGCACTGCAGGGCAAGAGTTATAGCTGGGGGCAGGGAAATTATGATGCGGTGAGGCACGACTTAGGATGCTTGGCTTGGAAAAGTAGGCTTCAAGGGAAGGGCGCAATTGATATGTGGAGCTTTTTCAAGGAGCAACTATTGAGTGTCCTTGATAAGTATGTACCTGTCAGGCAGGGAGGAAAGGGTCGTGTGAGGGAGCCGTGGCTTAATAAGGAATTGGAATCCCTTGTTAAAGGGAAGAGGGCAGCCTATGTAAAGATGAGGCGTGAAGGTTCAATTGGGGCGATTGAGAGTTATGATAGCCAGGAAGGATCTGAAGAGAGAGCTAAGAGCAGCAAGGAGGGGACATGAAAAGTCCTTAGTTGGTAGGATTAGGGAAAACCCAAAGGTTCTATAGGTATGTCAGGAATAAAAGAATGACTAGGGTAGGAATAGGTCCAGTCAAGGATAGTGGGAAGTTGCGTGTGGAGGCTGAAGAGATTGGGGAGACACTGAATGAATACTTTTCGTCAGTATTCACTCAGGAACAGGACATTGTTGCCGATGTGAATACTGAGTCACAATTAATAAGAATGGACGGCTTTGAGGTATGTAGGGAAGAGGTGTTGGAAATTCTGGAAAGGGTGAAAATAGATAAGCCAACTGGGCCTGATGGCATTTATCCTAGAATTCTCTGGGAAGCAAGGGAGGAGATTGCAGAGCCATTGGCCTTGATTTTTATGTCCTCGTTGTCTACAGGAATAGTGCCAGAAGACTGGAAGATAGCAAATGTGGTTCCCTTGTTCAAGAAGGGGAGTAGGGATAACCCTAGTAACTATAGGCCGGTGAGTCTCACTTCTGTTGTGGGCAAAGTCTTAGAGAGAATTGTAAGGGATAGGATTTATGAACATCTGGATAGGAATAATGTGATCAAGGATAGTCAGCATGGTTTTGTGAAGGCCAGGTCGTGCCTCACAAACTTTATTGAATTCTTTGAGAAGGTGACTAAGGAGTTGGATGAGGGTAAAGCAGTAGATGTGGTGTGTATGGATTTTAGTAAGGTGCTTGATAAGGTTCCCCATGGTAGGCTACTTCAAAAAATACGGAGGTATGGCATTGAGGGGGAGTTGGAGGTTTGGATTAGGAATTGGCTGGCTGGAAGAAGACAGAGGGTAGTAGTTGATGGCAAAGGTTCATCTTGGAGTGCTGTTACTAGCGGTGTTCCGCAAGGATCTGTTTTGGGACCATTGCTGTTTGTCATTTTTATAAATGACCTGGAGGAGGGGCTAGAAGGTTGGGTGAGCAAGTTTTGCGGATGATACGAAAGTCGGTGGAGTTGTTGACAGTGAGGAAGGATGTCAGGTTACAGCGGGATATAGATAAGCTGCAGAGCTGGGCAGAAAGGTGGAAAATGGAGTTCAATGTAGGTAAGTGTGAGGTGATTCACTTTGGTAAGAGTAACAAGAAGATGGGGTACTGGGCTAATGGTCGGATACTTGGTAGTGTGGATGAGCAGAGGGATCTTGGTGTCCATGTACACAGATCTCTGAAAGTTGCCACCCAGGTAAATAGTGCGGTGAAGAAGGCATATGGCGTACTGGCTTTTATTGGTAGAGGAATGGAGTTCCGGAGTCCTGAAGTCATGTTGCAATTGTATAAGACTCTGGTGCGGCCGCATCTGGAGTATTATGTGCAGTTTTGGTCGCCATACTATAGGAAGGATGTGGAGGCATTGGAACGGGTGCAGAGGAGGTTTACCAGGATGTTGCCTGGTATGGTAGGAAGATCGTATGAGGAAAGGCTGAGGCACTTGGGGCTGTTCTCATTGGAGAAAAGAAGGTTTAGGGGTGACTTGATAGACGGTGTACAAGATGATTAGGGGTTTATATAGGGTTGACCTTGAGAACCTTTTTCCACGTGTGGAGTCAGCTATTACGAGGGGGCATAGCTTTAAATTAAGGGGTGGTAGGTATAGGACAGATGTTAGGGGTAGATTCGTTACTCAGCGAGTCGGGAGTTCATGGAATGCCCTGCCAGTAGCAGTGGTAGACTCTCCCTCTTTATGGGCATTTAAACGGGCATTGGATAGGCATATGGAGGATAGTGGGCTAGTGTTATCCTCGGCGCAACATCGAGGGCCAAAGGGCCTGTACTGCGCTGTATTTTTCTATGTTCTATGAGCTGACTGATATGATGCTGACAGAGTCCAGTGCCGGGGATAACAACAAACAGAAGTTTGCTTTATGCAAAAACGTCGACAATTCACAAATCATGTTACAGTCAAATTGCATTTAATAAACACGTATTGTAGGTGAACTACCTGTAATTCATTCAGTTTCAATGCAATTTCAATTAAAATATCTTAGAATTCCCTATCTATTGGAATTGTGGAAGCATTAATTGTCCCCAAGGTCTGAAGGGCTGTAAGGAGAAGTCTAGTTGTCCATCCCAAGTTGTGCTGAGGTGGTAATTAGGTCATCTCCAGGATTTTGAAGATGATGGAAAAGCTAATTGTTTCTAAAACCCTATGAACATTTTTAGTGAATATGTAATAGAATAAAAAGTTAAAATGCTTACTCCCAATGCATTTTGCATTAACAGTGAAGAAATTTTACGAGCTGTCTCTTCACTTGAACCAGTGAAGATAAAAGATCTGGGATGGGTTTTGTTCCTCAACTTGTATCCATTCTTGTGCATGGTTGCAAAAGTTCTATAATGCCTTATATGGTGAGTTCCTAGCTTTGTATTGATAATCAGTTCTACTGAGGGCCTACTAAAGTTTAATTCAAAAGCTGAATAAAAGGCATCATTCTGGATTGACCTACAATTGTTTTAGCATGGATAGTGTGAGGAAATAATTTTAAAGCAGCATCACTTGTCTTAAGTTTCAGTAGATCTGGGATTTAATGGACTTTTAATTCATTTCTAAGCATTAGCTTATGCATCTGACATAATCTTGAAGCACTAAGTGGGGAAAAAAGTTCTCCCATTCACTTCATAGTTAACCAACATCTGTCTTTTTTTTAGGCAAGAGAAAGAAAACCGGTTTGCATTTGAATGTTTACAGTCAGCTAAACTATTTAAGTGTACTCACTACTTATTGTGTTGGCATTGTAAAGTTAATTAAAGCTATACAGCATCTAAATCTGCCTAATTTAATTTGGATGCCATGTGTCCATTATTTGACAATTTGAAGTTATTTTTTAAAAAGACTGTTAACCATGCGGGTAGCATGGTGGCTCAGTGGTTAGCACTGCTACCTCACAGTGCCAAGGACCTGGGTTCAATTCCACCCTCTGGCAACTGTCTGTGCAGAATTTGCACATTCTCCTCGTGTCTGCATGAGTTTCCTTTGGGTGCTCTTGTTTCCTCCCACAATCCAAAGATGTGCAGGTTAGGTGGATTGGCCATGGGAAATGCAAGGTTACAGGGATATGTTGGGTGGAGGTGGGGGTGCGTGGGTCTGGGTGAGATGCTCTTTGGAGGGTTGGTCTGACCTTTGATGTTTGGTCGAATGGTTGGCTCCCACACCGCAGAGGTCCTATGATTTTATGCTATTCATTTTTGATTTTTGTATGGCCATGTTTCATTCTGAAGTTAGATGGTGGTATAGGAAGAGAGAAATTCTTCAAAGACTGATGAAAGGAAGAATAAGCACTTTCTTGGAGGTGAATTAATCTTCAAGGGCAAGTCATTTTTTTAGAACTTTTCTCAGCAATAGTTTGGAGGACTAAAGGTCTATACTTCTGGCTTTTGATTAGACTGGCTTTCTCTTGCTGATGCAATCAGATACTGTTTTATCACATATGTATCTGTTGGCAACTAGTTCTGTATAAAAGTTAAGCAATTGGATTCCACACTAAGTAGTAGGACATGCTTTTAGGATTTTAATGCTTTTGGCTCAGAAATAATACAGAACAAGTTTGCCAACTCAGTGGTAGCAGAAGGGATAAAACAAACTACAAATAATAAGATTAATTGGTTCTTGGCTAGCACTGAGACTAGGGGAAACGTTTGTGCAATATGCTCTGAAGTATGTGTTTCGACTGTCATGTCATATGTTGATAATGACTTTCTCTATATACTAATTGCAGCAGCAGTCAGAATCAGAAACAGTTCATGTCTTCATCCCTGCCCTGGCTGTAGGTGCAATTATTGGCAAGAAAGGGCAACACATCAAACAACTCTCTCGCTATGCAGAAGCTTCCATTAAGGTAACTTTTTATTTGTATTCTAATTGGTATTTGTTTTAACAAACAACTTTAACAATGGGGAGACAAAAGCAAAGCGTTGTCGATGCTGGAAACCTAAAATAAAATTTAAAATGCTCAGCACATATGGCAGTATCTGTGGAGAAAGAATTAACATAAAGGGCTTCTCAACCTGAAATAGAACTCCTGTTTCTCTCCACAGATGCTGCTTAACCTTCTGAGCATTTCCAGCACCTCCTTGCATTTAAGTGAAGATATTTAACAATGCAATTGCAATACTCTGGCAATGTTTGCAGAATATTTTTGAGTTTAGTGCTTAATTTGATATACAGAGGAGATTTTCTTGCACATTCACCCACCTTATCTACTATGTCCCTTGCTCTCTGTGGTGCTCTCTACATCGGGAGACAGGGCACCAAGTTGGAACATCTCTGGGACACGAACTAAATAACCCCACCGCCCAGTGGTTGACCACTTCAACTCTCCCCCCCCCCCCCCCCCCCCCCCCCCCCTCCCACTACCCCAAAGGCGTGCAAGTCCTGGGCTTCTTCCACTGTCAATCCAAGCCACTCAATAACTAAAGGAGGAATGCCTCATCTTTGCCTTGGGACCCTTCAACCACGTGGCATCAACATTGACTTCACCAGTTTCCAAACCACCCCTCCCGATCCCAAGTCCAACTCTCCCGATCCCAAGTCCAACTCTCCCGATCCCAAGTCCAACTCTCCCGATCCCAAGTCCAACTCTCCCGATCCCAAGTCCAACTCTCCCGATCCCAAGTCCAACTCTCCCGATCCACCCACATCATCTACTGCATCCGCTGCAGCCGGTGTGGCCTCCTCTATATTGGGGAGACAGGCCGCCTACTTGCGGAGCGATTCAGAGCACCTCTGGGCCACCCGGACGAACCAACCCAACCACCCTGTAGCACAGCATTTCAACTCCCCCTCCCACTCCACCGAGGATATGCAGGTCATTGGACTCATCCACCGCCAAACCACAACAACGCGACGGTCGGAGGAGGAGCGTCTTATCTTCCGACTGGGAACCCTCCAACCACAGGGGATGAACTTGGACTTCACTAGTTTCTTCATCCCCCCTCCCCCCACCTTGTCTCAGCCGAATCCCTCCAGCCCGGCACCGCCTTCCTGACCTGCAGTCTTCTTCTTGACCTGCAGTCTTCTTCTTGACCTCTCCGCCTCCATCCTACTCCGACCTATCACCCTCACCTTGACCTCTTTCCACCTATCACATTTCCAACGCCCCTCCTCCAAGTCCCTCCTCCCTACCTTTTATCTTCTCCTGCTGAACACTCTCTGCTCATTCCTGAAGAAGGGCCTGTGCCCGAAACGTCGAATCTCCTGTTCCCTGGATGCTGCCTGACCTGCTGTGCTGTTCCAGCAATAAAGTTTCAACTTTGATCTCCAGCATCTGCAGACCTCACTTTCTCCCCAACTCTCCCGATCCCAAGTCCAACTCTCCCGATCCCAAGTCCAACTCTCCCGATCCCAAGTCCAACTCTCCCGATCCCAAGTCCAACTCTCCCGATCCCAAGTCCAACTCTCCCGATCCCAAGTCCAACTCTCCCGATCCCAAGTCCAACTCTCCCGATCCCAAGTCCAACTCTCCCGATCCCAAGTCCAACTCTCCCGATCCCAAGTCCAACTCTCCCGATCCCAAGTCCAACTCTCCCGATCCCAAGTCCAACTCTCCCGATCCCAAGTCCAACTCTCCCGATCCCAAGTCCAACTCTCCCGATCCCAAGTCCAACTCTCCCGATCCCAAGTCCAACTCTCCCGATCCCAAGTCCAACTCTCCACCGCCCTCTTGATCTGTCCTACCTGTTCATCTTCATTTCCCACCTATCCACTGCAGCCACCCAACCTATCACAATTACCCCCACCTGTGTCCACCTATCACCTTCCCAGTTACCACCCCCCCCCAGCTGCCCCCCACCCCAAACTCTTCCCCATTTATCTCTCAGACCCCTACAGTCTTCAAATTCCTGATGAGGGGCTTGTGCCCGCAATGTCGACTCTCCTGCTTCTCAGGTGTTGACTGACCGACTGTGCTTTTCCAGCACCACACTCTTTGACTTTGACTCTGACTCCAGCATCTGCAGTCCTCACTTTCTCCTGCTTAATTTGATATACAAGTGTTTCATACTTTTGACAGTCTACCCATGTTCTTTTTTTTAATGTAACCTCCAACTGTTGTTGCCCTGCTCCATCACTTTATCTGGTCATCCATCTTTACTTCGCTTATTGACATTTACATGGTGGCCATATTAATTTTGCTTGTTTAGAATGTTCACTGATTGGACCCTTAAGGCTTTTCTGATTTTCTTCACTCCACTACTGACAGTTGGACATTCTGTAACCATGGCCTTAAATTTTAAATTCTCTCTCAACTTTTCTACTTATCTATCATCTTTTAGGTTACCAATTAAAATCTTAGATTAAACATTTAATCAGCTGTGCCCAATATCTCTTTACATATCTTGGTATGAAATTTTATTTGAAGATGGTTCCTGTGAAGCACCTTGGGGTGTTTTACTACATTTAAAGGTGTTGAGAGCAAGTTGTGACCAGTTTGAAAAATTAAAATATTTTATTGCTGGATAACACTTAAAATAGAGTTGCTTTGTTTGGACCCTATTTTTGAGCATTCACCATCATTTACTACATGCACGGCGATGTACCTGTATGGTAAGAATGAGGAGTTAATAACTTCAGTGACTAATTATAAAAGCAATTGAACAAATTTTATCAAGTAAATCATTCCATGTTAAAATGTAAAATGTCTATCAATGCTGGAATTATGTTTCTTCCACAAATAAAATGGCTTGTTATAGGGTGATTAGTAATTGCCTTAATCAACATAATGATCTGTTACAGAGTTGTTTTTCAGGCCAAAATACTTTCCCAAGTCAGTTCTCCAAATTTCGTGGCCAGTACTTATTGTGCTCCTAAATAGCAGCATAGCTGTTGATGTTTGAATTCTGTTTTTCCTCATTTGTGGGAATAAAGAAGGAAGAACGTGCTATCTTCTTCAAAGAAGAATTGGTCCACAATCTCAGCAATTATACATGCAGTTAAATGCAAAAACCAGGAAGTTACTGTTTGGGATTTCTCTGCTCCTCTAAACATTGCATGATATCAATAACTTGCTGACGGACACATCACTGAAATACAGAAGTGCTGAATTAGAATACTTGTGTGATAGATATTCAGTAAGCTGACCAGGAAAGTGGTGTAGCTTGTCAATTCAAATGTGAGTGAATTTCTAACCTCTTTTCTGCCAAATAAACCATCTGCCCTGAAATTTGACATGTACTAGTGTGGAATTTCGTTCCATCAGCTTTATAATTATCTGAGATTTTCAATTGAATTAACTATCTAACTTAAATTTTTTGGTTCAGACCCTCCATACCTCCTCATGGATGCTTCATTCTGATTAAGGCGAAATACCATTTCTTGCCCTGTTCACACTGGTCCTAGAACCCTGTAGAAAATATTGTACAGTTTTAACTTGCATTACGATTTAGTATGATTTGAAACAGCCTATGGAATATGAGTGAGTTTAACAAATGGTTAGTACTGTTTATTCACTGCTGACTGGAAATGTCCAGGCAATTGTTGTGCGGCACGGTGGCACAGTGGTTAGCACTGCTGCTTCACAGCGCCAGAGACCCCGGTTCAATTCCCGCCTCAGGCGACTGTGTGGAGTTTGCACATTCTCCCCCGTGTCTGCGTGGGTTTCCTCCGGGTGCTCCGGTTTCCTCCCACAATCCAAAAATGTGGGGTAAATGCAGGAGAATGGGTCTGGGTGGGTTACACTTCGGCAGGTCGGTGTGGACTTGTTGGGCCGAAGGACCTGTTTCCACACTAAGTAATCTAATCTAAAAATCTGGTATATCATCAACATTCTCTAATTGGGATGCTGCATCGTCTGTACCTAAGTCACAATGTATACAGAAGAACCTCTATTATCTGAATGAGATGGGTGAGTGTTATTTTCGTTTGAATAATCAATTATTCAGTTAATCTATTTAAATACCTTTTCCTCTGGAGCTCAGAGTTTTTTAAGTCCGCTCCCCGTTCAGGAGACGAGGCAGCAGCGCACCGCGCGTGGGACCCAGCCCCCCCAACCCCCTGTCCGACACCAACCCCCTGGCCAATCCCCCTCTCTGGGGCAGCTGGACTGGACATCACCAATGAGACTGCTGCTGCCTTTTATGGGGTGAGTCTCCAAATAGCGCGCGCACACAGCCACACGCGCGCACATTCAACTTTTTACTGCAACTTTGAGCAGGTTCCACCTTTGCCCTGTGCAGGACAATGTTGGAGGGATTATGTGGGGGGTGGGTTCAGGGTACACCCCTGTGTAGAATTATGGGAAGCAAGAGAGGGCGGGCACTCCCATCATTTGGAGATGGTGCCTGTTTAATCATTGTAAACAAAAGACGCGATCAGTGTTGGAAACACATCTTTGATGTAATGTTTCTGTCGGGATCTTGAGATCTCCTTCGGATAATCCGATATTCAGATAATTGATATTTGGATAATTGAGGTACCTCTGTAAGGTACTTCTGCTGCCACAGTCATGGTGGTAGAGGGAATGAAAGATTTAAGGTTGTGGGTGAGGTTCTGCTCATGACCATGTTTTTCCTTTTCTGATGGCAAGTTCAAGTGTTGCTGGAGCTGTGCATGAAGTGTAAGTCATTATATCTTTGACTTGCACCTTGCAGATGGTGGGCAGGTTTTGGAGAGTTAGAAAGGAGTTACACTCCCAGATTTCCTAGCCTCTGAACTGCTCTTGGAGCCAAAACTATTTATTCATCCATGTCATGTGATTATTTTGTGGCGAGTAATTACTGCCTGTCCCTAATTGCCTTCAAGAAGGTGTGAGCTGCTTTTTAAACTATTGTAGCCCTTTCAGTCTAGGGCCACTTACTGTGCTATTAGGTGGGACTTCCAGGATTTTGTGCCATTTGAGAAGGAAAGGATCTTGCTGGTGGTGGTGTTCCCATGCGTCAGCTACCATTATCTTTCTAGATGGTACGGGTCACGGTTTGGAGTGTTCTGTTTTGGCAGTAAGTTACTGCAGTTCATCTTACAGATGATGCACACTGCAGTAACTGTGCTGGAAGTGAATTTTGGAAGTAAGGGAATGGTTTTGGCATGGAGCTGCACAGGCAAGTGAAGAGTATTCCATCACACTTCTGACTTGTGCATTGCAACATGGATCAGCATTGGGACGTCTGGATGTGAGCTACTCGCCAGAATTCCTAAATCCTCACCTGTTCTTGTAGCCACAATATTTATATGGCTGGTCCCATTTAGTTTCTGGACCTTAATGGATCGGCCTAGTCCATAACCATGAGCAGATCCTGGAGTGATGTCTTTGGGGTATGTTCATTGACCTTCAATACCTACAAATGTTATCCCTCATGATAGTTATGATTCCAGCCAGCATTTGTATAATGATGTTCTGCCTATGTTTGGGCAAGACTAATTGTCAGGGGCTGAGTGGCCCTAACAGAGCCCACACTGAACACAGTGAGCAGGTGCTTTTGCATGCGCCTCTTGATAGCCGTGTCAGTGACTCCTTCCATTACATTACCACCAATAGCGAATAGACTGAAAGGTTGCAATTGCCAGGTTGGCTTTGTCCTTGTTTTGTGGACAAGATGTACTGGGACAAATTTTCACTCTGTCAATATAATACTTTTGCAGTTACACTGGAAGAGCTTACCTAGAGGTGTAGCTAAGGGTGTGGCTAGTTCTGGAGCGTAGGTCTTCAGTACTCGAATGTTGTCACAAACCATAGCCTTGGCAGTATCCATTGCCTTTAAGCAATTTGATTGTTATCAAGAAATTGGTCAAGACAGATGGATCATCCACTTGATGGTACTTAAGTCTTTTGCACTGATGTATGCTGGGCTATCCCATCATTTTGAGGATGAGGTTATTTGTAGAATTTCCTCCTGTTCATTTTCATTGTCCACCACCATTCATGACTGGCTATAATTGGACTGTAAATCTTAAAATTGATCCATTTAGCTGTATTTGTTGCATTCAAGTAGTTGTTATTTCTAGTGCCTTGGTTGATACTTGCTGATATGACCAGTTTCTTTCTTCCCTTGGTTAGATACAACTGAGTTAACTGCCCTCAGAAATAGCCAAGTAAATGTCGAGCCACGTTGCTGTGGATCTGACATCACATGACTCCTGGTCAATATGTAGGTCAGACCAGGCAAGGAAAGCAGGTTTCCTTCCCTAAAGGACATGAGTGAATTGGCAATGATTTGTTGTCTTTGTTGGATTACTTTTTTTTAATGCAGATTGTTGACTTCAAATTTTCCCATCTGCCACTGTGAAACAGGAGTTTTCATGCAAGTCTGGATGTCTGAATTTGCTAGTCCAGTGATATTACTATTACACCACTCTCTCTTCTATGACTGATCCAGCATGAATGCTGATGGCACCGGATTCAGTGATGGCAGTGCTACTGGCCTCCAATGGAGTTGCTTAGAATCTCTCTTGACTGTGATGATTATTGTTTAACTTGAGGTGTGAATGTTTCTCACCACCTTATCACAAGATTATCCACATATTATTGCATGTGGAAACAGACTGCTTTGTGGAGGAAAGATAATTTGCAGGGTAAATACCATGAAAAATTGAAGTGAGAGTGAAGTAATTTTTGTATTGGTTGATTCAGCTTTGTGTGATCATTATTTAGTTTAAGGTGCTATTGGGATTTGTTTTGCAGATTGCTCCTGCAGAAAGTCCAGATGCTAAACAGCGAATGGTGATCATCACAGGGCAGCCTGAAGCTCAGTTTAAGGTGAATATTTCTGAAATTCAACGTTTACTCTGCAAAAATATAAATCCGTACCAAGAAGGTTTGGTTTTGCATCAGATTATCTTCTGAACTGTATCTAATTTTAAGTCCGTTTTCAGAACTTGTAATCCATGCATCGTGCACAAACTAAGTATTTATTAATTTTAAAGTTAGTATTAACCAGTGGTGGGGAGAGATTCTAACATGCCTGGCAGTCAAAAGAAAGTCTTAAATTATTGTTTTATTGAATATTCAAGATCTTGGTGTGCAATTTGAAACACGACATTTCAAATGTTGCTAACCTACGCATATGTTAATTGATCTGAGCCCTCCAGCATTATATAATATTGTGGCATTCATAATGATATTAATTCACAAACTGTGTCTCGGGTGAATTTAATGGAGCTGGGCTATGATCAAGCACTTTATTAAAAGCAAATAACTGCAGATGCTGGAAATCTGAAACACACACAGGATGCTAGAGAAACTCATCAGGTCTAGCAGCATTCATGGAGAAACAGTTAACAATTTGAGTCCAGTATGCCTCTTCAGAATAGAGATCATACAATCCCTACAGTGTGGAAACAAGCCATTTGGACCAACAAGTCCACACTGATCCTCCACAGAGTAACACCTCCACACCCATTCACATAGGGGTAAACGTAACTAATGCACCTAACCTACACGTTAATGAATAGAAGTCTATTCTGAAGAGGCTATTCTGGGCTCAATGTTAAATCGGTTTCTCTCTCCACAAATGCTGCCAGACCTGATGAGTTTCTCTAGCATTGCCTGTTAATGATAAAGAATTGATTAATACCATTGTTGTGACTTTATACAGTCATGCTGAACTCTTAGCAAATTGATGTTGCATTCATGATGTCCTAAACAACTGGCTATAATAGTTTTCTCTTGTTTTTTAAAATAAGAAAAATATAATTTCTGCTCCTTAGTGGCATATGCTTCAGCTAGAGCATATTTTGGCACATACCCTGATTCAAATTTTGACTTAAATATGCTGACTGGTGGACTAAATTTTCCATCAGTGATCATTTTGATTAATGGATCTTTTACATTTTAAAGTTCTGCAAGAACTTTTTAAATGGAAAATGAAGCCCAATTCCTAAATGGGAATAGTTATATTTGGAAAATGTTTCATCTTTCAGGCTCAAGGAAGAATCTATAATAAACTTAAAGAGGAAAACTTCTTTGGACCCAAAGAAGAAGTTAAGTTAGAGACTCATATCAAAGTGCCATCCCATGCTGCTGGTAGAGTTATTGGGAAAGGAGGTAAAACGGTGAGTACCAAATGTAATGGTCTCTGTAATTTGGCTTGTGGACTAAATTTACTTTTTTCATTTTCTGCAGTCTGAGATGTAAATAAGGATATGCCATTTACCTGCCCCATCTGCAAACTTTTAAATGTAATTCAGTGAAGCCCACTGTTTGATGTTAGCTGCAAATTTTAGCATCATACCTTCCTTACTCCAAATGCTTTTCTTGAAAATCCATGCTGACTGATTTTGAATATCTCTAATATTTTCTTACCTTGTATTTTAGCAAAGTCTCTGCTTTTCTTTTCCTCCCAGTGGCACTGGAGTAATTGTTCTTCAGGTCTTTGATTAGTTTAATCCCTATTCATAAAAATTGCACTCCCCTGGAAGTTGTCCTGCTGAATTTCATAAATGTGCAATTGTTTTTATGCACATTTCACATTTGGGATTCTTACTGTTGGACCATTTATTTAAAATATTTCAAATGTGTATTTTTTTTAAAAAGGTAAATGAACTACAAAACCTGACAAGTGCAGAGGTGGTAGTACCACGTGATCAAACTCCAGATGAAAATGATCAGGTTATTGTGAAAATAACTGGTCACTTCTTTGCAAGTCAGGTAATGCCTTTGTCAGCATTAACTTGCACCTTGTTAAAGATTAATGATTTGAAATGTTGTTGATAAAATGTTTATCTTTGAGTAAAAATGTTGCTCTGTACACCGGAAACTGCAAGTGGCGTAAGATAGTGTCTCACTTTCTATGTTTTATGGTGTAGGTCTCTCAGTTGGAACATGTTATGGTGTGATACTTTTACCAGTTTATTTCTAACATCACCTAGAGATGTTTCGCCCAGCCTGACTATTTTACCTGTCATTAATCTCAGTAGTTGACGGCAGAGGAGTTATTCTGAAGTGTGGATGGAGCTGAATGAATTTTCTTTCCCCCAATCATAAGCAGGTTTATATTCAGAAATTACTGATAATTTGGTGAGTTATTGCTTAAATGTGCACCAAAGGTCAGGCAAAGAGGATAAAAATGCGAAATCTGTTTGAAAAAGTTTTGAATGTTAAGTTTAAATGTCATCCCTACTCCTGATTTGATCTTGTAGAAAATTCACATAGATTACATTACATTACATTACATTACAGTGTGGAAACAGGCCCTTCGGCCCAACAAGTCCACACCGACCCGCCGAAGCGCAACCCACCCATACCCCTACATTTACCCCTTACCTAACACTAGGGGCAATTTAGCATGGCCAATTCACCTAACCTGCACATCTTTGGACTGTGGGAGGAAACCGGAGCACCCGGAGGAAACCCACGCAGACACTGGGAGAACGTGCAAACTCCACAGTCAGTCGCCTGAGTCGGGAATAGAACCCGGGTCTCCGGCACTGTGAGGAAACAGTGCTAACCACTGTGCCACCGTGCCGCCCCTGTTTGATGTGTACATTGATGACTGTCCAGTGTCAACATGCTCAATGGGTAGCATTCTTACCTCTAAGTTAGATGTGGGAAGTTGCACCAATCTGTGCTGGCACCAGGAATTATGAATTGTTTACTGTACTATCAGAGGTGTTGGCTTTTAGAGGAGATGATAGTCTGTGATCTTATCTGAAACCTCTGGTAGATGTTAAAAAGAGGTGTTAGAAACAGAAGTAGGTCATTTTAATCTGACAAGCTTTATCCACCATTCAAACAGATGATAAATGATCATCTTCCATTACTCCATTCCTCTCCTCCTCCCTCACCACCACCACCCCAACAAAAAAAAAGCTATCCCATATTTCTTAGTAGTATCCAGACCTAGGTTTTTTAGTTTGACTGATACCACATATCAGACTATTTTTTACAAAACGGATTTAACTTTGTGATTGACCCTAAAACACAAATCATTAATGCCACTGTGGAAATTGTTTTCCAAAACACATCTTCCCTTGTCCTCTGGGCTGGAGAATTCCAAAGATTGATCATTGACGGAGTGAATATATTCCTCCGTCTCTCTTCAATCACAGGCTGTTTATTCAGTGACCGTGTTTTCTGGTTCTAGACTTATCAGTTGGTGGAAATACCTTTTATCCATACAGGTCTTTCTGCTATAAAGTGCTTTTTGTTAATGCAAATTTTGGGGGGGGGGGGGGGGGGGTCACTGTTTCTAAAGTGCAAACTTTTAAAGTGCGTGTTAGTTATAATGCAATTCCAGCCCCATTAGTTTAAATGGTGCTGCTGTTATTCAACTTCTAATAACACCTGGGTTGCATGAGAACAGACCTACTGCGTTATAGCAGAACCGACTATCTATCCTGTCCACTGCAAGAGTTTTTCACATGTTTAAATGGATCATCTCTCATTCTTAACCTCCTGGAAAGGATCAGGCCCAGTTTGATTAATTTCTCCTAGTATGACAATCTTGCCTTCTGAATATTCATTGCACTCCCTCTATGGCATCCTTCCTTAGACCAAGAAATTGAAACTGTACATGTTATTGTCAGGTGTCACTTCCTTTATGCTCTACACAATGGCAGCAAGACCGTTTTGCTCCCATGCTGTAATCCCCTTGCCATGAAGGCCAACATGCCTTTGCCTTCCTAATTGTTTGCTGTACCCGCATGCTAGCTTTTAGTACATCATGGACAAGGTCACCCAGGTAATTTTGAACACAGCATTTCACAATGTCTCACCATTTAAGAAGTGCTGCACCTTTTTTGTTTTTTTTCTCTACCAAGTGGATAACATTCTAAATTTTTTCGCATTTATATTCTAACTGCCACTTTTTAACCCATTCACTTCACCTGTCCAAGCACCAAAGAAACTACCTTGTATCATCCTTTCCTAGTTTTATCAACTTGGAAATATTACATTTACCCCTCACCTGCTCTTGTAGCCAGTTCTTAGATGTTACCATTGACCAGAATTGAACTTAATTAAATATATGAAGTGGGGGGGGGAATTCAAGATGGTGGTGACCCAGTAGGTCTGCCCTGTAGACCTCTGCACCAGAACCCAAAGTGGAGCACTCACCCCCTCTTTATTATCTAATGTGATAGAAATAATTACTTTTGACCCCCTAGAACTGTCCTGTTAGTCATATTCCTAATGATTTTAAACTAAAGGGAAGCGATCATGAGGATCGCAACAAGCAGGGGCCCCACACCAACGGATGCACCCCTGGCTGCAGCGTTGATCTCCGCGATCACCCCAGGGGACTTGCCTGTGGAACAGAGCCTGATCTCAGAGTTTCACAAACTCGGAGAGAAGATTGATTCATCAATGGAAGAGACTTGTGCCAGGCTCGAATCGATCTCAGTCATGCTGCAGAAGCATGACCAGGAGATCCAGTGTCTCGGGCAGCATGTCGGGGAGGCGGAGCAACGGGCCGTGGCCTCTGAAACCGCAGTGGAATCCTTGGCGGGTCGGGTCCAGGCCTTAGAATGGTGGGTACGGGCCTTGGAGGAGCAGGTCAATGACCTCAAATCAAGATCGTCGAAAGAATGTCCACCTGGTGGGGCTTCCTGTACGGGAGGGGGAAGGTCAGCTCGTCAGCTTCTTGGAACAATGACTCCCGCAGGTTTTGAAGCTGGAAGTAGGCAAGGTAGGGCGGATATGAGTCAAGCAGGCCCACCAAGTTGCAGTGCGCAGGCCCAGATCGGACCAGCATCCCCACCTGGTCCTAGTGAGAATGCAGTTTTATAGAGATAAACAAATAATGCTGGAAGCCTCTAGAGCACTGGGGAAGGATCCCCAGGCTATGGTAGATAAAGGATCATGAATTATCCTTTTCCAAGACTTTTCTCTCCAATCGTGATTCGTAAGTGGAAGGCCTTCGACGAGGTAAAAAGGCAGCTGAGGGAGTTGAATATCCAGTATTCTGTTAGATATCCAGCAATATTACGTTTTAGACACAGAGGGTCAGTGTTCAATTTTGACTCATTGGAAAAGGCAAAGAACTTCTTGGATGCTTTAAAATAGACCGACTGGCGTGAATAATATAGACAATTATGTTTATTTTGTTTTTTTTTCTCTGTAATTTGCCTGATTTACCTGGTTGTCGGGGGATGGTTTTGTTTAGTTTTAAATGTCAGGATCATAATTGTTTCCTTATTTCTTCCCTTTCTCCTCTCCCTTCCCATCATCCTTAGTTTCCCTGTTTATTTTCTAATTATTTCCTTTTATTCTTTTCTGGTGTGGGGTGGGGGGCTGGTGGTTGGAGGAAGCGAGGTGTGGTTATGTATTTTTGTTCTACCAGGAGTGCCTAGGATTACAGTAATGGAGGGGGTGGGTGGAGTGTCCACTTTTAACTTTCTTGTTATAAGATTTTGTATTATTTTTCTTTCTTGTCTGGAGTGGGGGCTTGGCTTCAGTGAGAAGGAGTCATGGGGGGGGTAAATGATAGGTATGAGTGCTCCCTGTGGACAAGGGGGAAAGTCTCCTTTCATTTGTGTTATATGTTGGTATGTTGTAGAAGTAGCTGTTAGAAGTTTTTGATTTTGGTAGTTTTGTAAGTTTTAGATGAACTGTTTATGGTTTTCACTCAGCGCATTGTGTGGGGTTCTTTCTCCCGGGGGGGGGGGGGGTCACTGTTTCGGACGGTTGTGGCTAGCCATTCATTTAAATGACGCACAGAGTCATTAACCAATTAAGAGAAAAAAGATACTGTCAAGCCTTAGAAAAGAGAGGGTTGATGTAGCCTTGCTGCAAGAAACACATTTAACAGTTAAGGAGCATTTGAAGTTCCATTAGGGAGGGTTCAGCCAGGTGTTTTTCTCACCCTTTAATTCGAGAGGTTGAGGAGTTGCTATTCTCCTCTAGAAGAACCCCCCCCTTTAAACGTTTGGCCAAATCAAGGACGAGTGTGGGTGATTTATATAATTCTTAAAGCTTTAATACATGGAGAGGAATATGGGATTTTGAATGTATACTGCCCCCGAGTGCAACCCCATAAATTTTTAACGGATGCATTTTCCAGGTTGATGACCCTTTGGGCGTGTCATACAATTTTAGGGGGAGACTTTAATCATCTTATTGACCCCAAAGTGGACAGGATGCAGAGGGGTATTGCAGGTATGTCCCCACAATCCAGCATTTGGACCTGAACAGAGAGCTGGGATTGGTGGACACCTTTTGTTTCCCTAATCCACATAAGCGCTATACTAGAATTGACATGTTTTTTTGTCCCATTGACCTTTTTGAATTCGGTGCTGCCTTGCAGAATAGAGAACATAGCTGTTTCTGACCATGCAGCAGTGTACATGGAGGTCAAGGCTGGTGGTAATGGGACAGGCTCCCGGCAATGATGCATGGACTCTTTCCTCCTGAAAGATAGCAAGTTTATAGAGTACTTTTCACGGGAATTCAAAATCTTTTGGGATATTAATTTGGATACGGCCAGTAATCCATTGCTGCTTTGGGAGACTGCCAAGGCTTATGCACTGAGTTTTATTGTTCCTTACTTTGTGACCCGGAAGTGGCAGAGGGGAGAAGAGCAACGTTTGCTTGAGGCTCGCCTGAAGGCAGCTGAGACAGCATACTTTGACTGACTGTCTGTAACCAAATTGCAGCAGATTACAGCCCTTGGGGCTACTTCGAATGCTGCGCTCACCCAGACAAAAGAGATTATTTGAGTACGGTGATAAACTGGGTAGATATCTAGTGTACCTGGCCAGAAAGAAGAATGTCCCCCAGTCTATCACATCCATTAGAGTGTGTGCTGGTACTCTTAATTGCAAAGCCAAAAAAATTAATGCAGCGTTTGGGAAGTTTTACTTTGAGCTGTACTGGTTGGAAGGCTGTGAGGACAGATTGATGAAGATGGAATCCTTTTTAAAGACCCTGGACCTTCTGGGTGTAACTTCAAAGCAGGGTCCTTTGAATGCCCCCCTGACAATTCAGGAAATACAGGAAGTGGTGAGGCTGCACCAGAGTGGTAAAGCTCTTGATCCAGGCAGATTTCAAGGAGTTTATAGATAAGATGGCGGGCCACTCCTGGATATGTACAATTACTCATATCGTCAGGACTGCCTCCCATCTTCTTTGAGAGAAGCAAATATTTCTCTTGTTCTTAAGAAAGGAAAAGCTCCAGAGGATTGCAATTCGTACAGGCCTGTATCATTACCGAATGTGGATTTCAAAATCAAATTTCAAAATGCTGGTGTTAAGGAGGATCAGACAGGTTTTATCAAGGGTCATAGGTCTACCAACAATATTAGAAGAGTACTAAATATCGTCCAAGTATGCCAGCAAAGATACATTCCAGGTTTGGTAGTCTCCATGAATGCAGACACTTGACCAGGTGGAGTGGCTATACCTTTATGTCCTGGAATGGTTTAGTCTTGGAGGGGTTTTTGCCAAGTGGGTGGTGGTGTTATATAGTGACCCGAAAGCAGCAGTTCTCACTAATGGTATGCGGTCACGTAGTTTTAGTGTCAGCAGAGGCTGCCAACAAGGGTGCCCTCTCTCTCCACTATTATTTACATTGCTGATTGAGCCGCAGCGGAGGGCATCCGAAGGGATCCCAACATAATTGCCCTGGAGCTAGGGTCAGGCAGGTATAAAATTACCCTCTATGCAGATGACTTTCTTCCTTTCTTACCTGATTCAATGACATCTGTGCCCCGTTTAATACAAGTGATTAATCTATTTGGCTTGTTTCAGGATATAAAACTGTCTGTACAGAGTTTGCACAGGGATTCTCCCTGTGTCTGCGTGGGTTTCCTCCGGGTGCTCCGGCTTCCTCCCACAGTCCAAAGATGTGCAGGTCAGGTGAATTGCCCATGCTAAATTGCCCATACTCTTGGATCAATAGTCAGAGGTGGGGGGTGGTGGGTTGCTTTTCGGAGGGTCGGTGTGGACTTGTTGGGCCAAAGGGCCTGTTTCCACACTGTAGGGAATCTAATCTTAAAAAAAAACTAATTTCATGAAGATGGAGGCCATGCCTGTGGGGGGACCTTACTAGTATATCCAACTTTTGGGATGGAATCCGTTTCCCTTTCCGGTGGTCACAGGGAGGTTTCCTGTATTTAGGCATTTTTATCATCCTGGTCTTCAATCAATTATATAAAAGCTAATTTGTGCAGTGCCTAGAGAAGATAAGGCAGGACCTTCGGCGTTCGGAGGCTCTTCCGATATCTTGGTTGGGAAGAAAAGCTCTGGTTAAAATGAATTTTCTTCCTTGCTTATTATATCCCATGTGAATGCTCCTTTTGATGCTGCCTAGACAAGCACTACAAAAGCTTTATACTTGGCTCGGGTTTTTTATCTGGTGCCACAGGCAGCCGCTTATTAAGCTGGATGAATTGCAGCTCCTGCAGGGGAAGGGAGGTTTGGATTTCCCGGACTTTAAGAAATATCACTTGAGTTCTCTACTATCCTATGTGACTGACTGGGCCTGCCAGGACCTGCGATCGATCTGGTTGGACATTGAGGCCTCCCAGGCAAAATCCCTCCTCATCAATTGTTTATGAAAAGATGAGG
Source organism: Chiloscyllium plagiosum (assembly GCF_037043375.1). Taxonomy (NCBI): domain Eukaryota; kingdom Metazoa; phylum Chordata; class Chondrichthyes; order Orectolobiformes; family Hemiscylliidae; genus Chiloscyllium; species Chiloscyllium plagiosum. The sequence goes on along the minus strand of NW_028270143.1, from coordinate 29,316,495 downwards.
ACTGTTATGGACCATTGCAGAAACTCCACTGTCCTTAACGCAGATAAAGCATGGAGAATGATGCAGCAAGGTGATGGCAACTTACCAAAACCTTCGCCTTTCACATCCATAGTGGGAATGTTGGGATTCTGGCTCGGATCAGTGGACTCTGGCTTTAAATGCTGGGAGTCTAGCGGAACCTCCTGTTTAGGTGATTTATTTGATGGGAGGTCATGATGATGTCTTTCAAGCAGCTGAGTCAGAAATTTGAGCTACCTGAGAAAGACCTCTTTTGTTACTTTCAGGTTAGGGACTTCATACAAAGACTACATTGATGATTAGTCCCAATAAGTCGGTTATGATTAGATTACTTTTTTAGATTAGATTACTTAGTGTGGAAACAGGCCCTTCGGCCCAACAAGTCCACACCAACCCGCGGAAGCGCAATCCACCCATTCCCCTACATTTACCTCTTTTACCTAACACTACGGGCAATTTAGCATGGCCAATTCACCTGACCTGCACATCTTTGGACTGTGGGAGGAAACCGGAGCACCCGGAGGAAACCCACGCGGGTACGAGGAGAATGTGCAAACTCCACACAGTCAGTGGCCTGAATCGGGAATTGAACCCGGGTCTCTGGCACTGTAAGGCAGCAGCTCTAACCACTGTGCCACCGTGCTGGTTATGGAGAGTGCACTCTCTTGGTTAGCACTCGCTATTACTAATGCTCCCAATGGTGGGGAGCTTCGGTGGGATTGCACTGTGTGGTAACTTAATTGAATATAATTTAAGTTACCTTGGTATAACTTGGTTTAATTTTATTTTGTTTGTTTGTTTTTCTTTAGTTATTTATTGAATTGTAGTTGTTTGTAAGGTTTTTCTCTCTCATTTCAGCGATTTTGTGGAGTAGTAGTTTGTTTCCTGTTATTGTCACTATTATCACACTATTTTGTAGAGATTTTGTAAAAAAAACTTAATCCTTTTTCTCAATAAAAATTATTACCAAAAAATGAAGTGAAGAAAATTGTGTGGCTGTGGAAGAAAGAGGTGGAGGTTATCACTAACTGGATAGCTCCGCGCAGATAGGTTTGGCCAAATTACCCTACTTTGCAGGAAGTTTTTGATTTGTAACCTTTTTGGTTTGATATATAGATTAGATTCCCTATAGTATGGAAATAGGCCACTTGGCCCAACAAATCCACACTGACCCTCCGAAGAGTAACTCACCCAGACCCATTCCCCTACCCTATATTTACCCTGATTAATGCACCCAACACTGGGCAATTTAGCATGGCCAATTCACCTAACCTGCACATCTTTGGACTGTGGGAGGAAACCGGAGCACCTGGAGGAAACCCACGCAGACCCAGGGACAATGTGCAAACTCCACGCAGACAGTCACCCAAGGCTGGAATCTAACCTTGATCCCAAGCACTGAGGCAGCAATGCTAACCGTCTGAGCCACCGTGCCCTATGACTTGAGGATTAATCTATTTTATTTATGTTCCAAAAAGTGAAATTATTGGTTATGTAGAGAAGGTGCTAGAGGCCTTTTTTATATTTACAATATTTCTATATTTGTACCCAGTTTACAGATCTTTTAGCCATTTGTCTGTCTTTCATTTTTACTAATACCTTGTGAAGTGAGATTTCAACACTTGCATGTTCCACTTTGATTAAATGAGGCTTGAATGCAATGTAAATAAGATTTGTGAAAGTTTCTTAAAATTAACTGACCTCTCTTTTTTTGAAATGTAGCTTGCTCAACGAAAAATTCAAGAAATTTTGTCCCAAGTAAGAAGACAACAACAGAAATCAGTGCAGAGTGGACAGCCCCAACCACGAAGAAAGTAAAAGGTTCAGGATCTGCAATTACCACAGAGACAGATGCCAGACCAAAGAGAGAGAGACTGTGTAATCATGGGCAGTTAAACCTGTCACTGATAAAGAAGCAAATGTTCCATCTTCCCAGTCACCTTTTATTGAGGACTAGGCAACCTATGAACTCTGTCTTTGTGTGAATGTATTCTTCAGGCATTCAAAAAGAAACCTTGTGAAACCCAGCTTTAAATAAGGCCCTTTCACTTCCCTTCTTTTGTTCGAATTCAAAACTCTATATATTGCCTTGTTAGCTTTCCCAAAATTCTTAGACCTGTTGGGTTTAATGAAGCTTTCTCTTCTGATTTTTCACTGGTTACAAAAAGGCATTGCTCTTATAGTTCGAATCATTATAAAACCCTTAAGTTTTTTTTGGGGAGGGGCTAGGGGAGTTGGCAAGATTGAGGCATCTGTCCCAACATGCAAAATGGCTTTTTTAAATTGGGTTGTTTTACAAAGATTACTAGAACACTGCCATTAGAACCTAAGGGAAGTGTTGAATGGTGTTGGCCAGGGCATGAATTGATTATGCATTTTACTAAACTACCTCAGGCATTTAGTACCTCAATTGTTCCTTTTTTCTGCTTATTTTGTATACTTTATAAAAGTAATAGTCAAGCATTTTATTTTTTTAAAAAAAAAAGTAAAATTTGATCAGCTAAAAGCCAGGAGCAGTACAGAGAAAAGTATCGATGTAAATGTGTTGCTTCTAGCTGCTGGCTGATGGGAGTATTCAATAAATGATGCTTGCCTCAGTTTTCCTGAGGTCCACAACACCATCATTTGATCAAAATTCTGTGAATGTTTGAGACGCCGAATGATGCCAATATATACTAATAGCAGCAATGCCATTTTTTTTCTTTTTAAGATATGATGAAAGTGTTTATTTCCTATTTTTGATTGATGGTACTTTTGGGAACAAAACAAGGAAGTGATGGCAAGAGGCTGGGGTTGGGGAAAGAGACTGCAAAATGGAGTAGCTTTTAGTATAACTGGGTATTTTAAATGCATGGACCCTTGGTGCCTTTGACCATCACTGCATCTTGATGCATAATAACAGTCTATTTGGATCTGGCCATTTTGATCAGAGCAAGCTTCATCTTCCGTTACTGGTAGAGCTATTAGATCTGTCCAGGTACACTGGCAGTCTTTGCTAGAGTGGACTCTGAATTTATTGAACTACACATTTGATCATATAATTGTGGGAGAAAAGTCAATGCTGCTTGCTCATTCTAAAGTTGTTGAAGCTAAGAGAGTTTACATATGCAGCTACTGTAGTGGGCTACACAAAGCCATGGGGGGAGGCTGTTAGCTTCAACACTCTCTTTCCTCTGAGCTTAATCCGTTTATGCACATCTACAGATAACCAGTACAGCAATAAATGCATTAATGGCCAAATTGACAGCCACAAAATAGTTTGATCCTTCTCCCACTCCCACCAAATGTAGTCTGACTAGAATAAGCTAAAGCAACTAATTTGTGGTAAAGTTGAAATGCTCCAGTCAACTTCCTGAGTGCACCCAATTTCCAGCTACCTCAGTGCTTTAAATGAAGGCAGTGCACATTTAGTGCATAAACACTGCTGTGTGTGGTCTGAGCAGAGCCATGCTATTACCTCTGAACCTTTTTGTGATTTTTCTTTGTGCATGAGATGATCGTTATCATCATGCTGCACTGAAATAGAGGGGCACAACTTGGCAAAACCATTTATTTCATCAATTTTTGATCTACCTCTTAGATACATTTGAATTAGAGGCATTTCTGCATAGGATAGGTTGATATTTTCCCAAAGATCATTTTTTGTACAGATTAGACAATTAAAAATGGTCTGGTGTGTTTTTGCCTACATATATTCATTACTAATCAAAACTTCTCAAAGCTTATGTTGTAGCTTTAGCAAAATGGATTAATTCTCATTCTTTTGGCAGAGTGACTTCTCCATATAGTGATAGAAATGTTTTCTTACATTGATTAAAATAACAGAATTACAGGAGGTCATTTAATAGCTTAAATGAATTGACGTGAGGCTGAAAGGTCAGAGCCCACTTTTTGTTGCAAGTAACATTGATTGATTGATTTACCATGGTTTTTGGTTTAATTGCTGCATTTTCACTTCCTGATCTGCTGCTGTATCATTAATTTTCTGATCTATATAACAAGATTGGTAATTTGGAAATACTGGCATTTAGTAGAAGGTAGTTCTGTAAAAGAAGTGAAACCAGCAAAAATAACTTTGCTCACTTCTCATTTTTTTCATCTAAATACTGTGCCCCTAATGCAGCCCCATTTGTCAAATGCCTCTGTTTGAAATAAAATAATTTAGCTCCTATGTGATTATGTATGTTTCAAGGTATTAAGCAAAATCGTACATGTTGCAAGTTGAAGTATAACAGGATGATTTCATTCCTGTGGCTTGCACTTGTGTGTATAAACACATTGCACAAAGTTTCTTGTATAATGCCTTGGTAATGAATATACATTCAATTCTCACTTCATTCCATATGAAAAATCAATCATCAAAATTCTGAAAACCTTTTGTTTCTAAGACTAGCCGGTTTTAAATGAACTTCCCTCTGCTTTCTTTGAAGTGTCACTTCCAAGACCATTTTGTGTCTTGCAAAAACACATACATGCAAAAAAATCAGTTTTTCTGTTTTTTTTTAACAATGTGAAATTCTATTTAGAAATTTTATGCACCATTTTTGAAATTGTGAAATTGTAAAATTTTAAAATTCATTCCAATTAAGGGAGAACTGACTGCACGCTTTTAAGAAACAGCAATGTCAACTAATGTTTCAATGGTTCAATAAATTAATTCTGTTTGATTTTTACACAGTAGAGGGTACTCCAATATGTTCCCTCTAGTTACTCAGAGCAGGTCCACTGCATGTCATCCAGCACTAACCTTCCATACCTTACAGCTGTTATTCAGATGGTACCCAGTAACTTTTAGATCACAGTGAACTGGTATTCATAATTTATCTGCAGCACCCAAAAATCTTACTGTGCTAGAGTTGTGGCGATGCATGTTTTTTTAAATCTGCCTATGTTTCTTTTCCAATACTATCACTGCCCATGTCAAATGCAATTTTTTTGCAATGTTAGGTAAGTGTCTGACATGCTATCCCCTTTACTAACTATTGTACATGTCAAATTTCATGTTAAAAGGACAAAAAACATTTTAGCCTTTTATTTGTAACAGAAGCTTCAGCTCATTTTGATATAATTCAGTGTTATATAAATTGCTGTCTAACTTCAAAGGTTCAAATATGTGGCTTATGCATTACAGTTTCTGGTATACAATAAATACATTCAACACCAGAAAATTTTGTAAAGCATATCCAACTAAAATGCTGCTACATTGATTTAGTTTGCAAAATGTAGTCAGTTCAACTTTTTATAAATCAATGCATGATCCAAATGTCAACAGCTTGTGTGTAGTTCTTACAAGCTGGACTTCATTTCAATAGACCTACTTTCTCTACCTTACACCAGTTAGACCAATCCTGTTGCCTCCAACTAATTTCCATTACTCATTCATTACTGTGGATGAGTTTGAATTCACACAAATACTGGTTCAATGCTGTGAATCCCTTCAAGACAATCTTCTGAAATCGCTGCTGTCTTCATCTGGGTTGTCAGTTGGTCCATATATAAAATCTCTTGGTAGAGTTTCTGGAGGTATCATATTAAATTGATCATCATAGGAACGCAAAGTCCATAGCTTCTCCAGTTCATAAACGTCCCTGGTTTCGGGTAACATGAAATGTACTACTATGTTACCTTGGGAGGGAAGAAACAAAACATTTTACAGCAACACCAAAAAGCAAATGCCCACTTAAAATCGTGCTTGTATTTTATCAATGGTATTCTTCAGCCGCGATGGTTAAAAAAGAATTTTGATCCAATCACATTTCCCAGAATTTTATAAATATTGTCTTCTGGTTGAATTTCAAGTCTAAAACCAAAGTTAGTATCATTAGGCTATTTTATATGCATTAAAACTTTGTCCAAAGTTGGACAATCCAATTGGACTACCTGGGAAGAACAAGTAGACACATGGGATTAATTTTGAAAGCTTCCTGGTCAGACTAAGTATCAGATGGTATTGACCGCACATATTTTATGCATGTAATTTGGAATGAAGCCAAACATGTAACTCATCTGCTTTATAAACTGCAATTGACCATACTGAATCCCTTCAGCACAATTATTAGAATTATTTCCAGGTACCAATTATGCTCAGCCGAGAAGATGCTTTGAGCCTGTGGCAGTCATGGATCATTTTTGATTCCTTACAGGAAGGTAAAAAAAGTACTGCCTCTTGTCCACACACAAGCATTATTCTACAATTCTGCCCTGTCGCATATCAGCATCCAAATTAAGTACACTGTATTGATTTAAAAAAACAAATGCTGGAAGTATTCAGATCTGTGCAAAGAAAAACAAAAGTATCTTTGACCAAATTAACATTCCATGTGTTTTTTCTTGCTGCTGCATGGACCATGAGGTTCATGTGCAACAGTGGTTTCCAGAAGCCATATATTGTCATGTATCTTCCTAGTTCACCCCCAGCTAAGAGAATGTTGGATCAACTTTCACAGAACTAATGAACTGAAACATTAACTCTGTCTTCATTGGTGTGACATGTATTTTGATTTTTTTTTTTAAAATCAGGCTGCCAATTTCCACCGTATGTGCTCATTTAGTTAAAATGTTTACAGATTTTTATGGAACTCACCAAAATCAATGCACTTCCAATCATCTGTAACTTTCCCTTCAATGTGGGCATGAGCATTCTGCTGTTTCTTTAACTGTTTATACTGCAGGATAAAACATTTACAGTTCAGTAGTTTCACAGACTTTAGCATAGCCAGGGTGATACAAATTTAGCAAAATTAAATATAATCTCAAGAGCCGCTTGGGGCAAACTCTTACATGTGGAAACAATTATGCTTACCTAAGTTGACTGCACTTCAAATCAATCAGGGTGTGTGAATGTGTTGAAATATTTTTTGCATTTTAGGTTTTTTTTTGTGTTTGCACCCTTTGTCTCCTATCATTGGAATTAATGGCTTTGTGGTCCTATTGCTTGACCTAATCCAAAAATCTCAGGTAATTTTCTGGGGACCCAAGTTCAAATTCCTACCAAACTAATTAGTAAATATCTAATTAGAGTCTGCTGGAAACCATTGTCAATTGTTGGGAAAACCCCATCTGGTTTCCTAATGGCCTTCTCGGGAAGGAAATCTGCCATTCTCACCTGCTCTGGCCTAATGTGACTCCAGACCAATAGCCCTGTGGTTGACTTCCACTGCCCTATGAAATCACCTAGCAAAGCACTCAGTTTTCACAATCACTACAAAGAAATGAAACCAGACAGACTGCCTGCTATTGATCTAGAAAATGACAATGGCAAAATAGCCCTCTGAGCCCTGCAGTAGATTAGATTAGATTACTTAGAGTGTGGAAACAGGCCCTTCGCCCCAACAAGTCCACACCGACCCGCCAAAGCGCAACCCACCCATTCCCCTACATTTACCCCTTTACCTAACACTACGGGCAATTTAGCATAGCCAATTCACCTGACCTGCACATCTTTGTGACTGTGGGAGGAAACCGGAGCACCCGGAGGAAACCCACGCAGACACGGGGAGAATGTGCAAACTCCACACAGTCAGTCGCCTGAGTCGGGAATAGAACCCGGGTCTCTGGCGCTGTGAGGCAGCAGTGCTAACCACTGTGCTGCAGTAGCACCACAGTCTTGGTCAGATTGTAAAAGGGGCATTTAAATTGACTTTTGTTTGCAGCAAGTGTTGAGGGAAAAACCGACCTGACTTCATCCTCACAAATCTACCTGCTGACGTTGCATATGACCATGACAGTAGTGATAATGGGAGAGTCCTTGTGGAGATGAAGTCCCACCTTCACGTTGAGAATACCATCTTGTTCTGTGACACTGTCATTGTGTTAAATGGAACAGACTTCGAACAGATATAGCAACTCAGGACTGGGCATTAATAAGGTAGTATGGGCTATCAGTAACAGCAGAATCTCTTTCCAGACAAAATGTGCAACCTCATGACCTGGTGTACCCCCTCCACTCGACTATTGGCATCAAGTCAGGAATTAACTCTAGTTCTCAAAGGGCATACCAATGGCGCAAAGCATACATAAAAGTGAGATGTCAAGTTAGTGAGACTATAAAACAGGACTGCTTGCACATCAAACATCATGTGATGGATCTAAGCAATTCCACAATCAGATCAAAAGTCCTACTCAATCAAGTTGTGAATAGTGATGGATGAGTTAAACACCTCACTGGAGGAAAAGGTTCCACAAATATTCACATTCACAATAACCCGAGCATCTTGGTGCAAAAGATAAGGCTGAAGCATTCACAAAAATATTCAGCCGGAAGTGTCTAATGGATGATCCATCTCTGCCTCCTCCAGACGTCCCCAGCATTACAAATGGCAGTCGTCAGCCAATTTGATTCAACAAAATAAAGAATAGGTTGAAGGCACTGAATATTTGAAAGGCTCTGGGACCTGATAACATTCTTCCAATAGTACTGAAGACTTGTATTCTAAAACTTGCCGCAACCTTAGCCAAGGTGTTTCAGTCCAGCACCTACCCACCAATGTAGAAAATTAAATCAAGTATGTCCTATACAAGTAGGACAAATCCAATCTAACAAACTACCACCACCTCATCCATTTACTCTTGATCATCAGTATAGTGATGGAAGGTGCCAACAGTGCTTTTAAGCAGCCCCTACTTCGTAATAACCTACTTTCACCCTGATGCTCAGTTTGAGGTGTAGTCTGCTGGACCACTCTGCTCTTGACCTCATTACACTGCTTTGGTTCAAACATGGACAAAAGGGCAGAATTCCAGAGGTGAAGGGAGAGTGACAGCCCTTGACATCAAGGCCACATTGACTGAATGTGGCATCAAGAAACCCTAGGAAAACTAGTCAATAGGAATCAGAGGGGAACCTCTCTGGTTTAAATCATAGCTGGCATGTAAGAAGATGGTTGTGGTTGGAGGGCAGTCAGCTCAGCTCAAAGTTTCTCTCTTCTAGGGGTTCCGCATGGTAGTGTCCTTGGCCCAACCAACAACAGCTATTTCATCCATGACCTTCCCTCCATCATAAGGTCAGAGGTGGGAAGTTGACCAATGATTATACAATGTTCAGCAGCATTCATGACTCCTCAGTGAATTAATCCATGTCCAAATGCAGCAAGACCTGGATAATACTTAGTATTTGCCAGCCCAAGCTTGACAAATACCAAGTAACGTTCAGGCCACATATGCAGACAATAATCATCACCAATAAGAGAATTTAACCATTGCCCTTTGAACTCAATGGGGATTTCCATCACTGAATTCCCACTACCAACATTCTGGGAGTTACCTCGGACCAGAAACTGAAATGGACAGTGGCAACAAACACTGGTCAGGGGCTAGAAATACTGTAGTCATTCACCTTCTGCCTCTCTCAGAGCCTGTTCTCCTGTCTATGCGGCACAAGTCAAAAGTGTGATGGAATATTCCCTGGATGACTGCAGCTCCCACAACACTCAGGAACCTTGGCGCCATCTAGGACAAAGTAGCCTGCTTGATTGGTACCACAACTACAAACATTGTCATTCCACCACTGATGCTCAGTAGCAATAGCATGTTCCATCTACAAGATGCACTAACGAATTTCACAATGGCTCCTTTATAGAGCACCTTCTATCCCACAACCAATTCCATCTAGAAGGACAGGGGCAGCTGATAAATGGTAACACCATTACTTACTAGTTCCTCTCCAAGCCACTCACCATCCTGACTTTGAAATATATTATTGTTCTTTCACTGTTGCTGGGTCAAAGTCCTGGAATTCATTGCTTAACAGCAGTGTTTGGTCTACCTATAACACACAGACTCAGTGGTTCAAGGTGGCAGCTCACTACCACCTTCTCCAGGGCAGCTAGGGTTGTATAGTAAATGCTGGTATAACCAATGATGCCCAGTCTAAGCAAATAAAAAAAAACCTAAGTTGAATTCTCTTTAATTTCCACTGTTCCACGAAGTTCATGTAAGCTTGAAGAACAGCACTGTTTTCTTATGTACTTTACAACCTCCCAGACACTCCTCAACAGATAACCACCTCTTCCAACCACCACATTTTTCCCCTGAAGTCAGCCGTTAGTCATGATTCTGCTCATTCATTTACATTTCTGTTAGACCCATACTTTGTTTCTTTACTTGTCCCATTGCCTTCCCTTTTTGCCTTGCACCATCGTCGCTTATTTCTTGCTGACAATGCATCAAGTGAACTCTCAACAAGAAATGGACATCGGGAAAGTAGATCTGAATTGCTTTTTCAAAGCCTAATCTTTAGGTATATATGAAATAACTGACTGACCTACTTGTTTTCCGGACTAATCATCAACTTCCCTGCACCATCACCGTATCTCTTGAAGGTCAAACTTTACAAGTTAATAGTGAGTAGATCCTTGAGGAGACTCCTGCACTACCAACCTGATTCTTGTGGACTGCCTAACAATCACCCATCCCTTTCTTCCTATATGCTGAGCCTGCAGAGTAACTAACTCTGACCATGCTACCCACATTGCTCTTGGCCTCATGGATGTGCTAAAATGACTGCGGTCACTGCTCTAGTTCTGATACCTGGAACTCCAAATTTTGGCAGCAATGACACTCCTGCACATGGTCCAATAACATCCACAATTTCCAAAGCTAGTACATGATTATGCACGTTACATGCAACCAAGCTGCCCTGCATTGCTTTTCATTTGTTAACTTTATTTCGCTTTGGTTTATTTACATTAAACTTCCCTTCACCTTAAAACTTACTACCAATAAATGTAATGAATACTTAATGCACCTTCATAGTTTCAATAGAGAAGACCACTATTTACCCATCTTGGGATAATTTCTTAAGTGCACATAATTTGTTATTCACCAGCCTAGGTCTCACTCAGATACAGCCTCCTGACTTTGGCTTCATATTCTAAAGCCTGTTGAGGTTCTTGTTTCAATGTTCGCATAATAATAAAATATTGAATGGATATACCCATCTACATTTTATAAATTTAGGTGCAAGTATTTCACAAGTTATTCCTAGAAAATACAAGCTGTTGGAATTTAATGAGAAATTGTCATAGCTTTGTTGAAAAATAAGACAGGAGTGGAAGTAAGGCCATTCAGCCCATCGAGTCTACTCCGCCATTCCATCAGGGCTGATGGGCATTTCAACTCCACTTACCCGCTTTCTCCCCGTAGCCCTTAATTCCTTGTGACATCAAGAATTTATCAATCTCTGCCTTGAAGACATTTAGCGTCCCGGCCTCCACTGCACTCTGCGGCAATGAATTCCACAGGCACACCACTCTCTGGCTGAAGAAATGTCTCCGCATTTGTGTTCTGAATTTACCCCTTCTAATTCTAAGGCTGCGTCCACGGGTCCTAGTCTCCTCGCCTAACGGAAACAATTTCCTAGCGTCCACCCTTTCCAAGCCATGTATTATCTTGTAAGTTTCTAATAGATCTCCCTTTAATCTTCTAAACTCCAATTAATACAATCCCAGGATCCTCAGCCGTTCCTCGTATGTTAGACCTACCATTCCAGGGATCATCCGTGTGAATCTCCGCTGGACACTGGGCTCAAGTGCCAATATGTCCTTCCTGAGGTGTGGGGACCAAAACTGGACACAGTACTCCAAATGGGGCCTAACCAGTGCTTTATAAAGTCTCAGTAGCACAACAGTGCTTTTATATTCCAAGTCTCTTGAGATAAATGACAACATTGCATTCGCTTTCTTAATCACGGACTCAACCTGCATGTTTACCTTTAGAGAATCCTCGACTAGCACTCCCAGATCCCTTTATACTTTGGCTTTATGAACTTTCTCACTGTTTGGAAAGTAGTCCATGCTTGTATTCTTTTTTCCAAAGTGCAAGACCTCGCATTTGCTCACATTGGGCGGCACGGTGGCACAGTGGTTAGCACTGCTGCCTCACAGAGACCCGGGTTCAATTCCCGCCTCAGGCGATTGACTGTGTGGAGTTTGCACGTTCTCCCCGTGTCTACGTGGGTTTCCTCCGGGTGCTCCGGTTTCCTCCCACAGTCCAAAGATGTGCAGGTCAGGTGAATTGGCTATGCTAAATTGCCCGTAGTGTTAGGAAAGGGGTAAATGTAGGGGCATGGGTGGGTTACGCTTCGGCGGGTCGGTGTGGACTTGTTGGGCCGAAGGGCCTGTTTCCACTCTGTAATGTAATGTAATGTAATCTAATCTAATTGAATTCCATCAGCCATTTCCTGGACCACTCTCCCAAACTGACTAGATCCTTCTGCAGCCTCCCCACTTCCTCACTACTACCTGCCTGTCCACCTAACTTCGTATCATCGGCAAACTTTGCTAGAATGCCCCCAGTCCCTTCATCCAGATTATTAATATATAACGTGAACAGCTGCGGCCCCAACACTGAACCCTGCGGGACACCACTTGTCACCGGCTGCCATTCTGAAAAAGAACCTTTTATCCCAACTCTCTGCCTTCTTTCAGACAGCCAATCCTCAATCCATACCAGTAGCTCACCTCGAACCCCATGGGCCCTCACCTTGCTCAGCAGCCTCCCATGTGGCACCTTATCAAAGGCCTTTTGGAAGTCTAGATAGACCATATCCACTGGTTTCCCTGGTCTAACCTACTTGTCACCTCTTCAAAGAATTCCAACAGGTTTGTCAGGCACGACCTCCCCTTACTAAATTCATGTTGACTTGTTCTAATCCGACTGCTCTTCCAAGAATTTAGAAACCTCATCCTTAATGATGGATTCTAGAATTTTACCAACAACCGAGGTTAGGCTAATTGGCCTATAATTTGCCATGAGGAGAAAGTGAGGTCTGCAGATGCTGGAGATCAGAGATGGAAATGTGTTGCTGGAAAAGCACAGCAGGTCAGGCAGCATCTAGGGAACAGGAGAATCGACGTTTCGGGCATTAGCCCTTCTTTCCTGAAGAAGGGCTAATGCCCGAAACGTCGATTCTCCTGTTCCCTAGATGCTGCCTGACCTGCTGCGCTTTTCCAGCAACACATTTCCATCTATAATTTTCCATCTTTTGTCTTGATCCTTTCTTGAACAAGGGGGTTACAACAGCGATATTCCAATCATCCGGGACTTTCTCTGACTCCAGTGACTTTTGAAAGATCTCAAAATATTTCAGGCATTCCTTTGGTTCATTATTCCCCTGCTGAAGTCCAGCAACAGAAAACTGTTCCTATTATGGGATGTGTGATCCACGATTCTTTTATTTCATTCATTGTTCAGTTGTTTGGAATCTGAAGCCACCTATTTTAGTCCCCTGTTACAAAGCAATAATGTGGTTGAGGTGAAGCAAGAATGTGGTTGAGGTGAAGCAAGAATGCAAAGCTAAAGCCAATGCATTAACATATTTTAAAAACTTCTTCAAAAATGGCAACTTTGCAAGTCTCCTCAATTCAGCCAAAAATAAACAAACAAACAAACAAACAAACAAACAAACAATCTCCCTACTCCTTTTTTTGAAATTTGAACATTCAATATTGTCTGAAGCATTGCCAGTGAACTCTCTCTTCAAATGGGCTGGTTCTTTAAACTGAGTTTGGGGAAATGGGATTTAATCACTGCAATCAAGTTTATTGAGAACAATTTTAGTTTCCATTAAGTTTATTGAAATGAAATATTCCTCAGCACCACAATTTAATTTGTCAAAACACACTGGTCTTCACTTCTGTACTCGACTACAGGTTGTTCTGTTATAATGCACATTTCGTTAATACGAATTTGCTATAATACAATTAATGAATTGAAGACACCGTTTCTATAGAATGAACTTTTAAAGCATGCATTGGTTATAACACTATTCCAGCCACATTAGTTTAAATGGTGCTGCTGTTACACACCTTTCTTATAACACTGGGTTGCACAAGACGGAACTATCCCGTTAAAGCAGAACAGACAGTACTGGAAGCTCTACAACCTTTTCCCCAAGCTGTTATGACAAACTTGATTATATAGTGTTTTTTTCCCAAAAAAAAATCATCCTTTCCATTTTTAATATTTTTACAAATTTACTAAGCAGTCAACCAACACAGAATCTGGGAGTTTTTTCCTGGTTTCCATAACTTAATAAAATGAGTAAGATAAAACTCAAACCATATACAACACCACCTCCAAAGTACATTTAATCTACCATAAAAATCACAAATGGTAAAACTTTGTTTGAAAGATCAAACTTATATTATTGTTCAGACATACACATGACAGTCTTGATCATTCACATTTATTCTAATCCTAGAATTCTGATTAGAGAGAATTTGTTATACAACAGAAGATTAATTTTAATGGTACATTTTCTACAAGTGAAATGTCATCTGCAAAATATTGTTTTGAAGAGCTAAATCTAAATTATTGTTCATGAAGAAGTTAGTTATTAGGTTTACCTTTGGGTCCACTGCAATAAGCTGAATCTTACAGAAAGTGACATTTCCAAATCAAAATATAAGTTTATGTTGTGGGCATGAGACGTAGATTCTAATAAGCCAAATAGTAACAATTCACAATACCACTTACCACTTTAATTGCATATTGTGCCATGGCTTGCAAATGTCTTGCAGAAGTTCCACTCACAATAACAAAATAATCGGTGTACTTTATTTCCTTGGGCAGTTTAATGACACATAGGTCCTTCGCATTCTCCTGACGTAACAAAGCCACCAAAACATCAATGTTAAAAACTGGCTGATGAATAAAGCCTAATGGAAGGAAGCAGAGTGCACATGTTTAGGTTCGCTTTCCTGGAAATAGTAAGTAGAAATTCCTTGGTCCACTTTTGCTTTCACAAGTTACAGTAATTAAATTGATGAACTACTATTGAAAGCTGCTTTTAAGGCCAACACCATCATGCACTTAAGGGCTAATTCAATCCAAAGCATCAGCGTAGCAACTGCCTGAACAGACTAGACCAAAAAGAGGCACAATTCTGACCTAGAACTATAGGATAAAACCAAATTATGTTTGGTTCAGGTTTCTTCCCTTGTAATTGTGTTTCAACTCATCACAAAGCAGCCAGCCAAACGGGGCATTGGTTGGTGCTCTGATGCATATCTGTAAGGTGAATGCCTCCTGGTACGTATCCATGCTGCCAGTGCTGCTGAATCCCTATGGCACTGAAATGGCACAAGATACCTGAATCGAACAAGTATTATTCTACAGGATAAAATATCAGCCAAAATCAGCAAGTCTGCTGACCACGAAGATGGAGCAAAGCCAAACTACCCCCAACTCTGTATTGGCAATGACAGACTGCCTACTTCTATCTCTCGTTCATTTTCTGTCTCAGGCTTTATTGCTTAAAATTCTCATATGCTCATCGTTACCAGATGTGATTAATTCAACATCATCCCTGCTCCAGTTTCTGTTAACATCTAAAGCGCAAACTACTTTCATTCTAATCTGCAGCAAGTCCTATTTATCCTCGTTGTCTCTCAGTCCCAAATTTCTCATCCTTGTATTCAGATTCCTTTGTGCCCTCATTGGCTTACTGTCTATAAATTCCTTGATTTATGATCCTCCTCGAACTCAACATAGAAAATAGGAGCATGAATCAGCCATAAGGCCCTTCAAGTCTGTTCTGTCTGTTTGACTGACAATTGCTTATCATCGAACTCTATACACTTTGATCCCTTTAGTCATACAGCACAGAAGCAAGTCTTTTAGCCCACCACATTTATGCTGACCAACAAATACCAAACTACAGTAATCCCGTTTACCTGCAATTGGTCCAGTCTACCGTGCTCTGACATCTTAATTACACATTCAGATGCCATTTAAATGCTGAGAGAATACCTCCTTCCACCACCCTGTCAGGCGGTGTTCCATATTTCTACCACCCTCAGTGAAAAGAAAATGTTTCCTTTGATGTCCCCTAAACCACTTACTGCTCAATTTAAACTTCTGTCCTATCGTAGACACATTTGCCATGAGGAAAAGATTTGCATGACCTACCCCGCCCATGCCCCTTAATTTTATATGCCTCAATCAAAACACACACACACACCCCCGCCACCCCACCACTGCTGGGAAAACAAACCCAGCCTATTCAAACTAAAAACTATATCTAACTCCTTGAAAACATTCACTATTTTGGCATCGACAGGGTTACCACTTTGGCATTGAAGAAAGTTCTGCTCATCCAAGTCCTAAATGGCCTTCAGCATATTTAAGACTGTGAGCCCTGGTTCTGGAGTCCCCTGTTCCCAGTCTATTACTGTAAGACGTTTCTTCCTGTCATGGTCACTCATCCATCCCACTACCTTTCCCCTATCATTTACAGCTGGTGGCTACTTGGATCTTGACTTCTGGAATTCACGGTCTCAGCCTCTCCATCTTTATGATGCTTCACACCCTTTGATCCAACTTTCAATCACCTCTTCTAATGTGTTCTTTGTGGTCACCAAATCAATGTTTGTCTGATTAAGCTTGAATGATGCTTTGCAGAATTTAAGATATAAATGCAAATTGTTGCTGTTGCTACTGTCCATTTTTTCATTGTGCTTCCTTTTTTGTCTCATGCTTATATTGGTCATTCTCTTTAACCGACTGTTCCACGCTTAAGCATTTTCATAGTCAAAACCATTTGTCAATGGTTTGTATTTTATTCATTTCCCTCTTCTGTTACTTTACAAACAATTCTTTTGTAAGTAAACTTTTTTTATGTAGAGTAAAACAAAACCACTCATGCTAACTCCATAAAAGTGTACAAGTTGTGACATACAGAAAGGACAAAACAATTTCAACGATAATTCAAACTTAAGTTGTATATGACGCTGTGTGTTATAGCAGTATCAAACCATTTTGAACTATGATTTATTTATGCTATGTCCAATTAACTGTTTCTATCACAGGTAATTAACAAGCTTACATTTGAGGTTTCTTTACACAAGGAACTTGGATACATTGAACACTCACAATTTTACAGCAAGTATTAAAACAGGAGAAAGTGAGGGCTGCAGTTCCTGGAGATCAGAGTTGAGAGAGTGATGCTGGAAAAGCACAGCAGGTCAGGTAGCATCGGAGGGTCAGGTTTTGCAACCTTTCACATCAGACTCTTAAATCTGAATTTAAACAGTTTTGTTGATTGAAAGCAAAAATTTAAATGGGACCTAAGGGACATTTTTCATGCACAGGGTGGTGCATGTTTGGAATGAGCTGACAGAGGAAGTACTGTAGCAACAAATTACTGTAAATGCTGAAATCTACTGAAACAAAAAAAAATGCTGGAAATTACAGTTCGTCAGGCAGCGTCCGTGGAGAGACAGCAAGCGAACGCTTCCAGTCTAAATGACTCTTCATCAGAGCTCTGAAGAGTCATCTAGACTCGAAAAGTTAGCTTGCTCTTTCTCCATGGAGGCCTGTCCGCTGTGATTTCCAGCAATTTTTTTTTGCTGCCAGAGAAAGTGGAGGCTGGTACAATCACAACATTTAAAAGGCACCTGAACGCGTACATGAGTAGGAAGGGGCTTAGAGGGAAATGGGACTAGATTAATTTAGGATGTACGGTCAGCATTGACGAGTTGGACCGAAGGGTGTGTTTCCTTGCTGGCTTGAGTTTAGCGCGTTCAAGCCGCCTGAGACTGATCAGTCAGTGCTCGAACAGCTAACAGCCGTCTCTGCACTCCTCCGTGCTGTCTTAACGAGCTCCCTGTAACCGTGCTGGCTCGTCACGATAACGATACGCTTGATAACTTGCGCAGTTTTACCAGGCTCCGCGGCCGCGCTGCAGCTCCTCCGGGCGTCTCGCGCCAGCCGAGCCCTGGGATCGGGGTGAAGCGGCGCGCGCTGTCCCAGATCTCGGGCTGCCCGCAGCCCGCTCCGTGTAACAGCGCGAGCGTGTGCAGCCAGAGTCAGGAGCATCCCCCTCATGGCCCATGCAACCTGCAAGGTGATCCTGAAAGCGACAGAAACTCTCCACTATCGGCACCGCAGGAAGTGTAACACAGCCGACAGGAAACACCCGGACGCCGGAAATTCAATCCGACTGGCGAGCAGCGGCAGCAGCTACAGTTCCCGCGCGAATCGCGAACGCTTAAAATAACCGCCACCATCGCGAGAGACCTGTAAGAGCGAAATGTGGAGCAAGTGGTAAAACCATATAACTGGAGTTAATTTAAGAACGACGCACCTAATGCAGGTGTCTTAAGAACTATTGCTTACAGAAATTATTAGCGAGTTTCGCATTTTATTGTCCATTCCGATAAAAAAAATCAAGTTGGTGATGATAAGCCAGAACTTTCTGTGTGCCTTACGAAGGCAGTTAAAAGTTAACCACATTGTCATTCATCTGGACTTACATCCATGCTAGACTGGTGATTATGTTAAAAAGTTTTATGTGAAAATCAGATCACACCATTTTGATTTTAAATTATCTTGTCAATGTATCACATTCTTCCATTAGTTTAATATATACTAGCCATGTAGATTTATCCATGGGAAGTTCCCTAGTTGGAAATGTAATGTCCTTCAATACAAGGAGTGCCTATTTGCATAATTGCATTTGTAAGGACAGTGCATGTGTGATTTGCTGTCGGCTTGGCCTCACCAATGTACTTGCCTCTGGTCACCCTTGCCTGCGGCGTATCAGATGGGCAACATTGGCCGAGTCATACAAGTGCCTGCCATGCATATGGTACATTAGCGAAACCAAGCAGATGCTACAACAATGGATGACTGGACATCACACAACAAACTCCAGACAGGGATGTTCTCTCCCAGTCGGGGAACACTTCAGTGGTCAGGGGTATTCGGCCTGAGATCTTCGGGTGACTATCCTCCAAGGCAGATTTCAGGATACGCAACAACGCAGAGTGGCCAAGCAGAGGCTGATAGCCAAGTTCGGTACAAATGAAGATGGCCTCTTGGGTTCATGTCCCACTACAGGTGACCCCACTACACTATACACTCTTACACACGAGCACACATACACACACTCTTACATACTCACACACTCATACATATGCTGTTTCTCAGGCACACATACCCCACACTCATGTCAATGCGCACACCCTCATAGGCGGCAGCATGGTTAGCACTGTTAAATACAACTCTCACAGCACCACAGTCCCAGGTTTGAGTCCAACTTCGGGTGACTGTGTGGAGTTTGCACATTCTCCCCGTGTCTGCGTGGATTTCCTCTGTGTGCTCCGGTTTCCTCCCACAGTCCAAAGATGTGCAGGTTAGGTGAAGAATTGGCCATGCTTAAAATTGTCAATAAGGTGCATTAGTTAGAGGGAAAAGGGGTGGGTGACTCTTCAGATGGCCGGTGTGGACCTGTTGGGCTGAAAGGCCTGTTTCCACACTGTAGAGAATCTAATCTAATCAGATACTCCATCAAATGAACACACACGTCTATGGGGTGAATTTGTATTTGCATAATTGTATTTGCAGATATTCTATTTTGTTCAAAAAGCGCACAATATATAGGCAGTCAATATGTTTTATAATTCATGTGACATTTTATAAATTACCACTTTGGAATTTGTTAAGTGTGTACAAGACAATTTTCCGATTCAGTATGTGGATGTACCTACTAGAGAAGGTGCAAAACTTGACCTACTCTTTGGAAATAAGGCAGGGCAGGTGATTGAGGTGTCAGTGGGGGAGCACTTTGGGCCATTATTTTAGATTTAAAATAATGATGGAAAAGGATAGACCAGATCTAAAAGTTGAAGTTCTAAATTGGAGAAAGGCCAATTTTGAGGGTAATAGGCAAGAACTTTCATTAGCTGATTGGGGCAGATGTTCGCAGGTAAAGGGACGGTTGGAAAATGGGAAGCCTTCAGAAATGAGATAACGAGAATCCAGAGAAAGTATATTCCTGTTAGGGTGAAAGGAAAGGTTGGTAGGTATAGGCAATGCTAGCTGACTAAAGAAATTCAGGGTTTGGTTAAGAAAAAGAAGGAAGCATATGTAAGGTATAGACAGGATAGATCGAGTGAATCCTTAGAAGAGTATAAAGGAAGTAGGAGTATACTTAAGAGGGAAATCAGGAGAGCAAAAAGGGGACGTGAGATAGCTTTGGCAAATAGAATTAAGGAGAATCCAAAGAGTTTTTATAAATACATAAAGGACAAAAGGGTAACTCGGGAGAGAATAGGGCCCCTCAAAGATCAGCAAGGTGGCCTTTGTGTGGAGCCGCAGAAAATGGAGGCGGGGGTACTAAATGAGTATTTTGCATCAGTATTTACTGTGGAAAAGAATATGGATGATATAGACTGTAGGGAAATAGATGGTGACATCTTGAAAAATGTCCATATTACAGAGAAGGAAGTGCTGGATGTCTTGAAAATGGATAAAGGTGGATAAATCCCCAGGACCTGATCAGGTGTAAGCTAGAACTTTGTGGGAAGCTAGAGAAGTGATTGCTGGGCCTCTTGATGAGATATTTGTATCATCAATAGTCACAGGTGAGGTGCTGGAAGACTGGAGGTTGGCTAACGTGGTGCTACTGTTTACGAAGGATGGTAAGGACAGGCCAGAGAGCTATTGACCAGTGAGCCTGATGTTGGTGGTGGGCAAGATATTGGAGGGAATCCTGAGGGACAGGATGTATATGTATTTGGAAAGGCAAGAACTGATTAGGGATAGCCAACATGGCTTTGTGTGTGGGAAATCATGTCTCACAAACTTGATTGAGTTTTTTGAGAAAGTAACAAAGAGGATTGATGAGGGCAGAGCGGTAGATGTGATCTATATGGACTTCAATAAGGCTTTCGACAACGTTCCCCATGGGAGACTGATTAGCAAGGTTAGATTTCACGGAATACAGGGAGAAGTGGCTATTTGGATAGCTCAAAGATAGAAGACAGAGGGTGGTGGTGGAGGGTTGTTTTTCAGACTGGAGGCCTGTGACCAATGGAGTGCCACAAGGATTGGTGGTGTGCCCTCTACTTTTTGGCATTTATATAAATGATTTGGATGCGAGCATAAGAGGTACAGTTAGTAAGTTTGCAGGCTTCCAATTTACCAAAATTGGAAGTGTAGTGGACAGCAAAGAGGGTTACCTCAGATTATAACAGGATCTTAACCAGATGGGCCAATGGGCTGAGAAGTGGCAGATGGAGTTTAATTCAGATAAATGTGAGGTGCTGCATTTTGGGAAAGCAAACCTTAGCAGGACTTATACACTTAATGGTAAGGTCCTAGGGAGTGTTGCTGAACAAAGAGACCTTGGAGTACAGGTTCATAGCTCCTTGAAAGTGATGTCAGAGGTATGTAGGATAGTGAGGAAGGCGTTTGGTATGCTTTCCTTTATTGGTCAGAGTATTGAGTACAGGAGTTGGGAGGTCATGTTGCGGCTGTACAGGACATTGGTTAGGCCACTGTTGGAATATTGCGTGCAATTCTGGTTTCCTTCCTATTGGAAAGATGTTGTGAAACTTGAAAGGGTTCAGAAAAGATTTACAAATATGTTGCCAGGGTTGAACGGTTTGAGCTATAGGGAGAGGCTGAACAGGCTGGGGCTGTTTTCCCTGGAGCGTCAGAGGCTGAGGGGTGACCTTATAGAGGTTTACAAAATTATGAGGGCTATGGATAAGGTAAATAGGCAAAGTCTTTTCTCTGGGACCGGGGAGTCCAGAACTAGAGGGCATAGGTTTAGAGTGAGAGGGGAAAGATATAAAAGAGACCTAAGGGGCAACCTTTTCACGCAGAGGGTGGTACATGTATGGAATGAGCTGCCAGAGGAAGAGGTGGAGACTGGTACAATTGCAACATTTGAGAAGCATTTGGATGGATATATGAATAGGAAGGTTTTGGAGGGATATGGGCCAGGTGCTGGGAGGTGGGACTAGATTGGGTTGGGATATCTGGTCAGCACGGACGGGTTGGACCAAAGGTCTGTTTCCATGTTGTACAACTCGATGATTCTAGAGCCTGAAGTCTACGAAATAAATTAGAAACACGGAGAGAGAAGCATATAAAGGAGACTGACTAGCATTAGGTGATAGAGTTCAGAGGATGGTCTTTCAATAATGTAATAGGAGGAATAGAGCCTAGAATATTTCTGAATGCAATATATTAAAGTATTTAATTTTATTATATAATAAAGGTACGATAAAGAAGTTCAAGCCTAAAGTTAGTTGTTGACTGTACCTTCTTCTTGAACAGTCAGGCTTGAGCCCAAACTCTTTGATCTAAGAATAAAACCACACGACAAAAGAAACCCACAGATACAGGTTTTATAAATTTTTTGTTGAAATATAATAATAATAATATCAGCGCATTTATAAATGTTTCAATTCAGATATTTATTTTGAATGAATAATGTTAGTGATCATCAACCATTTAAGGACTGTTTATGATTCTGTACTAAAAGCTCCAACAAAACATCTCTATTATTCATAGAAACACTGACTGATAGAATGGTTACAGCACAAGAGAAGCTCACCTTGTCAATGTGAGAGCAACTCAGTGAGTCTCACTTCGAGCCTTTTCTACCTAGCATTGAAAATATTTTCTCTGCAGATACCATCCAATTCTGTTGTAAAAACTATAATTGCCTCTACTATTAATCTCAGGCTGTACATTTAATATTTTATTTACTCATTGTGTTAAGATGCATTTTCTCATGTCACCTTGATCCTTTTGTCAACCATGGTGCCCAGAATTGGTCACAACACGCCAGATGAAGAAGAACCAATCTCCTCTGCTGGTTCATCGTAAGTACCTTCTTTTTATAAACCATCCCTCTACTTATTAAGCCTCAGGATCTTTTCTGCTACATTATTCTTTTCTCTCAACCTACAGTGCCACCTTCAATGATGTGTACTGTACACATAAAGCTCCAGGTGCCCCCAGGATCCTTCACCAGATTTAGAATTGTATTTTTATATGTTGGTATCTTTCCTACCAAAATCTACTGTGCCACACATCTTTGCATTAAATTTAACTTGTTATAAATTTGTCTCTCTCACCTGCCTGTCCATGTTCTCTTGAAATCTGTGACTAGCCTCTTAACAGTTCACAATCCTTCCAAATTTTGTATCATTAGCAAATTTTGAAATTTTGCCCTACTCACCAATGCCTAGGTCATTAACATATGCAAAATAAAGCAGTGGACCCAGTGCCCATCCCACTCTGAAAAACAGCCATCCACCACTACTTTGTTTCCTTTCACTCAACTAATATCATATTCATGTGATCACTTTCCCTTTTATTCCATGGGGCTTCAGCTTACCAACAAGCCTGTAAAATGGCATTTTATTAAATCTGGGTGAGCTAGTTTCCTCCCACAGCCCAAATATGTGCAGGTTAGGTGGATTGGCCATGCGAAATTGCCCATAGTGTCCAAGGATGTGCAGGCTATGTGCATTAGCCACAGGAAATCCAGGATTACAGGGATGGGGTAGGGAGGTGGGTCTGGGAGGGATGCTTTTCAGAGGGTTGCTAGGCTCTCAATGGGCCAATGGACTGCTTCCACAGTGTAGGAACTCTATGAAACATGGCACACCTAACAGCACTTATAAATATTAAATGCTTCATCCTGGTGCTTACCCTTTGTGGTTATCTTTTGGTGCTCTTTTGTAGTCTGGTGCTTCTACTGAGTGTGACCTGAGTGTCAGTGCACGTGTGGTGGACGGCTGCTGTCATTCTGAAGAGGGCAGCATAGAAATCTTCCTGCCATGCCCTATAGAGACTGTTGGCTGTGATTGCCAGTTTCACACTGCGCAATGTCAGTGTAGACTTCACCAGTCAGGGCTGTGTGGCAACTGTCAAAACAATAGTGGAGTGACAACGGTAGGTTGGGAGGAGTGATACTTCCATCCAGACAGAGCCCAAAACAATCCTGCTCCATAATTAATTCACAACTACCTTGGGGCCGCTGTTGAGATCACTGATTGACAAGCCCGGGAACAGATCTCAGGCAACGGATGTCTCGTTGCAATTTCTTTCCAATTGAGAAGCAGGAGCCACCAAGAATGCTGCTTGAGTTTCCCTTGCAGCACTTTGTTTATCCACACGAGCTGCAGTTGCTGCATTGGAAATGGTGACTTCAGTCATCAGACACAACATTATACTGGGCTCTATATCAGTGGCTGGAACTTATACGCCTAAGATAGTTGCTTCTAGAACAGTGCACAATTTTACTCCACCCCCTCCAAAATCATGGCCTGTTTTCTTTCAGTAAGGTTCTTCATTGCACCAAGGCTGCTCCCTGAGTCTCCATTCTTACTGCTTGATCCTTACTGCAGCCTGATCTGAAAGACATTGAGGTGAGTTCCTTGAGGAACGGGAAAGTGGTTGAAGAACAGGATGATTGAGGGCCTCAGGAGGGTGGGGAAGGTGAGTGGTGTAACACTTGGGTGCTAAACCTGGTTTTCGGACTTTTCTAGCGTTCTCCTGCCCAGCATTCCCAGGATAACAGGCTGCAGAGCTCCAGTATTTCCTGTCTCTGCAGACACCTCATCAATGTAACATTCGCCACTCACACTCCCCCTCAGCCTGTCGCCCTTTTGTAACCATGTCTCACAGTCACCCTCTACAAATGTTGTCCGTCACTCCTCTCCACTCAAACCTGTGGTCAAATGTATAATTCTTGGCATCCCAGAAAGCTGCACATGACATTGTGGTGAAGCATGGGCATGATGGTGGTGGACAGACACCTTGATGGCCATTGGCAATAAGTGCCTATCTGTTCCACTGGCGAAAAGGTCATATTCCAGAAGACTGCAGATATCAGCAGCATCCTGCCTTGGGAGCCTACTCCTTCCGATGTATAGGTGCTTTCATATGTCAGGGATGTGAGCTAGAGCTGGGATTTCTGTATCCTTCCACTCTTCCTTATGGAACAGCATGTGACTGAGGAGATGACAGCTGTTGAAGTTGGTGCTGCTGTTCCATCTCTGTGATAGAGGTGGAAGGTAATGCTGAAAAAGTTGCTTCCATCTTGTGGTAAAGGCTGGCAGCAGGGGAGTGAAGTGAAAAGCAGGTGAAATGACTTTCCTGAAGTTTGCAATCATTCATAAAGCAGGGAGGGACTCTCTGAGGAAAAACTGCTCTCAGCATTAGCCCCTCTGCCAGCTACACTGGAACTCTGTTGTTTCACTGATCAAAGGAATCCAGACTGTCAGTTTTCATTTTAGTTTCACTGCTGTGTACTGTCCTTGGCAAGTTGCTGAAACTCAAGAAATAAGTTTTGATGGCTTTTAAAACCAGAATCGTGGTTCCCTGAATATGTAAATACCTTAATAAGAGCCTAGTGGTATTATCGTGAGATTAATGTAGAGACCAGGTAATGTTCTGGGGACTTGGATTCGAAGATGACCACGGCAGATGGTGGATTTTGAATTCAGTTTTTAAAAATGGGGGATTAAGAGTCTAATGGTGACCACGAAACCATTGTCAATTGTTGGGAGGTCATGTTGCGGCTGTACAGGACATTGGTTAGGCATTTGTTGGAATATTGCGTGTAATTCTGGTCTCCTTCCTATTCGAAAAGATGTTGTGAAACTTGAAAGGGTTCAGAAAAGATTTACAAGGATGTTGCCAGGATTGGAGGATTTGAGCTGTGGGGAGAAGCTGAACAGGCTGGGGCTGTTTTCCCTGGAGTGTCGGAGGCTGAGGGGTGACCTTATAGAGGATTACAAAATTATGAGGGGCATGGATAGGATAAATAGACAAAGTCTTTTCTCTGGGGTAAGGCAGTCCAGAACTAGAGGGTGTAGGTTTAGGGTGAGAGGGAAAAGATACAAAAGAGACCTAAGGGGCAACTTTTTCACGCAGAGGGTGGTACGTGTATGGAGTGAGCTGCCAGAGGAAGTGGTGGAGGCTGGTCCAATTGCAACATTTAAGAGGCATTTGGATGGGTATATGAATAGGAAGGGTTTGGAGGGATATGGGCCGGGTGCTGGCAGGTGGGACTAGATTGGGTTGGGATATCTGGTCAGCATGGATAGGCTGGACCGAAGGGTCTGTTTCCATGCTGTACATCTCTATGACTCTATTTCTACCCAGATGAACCCATTTTTAAATTTAAAGATTCCTTTCAGGTCTCCTCTAACCTAGAATAAACATTGAAAGTGTTGGGGATTGTAAGCTGATCTGGTTGCATTTGTGGAGACAGAAACAGAGTTAATGTTTTAAGTCCAATATGACACATCTTCAAACTTTCTGTCTTTATTTCAGATTTCCAGCATTTGCAATAATTTATTCTTCTCGCTATACATTTTCTAAGAAGAAATCTCAACTTGTTCAATTTTTAACTGTTGGCTGTAATCTCCCGGTTCTGGTACTACCTTTGAAGATCTATTGTACACTTATATCACTGTATCTATGTCTTTTTGTGTTATGAAGACCAGCACTGTTTATAGTATTTGAAATGCAGAATGACTAGGGTTCTATATAACACAAGTCATATATGGTTGTTGTGTTATAAGTCATATGCGGTTGTTTAGTTACTATTCTGGTTAATTAAGATGGTTGAGGTGTAGGATTGTTTTTCAGGTCTGAGCAAACAACTCTAGCCTATGTTTTTATGGTGTTGTAAATTGCGAGAAGCCATGCACGCATGTTGGGTTGAAAGGTCTGTTTCAACACTGTAGGGATTCTATGATTGAATGCTTCAATTGCCCACAAGCACTAACTGCAAACCCAAGAAATGTGTTTGTTTGACAATGAAATTTGTGTTCCAGCTTTGTTCCTAATGTGTTTAATTATACAATATTGAAATCTCCTCTACCTAGTTTCAGTGCGTATTCCATTTTTCAAAAAGCAACATGAACTACATGTGATAATTTCTTCTTGTATATCAGGAATTAAGGGTGGTGGCTACCTTATTCTATAGCAATAATATTTAAATAATGTAACAAGAAAGTTACAAGCTTGTATTCTTCTGAAATATTCAGAGTTATTGTCAATTCCTTTAGTTACAAACCAGCATCCTATTTAACAAAACTATTTTGATGTAACAGAAATAATTGCGATTAACAACAATACTAAACTTGCCGATAGTGTGTTTTTCACATTAATTAAAGAGTTCAAGGTCCAGGACTGATCTTCCAATCAATAGGCGGTAAAATTTTAACAGCTTGAAGTAACAGAGACCCTGTTTTGCTCAGTGAACTGTGACTTTATTCCCAGAGAGTGACATTGCCATTTCTAGTAAAATGAGATCTGCCACTTCTCTCTCTGCCTTCACAGCTGCTCCAGATTGCAATGAAGTCAGAGCTCAGAGAAGAAAGACTGATCAGAAAATTACCCCAAAATGAGAAAGATCCCATGTGGGAACTCAAAGCTGTTTATTGTATTTTACCACTTAGGTTCCTCTGCTTAAAGATCTCATTCTGAAACTTTCTGTTGCTGTGAGGATTCACATGTAGCTGACACGTCTTGACATCAATCACGCCTCAGAGGAAATGCATCATAGAAAGACATTTGTTTCAAATAACAAAACCAATCACACTGAAATACATCAATTTTTCATACCCTGGCTGGGCAGCTTGGTGAATACTCACTGGCAGCAGTTTGCATTTTTTTTCTCCTTGGTATTGGCAGTTTCCTTGATTAGTGCTCTGTTTGATGACTTCTAAACAGCTGCAATTTAAACTCATCGTTTGGGAGCATTTTTATTGTTATCATTTCAACTTGAGTGTCAGCATTTCTCAAAGCATCTACACAGAAAAATAGTGTGACAACGTATAGCCTCAACCTCAGACATGTGCCTACGTTTTCTAGTCAATTGCCTTAATTTCCCTGCAGGCTACAATTTCAACGCATATCGCCAAGCAAAACTAAAAACACTTGCAGCTTGTTCAAAGATGGCAAAGTGTGACAATGAATGCACATTACATTGCTACAGATTGGCTCTTTTTAGTGAATGTTTCAGGATGACATTTCAATGTATAAGTAAACTTCAGCAATAGCAATGGGAGCAAACAGTTCAACTTCACTGGCTCATTGTTTCCAATTGCTATCAGTTACATTAATTAACAGAAGCAATAGTTCCCTTAATGGCTACAAATGTAAATGGTATAGGGTAGGACTGGGTCACATCCAACAGTTCCTCTCTGTTGAACCAAACTGTTAAAAGATAGGAGTCTTGTATACAGCAGGCTTCAACACCCTTGGGTTCTGAAAGCAGCTGCTCCTATTCCTGACATCCATTCATTGACAGCCTTCTTTTATAAGATGCAAGTGTGAGGATATCATCTTTAAAATATTTCAGATTTGGCTTGAGGTAATGCCAATGACAAAATAATCTTCCTGTGTGGGAATCGATGTGGGATCTTACTTTCACTTCTTGGAAATCTTGTCCAGATTTTACAGTTGTCAGGCAACTAGTTGCCTGAGGCCTTGGCTCCAAACCACTGAGGGGGAGGCTCTGTCTTCAAGAGCTGCCAGTCACCAAAATGTAAAAAGGAAAGTAGCTGATCATGGTCATGTAGATGTAGTGTATCTGGACTTCCAGAACAAAAGGTTAATATACTAGGTACGAGGTGATGCACCGGGGCAGGATAAACAAGCAAGGGACTACATGATAAATGGTAGGACCTTGGGAAGCACTGAAGGTCAAAGGACCTTGGTATGCATGTACTCCTTAGACTAGCAGGACAGGTAGATAATGTGGTTAAGAAGACATTTGGGATTCTTGCCCTTATTAGCCGAGGTACAGAATTTAAGAGCATGGACATTATGCTGGAACTGTATAAAACATTGGTTAAGCCACAGCTGGAATATTGTATGCAGTTCTGGGATCCACCTAGTAGGAGTGCTTTTTTTTTTGAGTTTTCAGCAGGCCCGTTGCGAATTTAGAATAGTGGGAATGGAAGTTAAGGCAGTTGAATGTTCCTCCTGCAGCATGTGGGAGGTAAGGTTCACCACTACTGTCCCTGCTGACTGAATCTGTGGGATGTGCACCCAACTCCAGCTCCTCGAAAACCACTTTAGGGAACTGGAACTGGATGAACTTTGGATAATTCGGGAAGCAGAGGGGGTTATTGAGAGGAGTTACAGGGAGGTAGTCACATCTCAGGTAAAAGAAGGTAGATGGGTTACTGTTAGAGGACGGAAAGGGAATCGGCAGGCAGTGCAGGGATCCTCTGTGGCTGTTTCCCTCAACAAGAATATTGTTTGGATTCTTTTGGGGTGGATGACTTACCAGGGGTAAGCAATGGGGCATAGGTCTCTAGCACAGAATCTGTCCCTGTTGCTCAGAAGAAAAGGGCAAGAGGAGCAGGGCATTAGTCATTGGGGACTCCATAGTTAGGGGGACAGAGAGGAGATTCTGTGGGCATGAGAGAGACTCCTGGTTGGTGTGTTGCCTGGGTTCGTGATGTCTCTGATTGTGCTTTCGGGATCCTTGAGGGGGAGGGGGAGGCACCAATGATATAGGTCGGCAGGGAGATGGGAATTTAAGGCAGAAATTCAGGGAGCTAGGGTGAAAGCTTAGAGCTAGAACAAACAGAGTTGTTATCTCTGTTTGTTGCCAATGCCACATGCTAGTGAGGTGAGAAATAGGGAGAGAAAGGAATTGAACATGTGGCCACAGGGATGGTCCAAAAGGAAGGATTTTGGATTATTGGGGCACTTTCTGGGATAGGTGGGACCTCTACAAACTGTACAATCTTCACCTGAACCAGAGGAATTCCAATATCCTGGGGGGAACATTTGCTAAAGCTCTTCGGGTGGGTTTAAACTAATTAAGAGGGGTGGGAATCCAAATTGTAGTTCGAGTATACTGAAGGTTGAGAGTAGTGAGGTCAGAAATAAATGTTTCAAGGTTGCAAGAAGGCACCAGCAAGCAAGAAGTTGGTTTGAATTATGTCTACTTCGATGCCAAGAGCATCCGGATTAAGGTGGGTGAGCTTGCAGAATGGATTGGTACCTGGGATTTCGATGTGTGGCCATTTCAGAGACATGGGTAGAACAGGACAGGAATAGTTATTGCAGGTTCCGGTATTTAGATGTTTCAGTAAGAACAGAGAAAATAGTAAAAGGCCGGCGGGGGAGAGATGTTTGTGTGGCATTGTTAGTCAAGGACGGTATTACGATGGCAGAAAGGACGTTTGAGGACTTGTTTGCTGAGGTAGTATGGGCTGAGGTTTGGAAAGGAGAGGCCACCCTGTTGGGAGCTATCTGTAGGCCACTGAGTAGTTCCAGAGATGTAGAGGATAGGGTAGCAAAGATGATCCTCAATAGGACCAAGAGTGACAGGGTACTTGTTATGGGGGCTTTAACTTTCCAAATATTGACTGGGAATACTAGAGTTCAAGTATTTTAGATGGGTCATTTTTTGTCCAATGTGTGCAGGAGGGTTTCCTGACACAGTATGTGGACAGGCCAACAAGGGGCGAGGCCACATTAGATTTGGTACTGGGTAATGAACCTGGCCAGGTGTTAGATTTGGAGGTGGGTGAGCATTTGGTGATAGCGACCACAATTCTGTTATGTTTACTTTAGTGATGGAAAGGGATAGATGTATACCACAGGGCAAGAGTTATAGCTGGGGGAAAGGCAATAACAATGTGATTAGGCAAGATTTAGGATGCATATGATGGGGAAGTAAAATGCTGGGGATAGGCACAATTGAAATGTGGAGCTTATTCAAGGTCCAACTACTGCGGGTCCTTGATAAGTGTGTACCTGTCAGGCAGGGAGGAAGTTGTCGAGCGCAGGAGCCGTGGCTTATTAAGGAAGTTGAACCTCTTGTCAAGAGGAAGAAGAAAGCTTATGTTTGGATGAGATATGATGGCTCAGTTAGGGCACTTGAGAGTTACAAGTTAGCCAGGAAAGACCTAAAGAGAGAGTTAAGAGGAGCCAGGAGGGGACATGGGAAGTCATTGGCTGAGAAGATGAAGGAAAACCTTAAGGCTTTCTATAGTTATGTCAGGAATAAAAGAATGACTAAGTAAGATTAATGCCAATCAAGGATAGTAGTGGGAAGTTGTGCGTGGAATCAGAGACAATAGGGGAAGCGCTAAATGAATACTTTTCATCAGTATTCACACTAGAAAAAGACAATGTTGTCGGGTAGAATACTGAGGTACAGGCTACTAGAGTAGATGGGATTGAGGTTCACAAGAAGGAGGCGTTAGCAACTCTGGAAAGTGTAAAAATAGAGAAGTCCCCTGGATCAGATGGGATTTATCATAGGATTCTCTGGGAAACCAGGGAGGATATTGCCAAGCCTTTGGCTTTGATCTTTATGTCGTCATTGTCTATAGGAATAGTGCCAGAAGACTGGAGCATAGCAAATGTTGTTTCCTTGTTCAGGAAGGGGAGTAGAGACAACCCTGGTAGTTATAGATCATCGAGAAAGGAATAAATTGATTAGGGATAGTCAACACAGTTCTGTAAAGGATAGGCCGTGCCTCACAAACATTATTGAGTTCTTTGACAAGGTGACCAAACAGGTGGATGAGGGTAAAGTGGTTGATGTGGTATATATGGATTTCAGTAAAACATTTGATAAGGTTCCCCATAGTAGGCGATGCACAAAACACAGGCATGGAATTGAGGGGGATTTAGCGGTTGGGATCAGAAATTGGCCACCTGAAAGAAGACAGAAGGTGGTGGTTGATGGGAAATATTCATTCTAGAGTTCAGTTACTAGTAGTGTACCGCAAGGATCTGTTTAGGTCCACTGCTGTTTGTCATTTTTATAAATGACCTAGATGAGGGCATAGAAGGATGGGTTAGTAAATTTGCAGATAACACTAAGATTGGTAGAGGTGTAGATAGTGACAAAGGATCATGTAGGTTACAGAGGGATAAAGATAATCCGTAGAGCTGGGCTGAGAGGTGGCAAATGGAGTTTAATGCAGAAAAGTGTGAAGTGCTTCACTTTGAAAAGAGTAACAGGAATGCAGGGTACTGGGCTAATGGTAGGATTCTTGGTAGTGTAGATGAGCAGAGAGATCTTGGTGTCCATGCACATAAATCCTTGAAAGTTACCACCCAGGTTGATAGGGTTGCTAAGAAGGCATATAGTGTGTTAGCTTTTATTGGTAGAGGGATTGAGTTTCAGAACCATGAGGTCATGCTGCAGGGGTGATAGATATAGGACAGATGTCAGAGATAGTTGCTTTATTCAGAGAGTAGTAGGGGTGTGGAACGCACTGCCTGCAACAGTAGTAGACTCGCTAACTTTAAGGGCATTTAAATGGTCATTGGATAGGCATATGGATGAGAATGGAATAGTGTAGGTTAGATGGGCTTCAGATTAGTTTCATAGGTCAGCGCAACATTGAGGGCTGAAGGGCCTCTACTGCAATGAAATGTTCTATGAGTGATAGAGTCAAACAGACCCCTCGGTCCAACCAGTCCATGCTGACCAAGTTTCCCAACTAAACTAATCCCACTTGCCTGCATTTGGCCCATATCCTTCTAAACCTTTCCTATTCGTGCACCTATCCAAGTGGCTTTTAAATGTTGTAACTGTATTTGCCTCTACTACTTCCTCCAGCAGTTCATTCCACATACGATCCACCCTTTGTGTGAAGAAGTTGCCCCTCAGGTCCCTTTTAAATCTTTCTGTTCTAACCTTAAAAATATATCCCTAGCTTTGAATTCACCACCCTAGGGAAAAGACCTTTGCTATTCATCCTTTCATGATTTTATAAATCTCAATAAGGTCAACTGTCAACTTCCTACACTTCGGTGAAAAAAGTCCTCGCCTATCCTTATAACTCAGACCCTCCATTCACATCAACATTCTGGTAAATCTTTTTTGAACGCCCTCCAATTTAATAATATCCTTTTTATAGCAGGGTAACCAGAACTGCATACAGGACTGCAAAAGTAACCTCACCGATATCCTGTATAACCTCAACATGATGTCCCAACTCCTATACTCAGAGGTCGGAACAATGAAGGCAAGTGTTCTAAATGCCTTCTTAACCATCCTGTCTACCTCAGATTAGATTAGATTAGATTACAGTGTAGAAACAGGCCCTTCGGCCCAACAAGTCCACACCGACCCGCCGAAGCGAAACCCACCCATACCCCTAACCTAACACTACGGGCAATTTAGTATGGCCAATTCACCTGACCCTGCACATCTTTGTGATGTGGGAGGAAACCGGAGCACCCGGAGGAAACCCACGCAGACACGGGGAGAACGTGCAAACTCCACACAGTCAGTCGCCTGAGGCGGGAATTGAACCCGGGTCTCTGGCACTGTGAGGCAGCAGTGCTAACCACTGTGCCACCGTGCCGCCCACCTGTGATACAACATTCAACGAACTATAAACCTGAACCCCTAGGTCTCGCAGTTAGGCAACACTACCCAGGGCCCTAACTTTAACTGTATATCCTCTGTCCTTGTTTGTTTTACCAAAATGCAATCCCTCACATTTATCCAAATTAAACTCCATCTGTCACTCCTCAGCCTATTGGCCCAATTGATCAAGATCCCTTTATAATCTTAGATAACCCTCTTCATTACAGACTATACTACCAATATTAGTGTCAGCTGCAAACTTAATAACTGCATTTCCTAAATTCTCATCTAAATCTGTTATGGAGGGGGTACAGAGGAGATTTGTCAGAATGTTCGCTGAGGTGGAGATTTTCAGTTATGAAGAGAGATTGGATAGAGTGGGGTTGTTTTCCTTGGAGCAGAGGAGACAGAAGGGGGATATGATTGAAATGTATGAAATTATGAGGGACAGAGACAGGATAGACAGGAATGAACCTTTCCCCTTAGTGGAGGCATCAATGACAAGGGAGGGGGGGGTAGATTTAAAGCAAGGAGAAGGAGGTGTAGGGGGAATGTGAGGAAATGCATTGTCACAGAAGGCTGTGGAGGCCATGTCATTGATTATATTTAAGACTGAGATAGATAGGTTCTTGAGGATCAAGGGTTATGGGGAGAAAGTGGGAGAATGAGGTTGAGAAACTTATCAGCCATGATTGAATGGTGGAACAGACTCGATGGGCTGAATGGCCTAATTTCTGTTCATATGTCTTCTTGGTTTTTCACCCAGGGTGGTTACTATCTGGAACTCACTGCTTATAAGGGTGGTAGCGGCAGAAACCTTCTTAGCACTTAAGATGTGCATTTGTGATGCAAAGGTATACAAGGTTATGGGCCAAATTCTGGAAAATGGGATTAAAATAGTTGTTGTTGACTGGCGCAGGCTCAATTGTCCAAAGCACTTTTTCTTGTGCTGTAGATCTCGTTGAGAAAATGAGATCACATGGGGCCGGACATAATTTATTAACTTGAAAAGAGAATCTGCTAACCAACAAAAAGCAGAGAGTTGGAATAAAGTGGGTCCTTTTCTGGCTGGCAGGAAGGGGTGCCATAGGGTTCAGTCCTCGGGCTTGGACTAGTTACAATCCACATTGATGATTTTGATGTGGGGCCAGAAAGTACTGTAGCTGAATTTGCAGATTACACTAAACAGGTGGGAAAGTAAGTTATAGTGAAAAATAAGAAATTTACAAATAGATTTGGATAAATTAGGTGAATGGGCCAAAATTTGCAGATGAAGTTTAATGTGGATAAGTGTGAGGTTATCCATGTTGACCAGAAGAATAAAAAGGCAACTTATTATCCAAATGGGGAGAAACTTCAAAATGGTTCAGTTAAGAAGGATCTGGGCATTGTCATGCAAAAGTCACAGAAAACTAGAATGCAGTTATAGCAGGTAATAAGGAAGGCAAATGGAATTTTAGCAGTTATTGCTAAAGGAATGGAATAGGTTTTGTAACTGTACAAGGTGTTGGTGAGACCATATCTGGAGTATTACATACAGTTTTGGTTCCCTTCCTTGAGAAAGTATGCAATTGTATTGGATGCAGTTCAGGAAAGGTTCACCTGATTAATTCAGAGATGAAAGCCTTGTCTTATGAGGGCAGATTTAACAGTTTAAGCCAGAGTTTATGAAGTTGAGAAGAGATCTAATTGCGGTATATTAAATGTTAAAGGGGATTGACAAAGTAGACATAGAGCGGATGTATCCCCTTGAGGGACAATCTGGAACGAGAGGGTGTAGTTTTAGGCTAATGGGTAGCAGATTTAAAACAGAGCCAAGGAAGAATTATTTCTCACAGAGGGTCATGAATCTATGGAATTCACTACTCCAGAGTGCAGTGGATGCAAGGACACTGAATAAGGTTCAGAAGGAGAAAGACAGACAGATTTTTGATTAATAATTTGTTGAAGGGTTATGGGGGGGGGTAGGCATGAAAGTGGAATTGAGACCAGCCAATATAGTATGGTACATAGCAGGGTGGGCTCAAGGAGCTGAATTGCTTACTCCTGCTCCTGGTACCTATGTTTTTATAAGAGGGTCAGCAGCACTTTACACCCAGCAGTGCCATCAGGAGCATTGCTGGGACTGCAGCCAGCTCCCAATCTGGATCAGCAATGGAAGCTAGAGAAACAGATATGTAGTATAGATTCACCAAGGATTGAGTGGCAAGGGAATTGTGATTGGGACGCCATTAGAAAGAATGGAACAGGAGCACCACTTTCTGCTGGGCGAGATGCCCTCTGTTAGGTGCATGATGTCTAACCAGAAGGGACCATCCCAACCTAAGCTTCCGGTCAGACCAACAGGATGAGATACCACTGGATGCAGGTAGGGGAATATTACCCACCCCAACCTCAGTCTGCATTTGAGCGAGTATAACATTCTGGCCAATGTCACAGGTGAAGGCTGTCTACTTGTTGTGGCATAGGCATGCTGGTCCCTGTGAAAATATACCAACCAAGAATCAGCAGCACTATTTGGAAGGAAAATAAGTTAATTTGGTTTTGGCACCTCATACAGGTGGCTGTTCATATGTGAGACAAGATAGAACGTGGCATTTGATTATGGGGCCCCACAGCTGAAGCTAGCCCTGTTCTCAAACAGAAGCAGGAATTGCTGGAGAAACTCAGTAGGTCTGACAGCATCTACAGAGAGAAAACCTGCTCTCAAATAACATTCATGAGAACCATTTCGGAGTGAGGAGATGTTATTGTTGAAGTGAACCTACTGCAAGGTTAAACCTGGCAACCTGCTCCTTAATAGTAACTCACAGATCAGTCTGGAGAAGGTTGTGGTGAAGGGAGTGGACCAATTGTGAGCTGACAGCAAGAGTGCTATGGTGTTGGAGATTGCACACTGTTTGGTACATGGGACTGATATTTGACCTTGTAGTTGGAACAAGCAAGAAATGGACCAGGAGCATATTAATGAGTTATATTGATTTGAATTGCTGTGTCAAAATGCTGTTACGACTTGAGAGCAGTGATTTTCTGTCAGAAATCTGTCGGCAATTAAAATATCTCATCCTCTTTCCCCCCCCCAAATCACCCACAGATCACCCAAATGTCAATAGCAAACATCAGGTGTTGTTAGACCAAAAGTCAAGTTTCCTTCTTGTGGACACACAGGCATGAGCCCCAGTTCAGATGTTGCTTTGTGGGATATTTATTCCACTTGCCACACATTCCTTTTTGAATGTGATTGCCAATTAGTATCAAATTGGACACAATAGAAAATGAATTAAGTCTGTCAAAACTCATTTCACAGTGTCATTTTGGAGCACGATATTTCAGCTAATGGCTTGTATTAACCTTGCTCAGATGAATGTGCACTCAGCAGCAAAGGCTTCCCCACTAAGTCTGTTCAAAGTGATCATCAACTAGTTGCAGTGAGTTGCTGGTTGATGTTGTCTGATTGATGCTGGTTGATGCCGGTTGATTGCTTCTGTCTACCTGTATTTGGTTCTTTCCCACATAGCTGTTGCAAGTTGCAGAAGTAGAGGAGGAGAGTTGTAGCAGGTGCCAAAGTAGTTTTGCTAACTTCAATGTATAGACTTGATCATAAGAATATAAGAATATGGAATAGGAGTAGGGAATTCACCCTTAAGCCTCCTCTGCCATTAAATACGATCATCTCCGTCTCAATTCCACTTTCATGCCACTTCCTGTAACTGTGTGACAATTATAAAATAATCTTTTAAAATATAAAGAATTTCCAGCATCAGAGGACACAAACTAACCACAAGAAATGAGAGAAAAAAAACCGTAGAAATTGCTGGAGAAACTCAACAGGTCTGGCAGCATCCATGGACAAAAAGCAGAGTTAATGTTTCGAGTCCAGTGAACCTTTTTCCTTTCTGAAGAGTCACTGGACTCAAAATATTACCTTTGCTTCGCTTCACAGATGCTAGGGACCTGCCGCAATTTCGGCTTTGTTTCAGATTTACAGCATCCACAGTTCTTTGTTTTATCACAAGGAGTGAGAAACTGGGTTTTGGTGATTATGCATAGTTTTTGAGTTATAAAGTATGCATGAACACTTTTGTGGCATGAATTTAGCCAAAGTTTTAACACTGAGAACTTCAGCAAGAACAGGTGCTGGAATTATACACAACTGGCAGGAGGTGATGTGTTTAATTCATCAGGTGTCTTTTTAGAGCTCAAACTTTCAACTAAAGTCTTCTTTTAAACTCATACTGGTGAATACACAGAAGACCCCCATCGGAATAATTAAAGGAAATCGTCAACTACTTACAGGCAGGTGGTTTGTTCATTTTCTTTCTGGTTATTACTTCAATTTTCCAAATTATTGGGGCTTTCTATAGTTGTCTCAAGTTACAAATATCTGCACAGAGTGGTGTGGAAAATACTTCAAGAAGGAAGATAGGTGGGTTTGGGATCCACGAAGAAGGGATTGGTTTGTTCATTCCAAAACCCTTACTGTTCTCCTGAAAGGTTTAGTTCTCGCAATATACCTGTTACCATCAATGACAGCACTGGGTGATTGCTGATTTCTTTTTGTGAGAATAGAAGTGGCTGTTGCTGTGAAAAGAGGGAAGTGTAAAATGTGATGAGTTTTGGATGTAATCATTCTAGTTCAGCTTTGGATTTTACTGTCTGTACGAGGTGCATTTTCAGTCAGGGTTGGGACACATAAAACAGAACGAGTTGCTAGACCAACCTCCTTACCACCTTCCTGCCCAACTCTGATCCAATCCCCATAATCCTGGGTTGCATCACTCACCCACTATTAGCTCTATTGAAGCCCTTAAGTGGCCAGTTGTTGCCAATTGAAGGCCCTCTATCTGCTTCCAATTCCATAAAATACAACCCCTCTTGGTCTCAAATCTACTACACCATCAGCATCAACCCTCCTGCTCCTCGGAAGCTGCCTGACCTGCTGTGCTTTTCCAGCACCACTCTGATCTAAACTCTGGTTTCCAGCATCTGCAGTCCTCACTTTTGCCCATCACTAAAGTGCCTAATCCCTCCTCAGCAACGTCCTGCCTTAACAGCATGGATCCTAGAGTTGGTTTTATTTGTGGGACCATTTGGAGTCCTTGCAGCACCCACTACTGAGTTCTGGTGGTGTTGACTGTAAGAACTTGCTTGCCTTTCAGATTGACAGTCCTGAAGAAGGGTTACATCTGAAACGTTGACTTCTCCAACTCCTGATGCTGCCTGGCTTGCTGCGTTCTTCCAACCTCCTGCTCGTCTATTTCAGATTGACCAGCTCGATGGTGGGACCTTTTTTTTGTATTGAAGGGCAGAAGTCCCACTCTCTGCTTGTTAGGCCACTGGCATTAAGTTATCACTGCAGAGTTCTTGTGTATCTTCCCATAAAACATAAGCTTTTACTTCTGCTGTAGCTTTTGAGAAATATCAATCAAGAACTATCTTCTAAAAAATATTTGGAACTGTGTATGCTAATAATCATCAATAGTAATAATTCTGGCACCTTTCCAGTTATACATATTATTAAATTAGAACATCCAATCCTATTTAGCAGTTTATGTAAGGGAATTAAACAAACACATATTGTGTGCAAAGTTTTAGTTCTTGAAAGCTAACTGTTTTCATTATCGTCTTTGTACCAGTGTGAGAAACCCTTTCTCATACAATTTTCTAATCTACCCATTAGAGAGGAGCTGCATTAAGTGTTTATTACCTATACTACAAACATAAAATATTGTTTCTGTGCAAACATCATTAAATGGCCCAGTTGTAATTTTTTGATTACATGTGAAGAACTGTTTAATGACATGGTGAGTAAATCCTGCTGCGTTAATCTTTTGTATAAAAGGATCACTATCCTCTTTTAAACACGATGCAATAGAGCAAGGTCAGATTCACCAGATTATTCTATTGAAATTAATTTCTGTAATGACATTCACTTATTTTCCCTCTACACTTCTAAGCCCCTACAGGATTTTGTTTCCTCAGTACCCTCGGGCTAATGAGCTCATTTTCACACTGGATTTCCAAACGCTCTGCATCACTATTTCCCACAAGAGTAGCCTGATGACTCTGCTTCTTCACATTAGGGAGGCCACCAATCTCTATCCTCCTCTGTCTGACTGAATTTGTTCAGACATTGAACAAATTTCTCTTCCTCCAAATAAAGCAAGTTGCTATGAGAACTTGTTTGGATGCTAGTTTTTCCTGGTGTATTCTGGGTTACCTGGAATATTCACTGTTCCAATCTTACTCCGATTCCTTCCTCCATTCTTTGGAATCTGATATTCCCGCCACACAAATGCCAGGCAGTGACCATCTCCAGTAAGAGACAATCTAATCACTGCCCGTTGAAATTCAATGGTGTTACCATCTCTAAATCCCCCACTATCAATATCCTGGGGGTTACCATTGACCAAAAACTTAATCCTGAGTGTGGTACTGGAAAAGCACAGCAGGACAATCAGCATCCAAGGAGCAGGAGGATCAACATTTCAGGCAAAAGCCCATTATCAGGACCATTCCTGATGAAAGGCTCTTGCCAGAAACATCGATTCGCCTGCTCCTTGGATGCTGCCTGACCAGCTGTGCTTTTCCAGCACCATACTCTTGACTCAGATCTCCAGCATCTGCAGTCCTCACTTTCTCTCAGAAACTTGATTGGACTCACCACATACACACAGTGGCTACAAGGCAGGTCAGAGACTAGGAATATTGTGGTGACTAACTCATCTCCCGACTCTCCAAAGCCTGTCCATCATTGACGAGGCACAAGTCAGGAATGTGATGGAACATTCCCCACTTGCCTGGATGGGTGCAGCTCCAACAACACTCAAGACACCATCTAGCCTGCTTGATTGACACCACATCCACAAACATCCACTCCCTCCACCACCGATGCTCAGTAACAGCAGTACGTACTATCTATAACTTGCACAGCAGAAATTCACCAAAGATCCTCAGACAGCACCTTCCAAACCCACAACTATTTCCATCTAGGCATCTATTTCCATCAAGGGCAATAGAAGCAAATCCCCTTCAAATCATTCACCAGCCTGACTTGGAATTATACTGCCATTCCTTCACTGTCACTGGGTCAAAATCCTGGAATTCCCTCCATAAAAGCATTGTGGGTTAACGTACAGCAGGTGGACTCCAGTGGTTTAAGACGGCAGCTCGTCACCACCTTCCTAAGGGTGACTAGGGACAGGCAATAAAATGCTGGACAGCCAGCAATGCCCATGTCTCATAAGTGAATTTTTGAAAAAATGACAGCATCATTTTCACTTGCTCCTCTTACCCGAACCTGGAAAGTTCTGCCAGCTTTGCTCGTAATTTTCACCCCTGCCCAACATTCAAATCATTCATCTGTTCCCTTTCCTTCCTCAGCTTCTCTATCTTTATTTCTCGGGATATGTGTTGATCAATACTAATATAAATCCAGGGACTCCTACTAATGATTTCATCACATTTTCTCCCATCCTATTCCATTTATTGTTTTTGTTCCACTTGCTCAGTTCCTTGGTTTCCATTTCATATGTTCTGATGAGGTCACCCTCCATGCCAGTGATGCCAATATCTTTTATTTTCTCCCCTAATGTGCATTCCCTTCCACTTTGACTGACAAGGCTGTCAACCATATCTGTTGTACTTCCTGTACTTCTGCCTTCCTGGGTTTTCCAGAAACAGGATACAGTTCCCCTCATGGCCATATTACAGCCCAACAGTCTCCACAGTCAATGAAATACTTGAAACGCTTTCTATCACTTCTGGCATAAACAATCATCATCTCAAATTGTTAAATATAGTGTTGAATCTGGAAAGTTGTAAAGTGCCGAATATAACTGTGAAGTACTGTTCATTTAGCTCAGATTGCAATTTGTTGGAATAAAAGGATAGGGAAGTCAGAATGAATGTGGAACTTCTTTACCTTCACATTCTGATGGGAGCTTTCTGTCTCTGACACCTTGGCCCATGATTTATCATTTCCAACACCCTCCCATGTAAGCACTTTCTCCCATCCCACCATTCTCCTTCCAAGTGAAATAGCAATTCTCTTGCTATTTATTTCAACTTTGTGTCTTGTAATTTGGTGCTCACGATGCATTTTCTTCTACATCATGAACATCAAATGCAGATTGGGAGAATTAGATAATTATTATGGTGTAAAAAGTGGCCATTTGGCCCACACTGTCTGCACTGGCTCTCTGAGCATTTTATCTCATTCTCCCAAACCCTTGCACATTCTTTCTATTTAAATAACCATCCAATGTCCTCTTGAATGCCTCAGTTGAATCTGCCTCACTACATCTCTAAGTGATGAATTCTATAATCTGGATTCTTTAAAACCGCACTCTTTAGTTCTTGACCCCTTTACAAGCAGGAATGTTTTCTCCCTGTCTACTCTGTCCAAACCCTTCGTGATTTGAAAACATCTATTAAATCTCCCATCAGCCTTCTTCTCTCCAAGGAAAACCGTCCCAACCTCTCCAATCTATCTTCACCACTTTGCTTTCTCAACTCTGGAACCGTTCTTATAAGCCTCTTCTGCACTGTCTTTTCAATGCATTCACATCCTCCCTAAACTGGCACCTCAAACTGCACACAGTACTCCAGCTGAGGAGTATTGTCCTGAGTACCCTACATACATTCAGCATAACCACCCAAATCTTGTGCTTTATACTCCTATTAATGAAACCTAGAATACTGTACCCTTTATTAACCACTCTCCTTACCTATCCTGCCACTTTTAATGATATATACACTTATTCTCTCATGCAGACCATTTAGAATAGGACCCTTTATTTTATACTGTCTCTCCATGTCTTGTGTACCAAGATGCATCACGTCACACTTATCCTTATTGAACTTTATCTACCAAATATTCACCCATTCCACCAGTTTGTCAATGTTATTTTTAAAGTTCTTTACTGTCCTCCACACAGTTTACAATTCAACCAAGTTTTATGCAGTTTGCAAACTTTGAAATTATCCCCTGCACACCAAGTTCTAGATTCGTTGCATAAAAAAAACAAGAATCTCAATCCTGCACCTTGGGGAACTCCAATACAAACCTTCCTCCATCCTGCACAATATCCATTAACCATTCTTCTCTGTTTCCTGTCACTCAGCCAATTTTGTATCTACATTGCTACAATCTTGTACATTGCATAATTGATAGGAACACGGCAACAGGAGTGGGCCAATGCCTGTAAAGCCTACCCTGATATACAATATGATCAGAGCTCATCGAACACTGTAATGTCTTTTATCCATCCCATCCCCATAACCCTGTATAGCATTAGTAATCAGAAATCTACCAATTTCTACCTTAGATATATTCAAAGACTGAGCTTATACAGCTCTCTGGGGTAGAGAATTTTACAGGTTCACACCCCTTTTTGTAAAACAATCTCTCTTCATCTCAGAACTAAATGGCAACCCCTTATTCTTAAATTGTACACCCTGCTCCTAGACTCCTCCATCAGTAGAAACTGCATGGATTTCCTCCGGGTGCTTCGGTTTCCACTCACAATCCAAAGATGTGCAGGTTAGATGAATTGGCCATGCTAAATTGTCCATAGTGTTCAGGGATGTGAAGGCCAGGTGCATTAGACAGGGGAAATGCAGAGTATTTGGGCTAGGGGAATGGATCTGGGTGGGATGCTGTTCGGAGGGTTGGTGTGGACTTGTTGGGCCAAATGTCCTGTTTCTACACTACTGTAGTGATTCTATGATTCTATAATCTCAACTCTATCTATCTTGTCCATCCCATTCAGTATTTTGTATGTTTCAATAAGATCACCTCTCATTCTTCAGAAGTCTCGACAGTACATCCCAATTTGCCTATTCTCTCATGACAGGACAGTCCTGCCATCACCTTTCTCGTTACCTTCCTTCTATGGCAATAATATCTTTCTAAGATTAGGAAAACAGAACTGCACATGGTACCCTAGATACAGTCTATCTAAGCCTCAATACAAAGAAGCAAGAAGAAAGCTTTATTAACAGCAAGACCTCAATACTTCTAGACTCAAATCCTCTTGGAATTAAGACTAACATTCCATTAGTCTTTCTAAAAGCTTGCTATCACATGTTAACCTTTTAAGACTTGTTAACAAGAATGTCTAAGTCTCATTGTACATACGATACTTTCCAATGTCTCACCATTTAAGAAACATTTCACACACATGTTTTGCCTAGCAAATGGATAATCTCATACTTTTTTTCATTTTATATTCTATCTGTCATGTTCTTGCCCATTCACTAAGCCTGTCAAAATCCTCCTCCAACATCTTCCTCAGAATACACATTCCCACTTAGCTTTGTATCAGCAGCAAATTTGGAAATAATACATCTGGTACCCTTCTCCAAATCACTGATATATATAAATAAACAGTTGGGACCCTAAGATCCTTGCAATACCCCACTTATCATAGTTTGCCAATCAGAGAATGACCGAT
Organism: Chiloscyllium plagiosum; assembly: GCF_037043375.1. Classification (NCBI taxonomy): domain Eukaryota; kingdom Metazoa; phylum Chordata; class Chondrichthyes; order Orectolobiformes; family Hemiscylliidae; genus Chiloscyllium; species Chiloscyllium plagiosum. The sequence continues at coordinate 29,272,902 of NW_028270143.1, read as the reverse complement.
TTATTCCTGCTTTCTGTTTTCTATCTGTTAGCCAATTATTAATCCATGCAAGCACATTACCCCACTATCCGACGTGCTTTAATTTTTCTAACCTGCCTGCTATAAGGAACTTCATGAAAAGCCTTCTGAAAATTTAAATATACGTCATTCATCAGCTCTGCTTTATTCATTTTGTCATCCACCTTCAAAAAACTCCAACATGGATTGCAAATAGTAAAATGCATCAATGTCCAATCGGATCATAATCACCCATGGGTCTATTTATCAAATCCTTTATAACAGATTCCATCATTTTCTCAAATTAAGTCTTACAAGTTTGTAGTTCACAGTTGTTAAGTGTAAAAGCCATACTGCACTTGAAATGTTAACTCTATTTCTCTGTCCACAGGTACTTCCAGACCACCAGCATTCTCAGTGTTTGCAGTTCCCTATTTTTACACTCACTCCTTTCTTAAATAGTTTACCCCTTCTCATCTGCAGGAATAATTCCATAATTTACAGAATTTTGAAAATGAATCATCAATAAATCAACTATCTGTATAGCCATCTCTTACAAATCTCTGAGATGTAGCCTATCGGGTCCTGGGGAATTATCATTAATTTCTGCAATACAATCAGCTACCTCACAAGCCTGTTATGTGGCACCGTACTGAATACATTTTGGAAGTTCATGTATACCACACCAATTACATTGCCCCCATCAACCCGCTCTGATAGCCCTTCAAAAAACTCCAGCACGTTAGTATCATATATACTTCCACCAAATCCATTCTGACTTTTACAAATGAACACATTTTTCTTATCTCTATTAATTCTATTTTAAATAATTATTTCTAGAAGTTTTCCAGCCACTGAAGTTAAACTGGCACATCAAGATTTGCTATGCTTCTGTTTACAACCTTTCTTGAACCTTGTTTGCAATTCTCCAGTCTTCCAGCATCCCCTGAATCCAGGGAAGGTTAAATGATTATTGCCAGTGCCTCTGCATCTTCCACTCTCACTTCTTTCACTGACTTCTGAGTGAACTGCTGAACATCTCCATTCAGTTTGCAAATATGACCCTGAGATTCCAATTGTTTGCAAATGTAGCTCTATTACCTGCTCCTACACTGAAATCTCTGTCACCAGACAAGCTCAAAGAACAATGTCATCTGTTGGTAACATGATTTAACCTTTCTGATGTACCGAACATCAAAGCTCAATAATTTCACATCAGGATCTCTTCTCCCATTTCTTTTTTTTCTGGACAGTGCCATTTGCCATTTAAGTATCCACTAGACACATCTTTAATTTCTTGACATGTCCCCATTTTGCCTTGCAGTTTTATGTTTTAAAATTCATTCATGGGATATGGGTGCCACTGGCTAGGGCAGCATTTATTGCTCTACCCTAATCCCACAGGGTGCTTAAGATTCAAGGGCATTACTATGGGTTTAGAACCACATGTAGGCCAAACCAGGTAAGGATGACAATTTTCTTCCCTAAAGGGCAGGTGGATTTGTTACCTAACAATCGACTCATGGTCATCATTAGACTCTTGATTCCTGATTTTTATTGAATTCAAGTTCCAACATCTGCCCTGGTGGGATTTGAACCCAGGTCCCTAGAATATTCCCTGGGTCTCTGGATTAACAGTCCAGTGATATTGCCACTAGGCTGTTGCCTCCCTCTATGTATATGTTTTATCATTTGTCCCTCCTTCCATCTGTCAATTTCCTCCTTTCCTGTTCTTTGCTTCCTCTCTTGCATTTTCGACCTCTGTATTTGATTGCAATTTACAACGTCTCTAATTCTTCCTGATTGTGATAAAAGGATCTGTAATGTTAACAGTGTCCATTTCAATAGATGCCCTGCCGTGCTGATTATTTCCAGTATTTTCTTTCTAAATCTAAGATTTCCAGCAGAAGTATTTTACCTTTGTGAAAGAATTTCAGTTGTTCCTTCAGGGATCCTATGTCTGAGCCATGCACAAGGAAGAAAGAGTTCATTTTCTTTTGCTATAAGTGTTTGGCCGCAGGAAGAACATTGTTTTCTCCTACCTGTTCAGCCAACTCATGAGGTCAGGGAGAACTTTTATTTCCTGGTACAAAAGTAAACCAACACTGATATGGAACTGAATGTTCAAAGGATGAATATGGATATGCAGTTACTATTGTGAAGTGCTTAATATAAAAATAATCTAATGAAAATAAGATGTGACATGAGAAATTAATGCATAAATAGGTGGCAGATTTGCAAGGCCACAAGCTGAGCTTGCATTGCTTCAGTCTGAGCATTTGTCATTTATATAAATGATTTGGATGTGAACATAGGAGGTATAGTTAGTAAGTTTGCAGATGACACCAAAATACGTGGACAGCAAAGATGGATACCTCAGGATACAACAGGATCTTGATCAGATGGGCCATTGGCTGAAAAGTGGCAGATGGAGTTTAACCTAGATAAATGTGAGATGTTGCATTTTGGGAAAGCAAATCTTAGCAGAACTTATACACTTAATGGTAAGGTCCTAGGGAGTGTTGCTGAACAGAGAGACCTTGGAGTGCAGGTTCATAGCTCCTTGAAAGTGGAGTTGCAGGTAGACAGGATAGTGAAGAATGCATTTGGTATAGAGTCATAGAGATGTACAGCATGGAAACAGACCCTTCAGTCCAACCCGTCCATGCTGACCAGTTATCCCAACTCAATCCAGTCCCACCTGTCAGCACCCAGCCCATATCCCTCCAAGCCCTTCCTATTCATAATACCCATCCAAATGCCTTTTAAATGTTGCAATTGTACCAGTCTCCACCACTTCCTCTGGCAGCTCATTCCATACACATACCACCCTCTGCGTGAAAAAGTTGCCCTTTGGGTCCATTTTATATCTTTCTCCTCTACCCTAAACCTATGCCCTCTAGTTCTGGACACCCCCAACCCAGGGAAAAGACTTTATCTATTTATCCTATCCATGCCCCTCATAAATTTGTAAACCTTTATAAAGTCACCGGTTAGCCTCCGACGCTCCAGGGAAAACAGCCCCAGCCTGTTCATCCTCTCTATATAGCTCAAATCCTCCAACCCTGGCAACATCCTAGTAAATCTTTTCTGAACCCTTTCAAGTTTCACAACATCTTTCCGATAGGAAGGAGACCAGAATAGCACACAATATTCCAACAGTTGCCTCACCAATGTTCTGTACAGCCGCAACATGACCTTCCAACTCCTGTACTCAATACTCTGATCGATAAAGGAAAGCATACCAAACGCCTTCTTCACTATCCTATCTACCTGCAACTCCACTTTCAAGGAGTTATGAACCTGCCCTCCAAGGTCTCTTTGTTCAGCAACACTCCCCAGGACCTTACCGTTAAGTGTGTAAGTCCTGCTAAGATTTGCTTTTCCAAAATGCAGCACCTCGCATTTATCCAAATTAAACTCCATCTGCCACTTCTCAGCCCATTGGCCCATCTGATCAAGATCCTGTTGTAATCTGAGGTAACCTTCTTCACTGTCCACTACACCTCCAATTTTGTTGTCATCTGCAAACTTATTAACTCTAACTCTTACGCTACATCCAAATCATTTATATAAATGACGAAAAGTAGAGGACCCAGCACTGACCCTTGTGGCACTCCACTGGTCACAGGCCTCCAGTCTGAAACACAACCCTCCACCACTGCCCTCTGTCTTCTGTATCCGATTGGCTAGTTCTCCCTGTATTCAGTGAGATCTAACCTTGCTAACCAGTCTCCCATGGGGAACCTTGTCGAACGCCTTACTGAAGTCCATATAATCACATCTACCGCTCTGCCCTCACAATCCTCTTTATTACTTCTTCAAAAAATTCAATCAGGTTTGTGAGACATGATTTCTCACGCACAAAACCATGTTGACTATCCATAACCAGTCCTTGCCTTTCTGAATACACGTACATCCTGTCCCTCAGGATTCCCTCCAACAACTTGCCCACCACTGACATCAGGCTCACTGGTCTATAGTTCCCTGGCTTGTCTTTACCACATTTCTTAAACAGTGGCACCACATTAGCCAACTTCCAGTCTTCTGGCACCTCACCTGTGACTATCGATGATTCAGATATCTCAGCAAGAGGCCCAGCAATCACTTCCCTCGCTTCCCACAGAGTTCTAGGGTACACCTGACCAGGTCCTGGGGATTTATCCACCTTTATGCGTTTCTAGACATCCAGCATTTCCTCCTTTTGTAATATGGACATTTTTCAAGATGTCACCATCTATTTCCCTACATTCTATATCTTCCATGTCCTTTTCCACACTAAATACTGATGCAAAATACTCGTTTACTATCTCCCCCATTTTCTGTGGCTCCTCACAAAGGCCGCCTTGCTGATCTTTGAGGGGCCCTATTCTCTCCCTAGTTACCCTTTTGTCCTTAATATATTTGTAAAAATCCTTTCGATTCTCCTTAGTTCTATTTGCCAAAGCTATCTCATGTCCCCTTTTTACCCTCCTGATTTCCCTTTCCTTTATTGAACAGATCATTGAGTAAATGAGTTAGGAGATCAAGTTGTGGCTGTACAGGACACTGGTTAAGTCACTTTTGATGGATAGGGTAAATAGACAAGGTCTTTTCCCTGGAGTGGGTGAGTCCAGAACTAGAGGGCATAGGTTTAGTGTGAGAGGGGAAAAATTTAAAAGGGACCTAAGGGGTAACTTGTTCATGCAGAGGGTGGTACGTGTATGGAATGAGCTGCCAGAGGACGTGGTGAAGGCTGGTACAATTCCAACATTTAAAAGGCATCTGGATGGGTTTATGAATAGGAAGGGTTTAGAAAGATATGGGCGATGTGCTGGCAAATGGGACCAGATTAATTTAGGATATCTGGTCGGCATGGACGAGTTGGACTGAAGGATCTGTTTCATGCTGTACATCTCTGACTATTAGTCAAACTTTATCCTGCCACATTAATAAAAACCAAAAGTACTGTGGATACTGTAAATCAGAAACAAAAATAGAACTTGCTGGAAAAACCCTGTGGGTCTGGTAGCAACTGTGAATAGAAGCTTCGTCAGAAGCTTAACCTAATCTAAATACAGTGTATTATATACATGATCAGTATCTGAGCTAGTGACTGCAAATGTTGAATTAAGTGATGATTTTCATTCATCATCAGTTTCCTTCTTGCTCCTGCACTCATCCCCAATGCGGTTGCATTTCTAGCATGTATAAAAGATGAAGATACGATTGCAGGGTTTTGCTGAGGGAGGCAGAACGTGAAAACGAGATTTATGCTTACACCATTTACAGTGTGGAACTCTGAAGAGATTGCAGGATGAGGAGGAGGTGGGATTTGAGAAGGGGGATTGGATCGAAACTTGAAGTGGTTTCAACCTCACTGCTGGGTTTAGCCCGAGCCACTGCAGCTCCAATGAAGAGGAGTTCCATCTCTGCTACTGGGATTAAGACATGACTGTCCTCTGCTGGTCAAGCTCAGCTGCCTGCAGCTATGTGCTACTTTGATATGTAAGAGAGAAGGAAATGTGTCACTGGGTGTAGTATAATCTATTTCGTTGATTTACCTGTCAGGGTTGAATAGCTGACAGTGTATGAAAGCAGTGAGATACAGCAGCAGAGTGAAATGTGTGAGGATGACGAATTACAGATTGGGTCGCTTAATTTCTACATTGGGGAAAATGCTTGAATTTATTATTTAGGAACAAATAGCAAGACATTTTGATAAAAATGATCCCATTGGGCAGACACAGCACGGGTTCATAAAAGGCAGGTCATGCTTAACTAATTGACTGGAATTCTCTGAAGGCATTACGAGCACAGTGGACAATGGGGACCCAGTGGATGTGGTATATCTAGATTTTGAAAAGATCTTCAACAAAAGGCTGCTGCACAAGATGAAGTTGCGTGGTGTTATGGGTAATGTAATAGCATAGATAGAGGATTGGTTAACTGACAGGAAGCAAAGAGTATGGATAAATGAGTGCTCTTCTGGTTGACGATCAGTGACTAGTAGTGTGCCTCAGGGATCAGTGTTGGGACCACAATTAGTCACAATTTACATGAATGACTTGAAGTTGGGCATCATGTGTAATGTGTCAAAGTTTGTGGATGACATTAAGATGAGTGGTAAAACAAAGTGTGCAGAAGACTGTGAAACTTTGCAGAGGGACATAGATAGTTGAAGTGAGTCGGCAAAGGTCTGGCAGATGGAGTACAATGTTAATAAATGTGAAGTCATCCATTTTGGTAGGAAGAACAGTAAAAATGACTATGACTTGAATGGTAAAACATTGTAGCATGCTGCTATGCAGATGGACCTGGGTGTCCTTGAGCATGAATCACAGAAGGTCAGCCTGCAGGTGCAACAGGTAATTAAGAAGGCAAATGAAATTTTGTCCTTCATTGCTAAAAGGATTGAGATTTAAAAGCAATAAGGTTATGTTGCAGCTGTAAAGGGTGCTGGTGAGGCCACACTTGGAGTACTGTTTGCTGTTTTGGTCTCCTTACTTGAGAAAGGATGTACAGGCACTAGAAGAATGCAGAGGAGATTCATTAGGTTGATTCTGGAGTTGAGGGGGTTGACTTATGAGGACAGACTGAGTAGACTGAGATTATATTCATTGGAATTTAGAAGAATGAGGGGAGATCTTATGAAAACATAGAAAACTATGAAGGGAATACCTAAAATAGTTGAGAGGATGATCCCACTGGTGGATAAAACAAGGATAAGAAGGTCCAGTTTAGGATTTAGGACCAAATTGAGAAGGAACTTCTTCATCCAAAGGGTTGTAATTCTGTGGAATTCCCTGCTCAATGAATTAATTAAGGCTTCCTCAGTAAATATTTTTAAAGCTAAATTGATCATTTTTTACAGAGTCAAGGAATTAAGGATTACAGTGAGAGGACAGGTAAGTGGAGCTGTGGCCAAAAGATCAGCCATGATCTTATTGAAGGGCCAGATGGCCTACTTCTGCTCCTAGTTCTTCTTTTCAGGTGAAGCTATAAATGAGAGGAATGGATAATAGTTGATGGAGATAGTTGGTAGGTGCCTGAAGGTAGTGAATTGAAGAAAGTGTAAACCTAAAGATTTATTTGCAATGATTTCACTTTTGAAGATTCATTCACTAACTTTGACAACTTGTGGAAGGTTAAGCATTTTGTAGCATTGCATGGCTGGCATTGTCTTCTAGACAATGAATTCCCAATGCAGTCATGTTGATTGTCTCAAGAGTCTCTCTGGATGGAGAACCTCTCACCCTCTGTCCACATCCTGGACCAGGACCTCCTGTACTGCATCAGAGAGCCTGAGAGCTTGCCATCTGTCCTAATTGGCTACATAAGGACCTCAGCTGACCTCAAGACTGAAAAACTGACCTCGATATTTCACACAGTCAATTAGTTGGTAATCAGAAGACAGCAGTCTCTTCAGCTGAGCCTTCAAACCCAATTATGCAGCACCCCCCCCACCCACCTCCTCCCTTCCCTTGCTTCACTGTCAATTATCCTCAATCCTCTGAATCCTTTAGTTTCCTCTCAAGAGTAGACAGCAAGACAGGAGGCTTTCTTCAATCACTGGCAGATTTCTCTCCTTCCATAACGTCCTACCATCCCATTCTTTTTCTCATCAAAAGTATTTTGTTTACTTGCAATTCAACATTTTCTTAAAGGAAATATTGAATGCAGATAGAAACTACCTTCTTTCCTTAATTCCAATTTTTCCTACTTTTTTTGCAGTATATCTCTTCTTCCTGTCTCATTGGTAATAGAAATAAGATTTTTTTTACCACATGTATAATCCACAAGCCTTGATCATCACGAGCAGGGAATACTATTCTGGAAAAAATGCCCTTTTAATTGCCTAAAATGTTTGCAAAATCTAATTTGAGCTTAAAGGTATCCAAGATCCTGAAGTTGGAGTTAAATTGAATAGTAGGAAACTGTTGGGAAATTAAACCTAATTAAAACCAGGAAGATATATTCTTAGGAAAATGCATATTGATGGTTCATGTTGAAAAACAAAGAGATGAGTGACTTGCTAGTTCCCTTCAGAGGGCAGTTAAGAACCAACTACATTGTAGTCAGCTAGGAATTATATGTAAATCATTCCAGGTAAGGACTGCAGTAACATAAAGCAAAGAAATGTGGTTTCTGAAAATCCGAAACAAAACCAGGAATTGCTGAAGAAACTCACCAAATCCGGCAGCATCTGTGGAGTGCAAACAGTTGATGTTTTGAATCCAGTGACCCTTCAGAACTGAAGGTCTGTAGCATTGCTGCCTTCCCCTTTAGGGCACTAGTAAACTAGAAAGGGTTTTACAACAATCCAGTAACTTCATGATAGTTATTAATTACACTAATATTTTATGCCTGACTTATTAATTAGTGATTTTAAATTTCCTCCAGCTGTTCTGGATGGGAGTTGAATTCCTGCCAATAGAATATTATTTCAGGTCTCTGAGTTACTATCCATTAACATTACCAACATGTTATCAAAAATAGTAGGGAAATCGAGTTGTACAGAAAGGAAGTGCACACAGACAAAAGATTTTATATGCTTTGTGTAAGTGTTCTGCTTCCACTTCCAATGGCATTTATCGTTCAGAGATTGGCAATCTATACATTAGTACAGCTGAGATAATTTGCTTCATTGTAATCAGATTTTGCTTCTGAAGAGTAATAGAAAATGTGCATTTTAATCAAATAGGATTTATTGATATTTTAGAACAGAACTAATCTACCAGAAATTTAAAGAATTGTTTTTACAGCTATCTCTCTCGAAGGCAGACAGCCTCATAAACCAGACAGAGCTCATTTACTACATTTCGAATCACTTTTCTAAACAATATGACGTCTCGATGATTCACTGGGTTAATTAATTATAGCCTTCGGTTTATAAAACATCAGTAAAAAGGCAGTCACTAGGTAGAACATCATCTTATATCCATGAACAATATGGTCCATTAAAATTGAATACATGCCTTTGAACTGCATCACTGTACATTCATTGTTTTTTGTCAAGACAATATTCTGTTAAGGTAGAAAAATGCCCAATGAAATGTATTGTAAGTAGTACTGTTTTACATCAAGTTGGTTTGGATGCATTCTACAAGTATGCACTATCATAAAAAGTCGTCTTTAATTTCTGAAACTATTTAAGTCATGTTAAAAAGTCAGCAAAAAAATCATGAATTATCCTCTCATCATGGATTCGTCCTGCCATCTCGGGAATCTTCATTGCACCCCTTCCAAGGCAATAATAGCTTTCAGGCAGTCAGAAGTCAAAACTGCACAAAGTACTCCAGTTGCAGTCTATCCAAGATTCTTAAAATTGTAGCAAGATTTCACTACTGCTGTACTCAAATCTTCTTGTGATTAAAACTAATATTACATTAGCCTTCCTAGTAGCTTGCTGTACCTGCATAGTAGTCCTCAGTGACTTATTGACACATACACCTGAATACCTGTTGTAAATCCACACTTTCCATTGTTACCATTTTTAAAAAAAACTCTGCACATCAGTTTCTCCAATCAAAGTGCATAACTTCATGTTTCTCCATTTTATATCTCATGTGCCATGTTCTTGTCTCTTTGCTAAGCCTGTTTGAATCCTCCTGAACACTCTATGTATCTTCCTCACAACACACATCCCTGCTTGGTTTTGCATCATCTGCAAATTTAGAAATATTACATTTGATCCTTATCTCCAATTCATTGATGTGTTAGGAATAGCTGGGGCCCTAATTGTTGATCCTTGCAGTACCCTGCTATCCACAGTCTGCCAATGTGAGAATAGCCCATTTATTCTTGCTCTATGTTTTCATTAATCCATGCCAGTACATTACCCTTTATCCTAAGTGCTCTGATTTTGTTAACCAACCTCTTCTGGGGAAATCTTATCAAAAGCCTTTTGAATATCCAAGTACAGAGGAAACTCGATTATCTGAAGGACACGGGCAGAGAGTATTTCATTCGGTTAATTGAATGCCGGATAATCTATGCCGGATAATGTCTTTAGACTTGCATCAGGATCTTGCGACCTTGTTCGGATGATCCGAAGTTCGATTAATCAAAAGTCAGATACTTGAGATTTCTCTGTACACTATGTCCATTGATTTCCCTTTATTAATTTTGTTACCAACATTTGTCAAATACGTTTTTCCATTCACAAATTTCCGCTAACTATGCTCAATCATGTCATTTTTATTCTAGTGTCTATCTATCATGGCTTTAAGACCATAAGACATAGGAGCGGAAGTAAGGCCATTCAGCCCATCGAGTCCACTTCGCCATTCAATCATGGCTGATGGGCATTTCAACTCCACTTACCCGCATTCTCCCCGTAGCCCTTAATTCCTTATGACATCACAAATTTATCAATTTCTGCCTTGAAGACATTTAGCATCCCAGCCTCCACTGCACTTTGTGGCAATGAATTCCACAGGCCCACCACTCTCTGGCTGAAGAAATGTCTCCGCATTTCTGTTCTGAATTTACCCTCTCTAATTCTAAGGCTGTGTCCACGGGTCCTAGTCTCCTCGCCTAACGGAAACAATTTCCTAGCGTCCACCCTTTCCAAGCCATGTATTATCTTATAAGTTTCTATTAGATCTCCCCTTAATCTTCTAAACTCCAATGAATACAATCCCAGGATCCTCAGCCGTTCCTCGTATGTTAGACCTACCATTCCAGGGATCATCCGTGTGAATCTCCGCTGGACACGCTCCAGTGCCAGTATGTCCTTCCTGAGGTGTGGGGACCAAAACTGGACACAGTACTCCAAATGGGGCCTAACCAGTGCTTTATAAAGTCTCAGTAGCACAACAGTGCTTTTATATTCCAACCCCCTTGAGATAATTGACAACATTGCATTCACTTTCTTAATCACTGACTCAACCTGCATGTTTACCTTTAGAGAATCCTCAACTAGCACTCCCAGATCCCTCTGTACTTTGGCTTTACAAATTTTCTCACCGTTTAGAAAGTAATCCATGCTTCTATTCTTTTTCCCAAAGTGCAAGACCTCGCATTTGCTCACATTGAATTCCATCAACCATTTCCTAGACCACTCCTCCAAACTGTCTAGATCCTTCTGCAGCCTCCCCACATCCTTAGTGCTACCTGCCTGTCCATCTAACTTTGTATCATCGGCAAACTTCACTAGAATGCCCCCAGTCCCTTCATCCAGATCATTAATATATAATTTGAACAGCTGCGGCCCCAACACTGAACCCTGTGGGACACCGCTTGTCACCGGCTGCCATTCTGAAAAAGAACCTTTTATCCCAACTCTCTGCCTCCTGTCAGACAGCCAATCCTCTATCCATAACAGTAGCTCACCTCGAACACCATGGGCCCTCACCTTGCTCAGCAGCCTCCCATGTGGCACCTTATCAAAGGCCTTTTGGAAGTCTCGGTAGACCACATCCACTGGGTTTCCCCGATCTAAGCTACTTGTCACCTCTTCAAAGAACTCCAACAGGTTTGTCAGGCACGACCTCCCCTTACTAAATCCATGTTGACTTGTTCTAATCCGACCCTGCTCTTCCAAGAATTTAGAAACCTCATCCTTAATGATGGATTCTAGAATTTTACCAACAACCGAAGTTAGGCTAATTGGCCTATAATTTTCCATCTTTTGCCTTGATCCTTTCTTGAACAAAGGGGTTACAACAGTGATCTTCCAATCATCCTGGACTTTCCCGGACTCCAGTGACTTTTGAAAGATCTCAACCAACGCCTCCACTATTTCCTTAGGCACCTCCCTCAGAACTCTAGGATATAACCCATCAGGGCCAGGAGATTTATCAATTTTAAGACCTTTTAGCTTTTCTAGCACTTTCTCTTTTATAATGGCAACCATACTCAACTCAGCCCCCTGACTCCCTTTAATTGTTGGGATATTACTCATGCCTTCCACTGTGAAGACTGATGCAAAGTACTTATTAAGTTCTCCAGCTATTTCCTTATCTCCCATCACTAGGCTTCCAGCATCAGTTTGAAGTGGCCCAATGTCTACTTTTGCCTGTCGTTTGTTTCTTATGTATTGAAAGAAACTTTTACTATCATTTCTAATATTACTGGCTAGCCTACCTTCATATTTGATCCTCTCCTTCCTTATTTCTCTCTTTGTTATCCTCTGTTTGTTTTTGTAGCCTTCCCAATCTTCTGATTTTCCAGTGCTCTTGGCCACTTTATAGGCTCTCTCTTTTTCTTTGATAGATTACCTGACTTCCTTTGTCAGCCATGGCTGTCTAAGCCCTCCCGAGATAATCTTTCTCTTCTTGGGGATGAACCTCTGTACAGTGTCCTCAATTTTACCCACAAACCCCCGCCATTTTTGCTCTCCTGTCTTCCCTGCTAGGCTCTGCTTCCAATCTATTTTCGTCAGTTCCTCTCTCATGCCCTCATAGTTACCTTTATTTAACTGTAACACCATTACATCCGATTTTGCCTTCTCTCTTTCAAACTGCAGACTGAACTCTACCATATTATGATCACTGCTTCCTAAGTTAATCTTACTTTAAGATTTTTTATAAAGTCTGGTTCATTACATAGCACTAGGTCTATAGCACTATAATAGATTCTCACATTTTCCCTACTGCTAATGCTGCTATCCTTTCAGGTAGCAAGTTTCAGATTCCCACCATTCTCTAGATGAAAAAACATTTTTTCACATCCCCTTTGCATCTCCTCCTTACCTTAAATCTATGCTCTCAGTCATTGATCTCTCCACAAGAGGAAAATAACTCCAGTCTATTCAACTTCTCTTCATAACTGAACCAATCCAGCCCAGGCAATAACCTTGTAAATCTCCTCTGCACCATCTCCATGCAGTCACACCCTCCTATAGTCTAGATTCTGGAACTGTGCACAGTACTCTAGCTGTGTCCTAACTAATATTTTATACAGTTCCGGCATAAACTCCTTGCTCTTAAAATCTGTCCCTTGGCTAATAAAAGCAAAAGTCCAAATGCCTTTTTAACCACTTTATCCATCTATCCTGATACTTTAAGGGACTGGTGGACATGCACACCAAGGTCCTTCTAATTCTTGGTACTTCCCACAATCCTACTGTTCATCATGTGTCCCCTTGCCTTGTTGGTCCTGCCCAAGTGTATCACCTCACACTTATTTGGATTGAATTCTATTTGCCACTGATCAGCCATTCTGCCCAGGCCATGTACACCCTCCTGTAATCTGAGGCTGTCTTCCTCATTATTTACCACCCAAACAATTTTCCCTGCAGTCACTCCATGACATCCTTGATTGTGGTACCAGAGAGGCAACATACCATCCCGGAGTCATGTTTAATACCAAAACTGTCTGATCCCGCCTATAGAATCTCCTATCACCGTTGATTGCCGCTCCATTTTGCTTTCTCCTTCCGAGAATCCCATGGTGCTGTGGACCTGGCCCTGAATGCGTTCCTCTGAGGAACCATAGCATTTGGACATTTTGTAGGCACTTGGATCATGGCCAAACTCCTGTAATCTCTCCTTTCAAGTCAATTGCCCCCTATTCCTTACAATTGCCCATTTCACTAGATCTGTTAAGATGAAGGTGGAACATGTTTGGATCTTGTTGCACTGTGCAGGTTCCTAAAATTGCTCTTATGGGCGAGCACGCTGTACTACCCATCACTCACATGCCTTAACTTTTTTGTGAATCCCTGCTGACTGCCACCTAAACAGAGCCGTGTTGTTTTTATTTTGCCAATTTCTTCAGTTGGCAACTAGTCCATCACTGGATTCCCCAAGAAAATCTCGAGAGCAATTAAAACATGTCTTTCCCAGCTTTCAAAGCCTCTCACAGAGCAATCTATATAAATGCGTCATTATTTAGAGGCACCCAGAGAGACCAGGAACAGAGAAGGCAACAAGCTATAGACTTTTTCTTATCTCATTGAGCAAGTGACTCTTCAGGTCTGTAGAAACATGACAATTGAAACGTATTCTGGGAAACATAGTCAGAGTTTGACTATCATGTGACTCCTCTCTAACTGCAACATAATTGTTCCTTTCTCGTTCAGTTTGAGATGGGCAACAAATTGCAGCGATTCTCTTACTCATGAACAATGCTGCAACATCAACACCATTCAGCATTGTGTAGTTCGAAAACTGAACAGACTCAATTCACCGCATGTGTGTGGCTGATCCTCGCAATGGAGGGCAACTTTCATGGTGGCGCAGAATGTTTGTCCCTGGAAGGAACGTCAGTGGGCAGCTGATCAACTGGAAAGTTATCTGTCCTGCAGCCATAGATGACTGCACGCCAACTAAAAGGCAAACACTATGCTTCAAAGGTAAAACTTCATTTGAAAGCTGGAAAGAAGAGCTGGGTTAGAGTATAGGGGCTAGGAAAAGAGAGAGGTTAGTGACATATAGAAAATACTGAGCCCTTAGAGAATGAACCTCTTTAAGGATCCATTGAAGAGTCCAGGAGGTAAAAGTTAGAAATCCTCAAAGGGAAAATAGCACAAAGACCAGAAAGGGATAGCAACAACGTGTAAAGGAGACTACTCAACTCTCACAGTAAACATAGTCACCAGAGACATTAGGCTCCATGCAAGGAACAGTGAACAGGCTGAAAAGAAAAAATTAGTCCACTACAGAATTGGGAAGACCTCATAATTTATTTAAGCTGTAAACAAGCAATTTATTGAAACTTGGTGAAATAGTCTGGCAGAAGAAGAAAGATCGGGGGAAAAAAAAGATTTTAAAGGACCAGGACTCAGTAAATGAGCTGGAGTTTTGGTGGGAAGGTTTATAAAGGCTGCAGCCAGAGATCTTTATTAAAACATGTATGTAAAAGGAAGTGCTTGATGTTGAGTTTGTGGAAGATTGTACAATATCCATTTCACTTCAGAAGAAGCAAGGAAACTCCACCTGGGCTGCAGAAGGTGGAAAAACCCTTGAAGAAGTGGGTACCCATCATTGTATCATTAAAAAAAAGAGGAAAACCCCAGTCAGCAATACAGAGAGACAGTATTACAAATGAACAGGTTTCAAAAACTTCAAAGAAATCCTTTACCTCAGAATTGCTAGTGATGCAATTTAAAACTTTAATGAAGATTTATGGAAGCTAATATGGATTGCATGATGGCTCAGTGGTTAGCACTGCTGCCTCACAGCACCAGGGTCCCAGGTTCAATTCCCAGCCTTGGGTGACTGTCTGTCTGGAGTTTGTACATTCTCCCTATATCTGCGTGGGTTTCCTTCCACAGTCCAAAGATGTGCAGGTCAGGTGACTTGGCCATGCTAAATTGTCCATAGTGTTAGGTGCATCAGTCAGTGGGTTACTCTTTGGAGGGTCAGTGTGAACTTGTTGGGCCGAAGGGCCTGTTTCACACTCTAGGGAATCTAATTCAAAGACTGGCATATAAGGAAATATTGCAATAGCATAGTACAGAATCTAGCAAGCTCTACATTTATACATTTTAAAACTGGTGGACACAAGAATGCAAGGTTAAAGATAAGCACGTTTAAAGCATTATTAAAATGATGCAGATTTAAAATAACTAGAGTATTATGATTAATCAGCACATTGAGAAAAACAAGAAAAAATATATAAAACTTCTCAACAAGTACAACATCAAAAAGGGATCATATAGACACAAGACTGGATTTCATTGAGGTGACTGTTCTTAAAAAAAGCATTGTCTCAAAAGTGAACACTTACACTGAAGGTGAGCAAATAAATACACTATAATCGTCAATGCATTTGATTGTGGATGAGGTGATTAATAGACAAAACATCAAAAAGAAAGAAAAAACACTGCTGAAGTTTTCCAACAAACCTTTGATAATTATTTAAATTGAAAAACAAATAAAATTCTTGAAAAATCAACATCAAAAGAGTTCAGCTTCCAGGAAAATCCATAAAAGGTTTCATGAACAATCTCCACAGATTTGTCATAAACTGTTAATTTTGGTGCTTTGAAATCAGAATTCATAAGGGATAGGATTGTTGTTGAAACCATCAGATTTTGTACAGTCCAAAGAAGATTTCATTTCGGGGAAAGCTATTCAATTTGTGCTGGAAACAAAACAAACAGAAAGCCTCATAGACAGGTCTTGGGAAATAGAAGACTAACGCTACCTCAAGAGGGCAACAGAGTCTATTAACTTCATAAGGTATGGACATTTTAGAGAGGCATATGACAAGCCCACTCAGAGAACAAATCAATACAAAGATAATATCAGGAAAACTAGAAATCATAAGAAAAGACAAGGTTCAGCCATCACTATGCAATGCCACATTTACAAAACTGTAGGTCAGCTGCAGAAGGTATGCAGGTGAAAAACACAATTCCACAGTACTGCTGATCATAAATATAAAAAAGTCTACACAATAGAACACTCACCACCATTAGAAAGGATACCTATAATTGATGAGATACCTCCATTGGAGAAGATACTCCAGGCATTCCTCAGAGTACGAGATAGTACAGACAAATTGGAGTAGAACATCAGTGGATAACAAGTAGATTTTGTGTTTGAGACCGGGTTAAGTGTCAGACTAGTTACCAGGGCTGAAGAAGTAGAAGTTATAACTGACAGATAAGACCACAAGGTGGCGGTGGAATAATTGTTGCAAAAATAGGAAAGTAAGTTGTGAAAAGGACATAAGAAGACTACAAAAATTGGTTCTGAAGTAAAGTTATACCCTGAGTTTTTCCAGCATTCTCTGTGCTTGTTACAAAAACATTTAGACAGGTTAATTGAGAGGAGATAGACATAATAAATGGAGTATAATGAGGGAAAATGTGAAGTTGTCCATTTTGGCATGAAGAATGACTGAAAGGAAAATTATTCAAATAGTTAGATATTGAAGAGTTCTGCGATGCAAAGGTATCCGAGTGGTCTAGTGCATGAATTGCAAGAGACCAGTATTGTGGTATAGCAAGCTTATAAAGTAAATAGAAAGTTATTATTTATTGTGAGGGAAATTGATTACAGAAGCAGGGATGTTATGCTTCAGTTATAGAGGGCATCAGTGAGATTACATCTGGAATATTGTATATTGTATTGGTCATCTTACCTCAAGACGGTTGTGAATATGTTAGAAGCAGTTCAGAGAGGGTTTACCAAACTAATACCTGGAACGGGTGGGTTTAATAGCCTAATGAGGAAAGTTTGGTTCGGCTAGGCTTGTATCCATTGGAGTTTAGTAGTGTAAGAGGTGACTTGATTGAAACAGATAGGATCCTGAGAAGTCTTGACAGGGTAGATGTGGAGAGGATGGGAGAATCTTGAAGTTGGCATTATTATAGAATAAATGCTGGTCCAATTAAAACAAAATTGGAGTGTTTTATTTCTCTGAGAGTTGAGAGTCATTGAACGGTCTTCCAGAAAAGGTGGAAACAAAGCCTTTGAATACTGAAAAAGCTGAGGAAGATAGAGTCATAGAGATGTACAGCATGGAAACAGACCCTTCGGTCCAACCCATCCATGCCGACCAGATATCCAAACTCAATCTAGTCCCACCTGCCAGCACCCGGCCCATGTCCCTCCAAATCCTTCCTATTCGTTTACCCATCCAAATGCCTCTTAAATGCTGCAATTGTACCAGCCTCCACCACATCCTCTGGCAGCTCATTCCATACATGTACCACCCTCTGTGTGAAAAAGTTGCCCCTTAGGTCTCTTTTATATCTTTCTCCTCTCACCCTAAACCTATACCGTCTAGTTCTAGACTCCCTGAAACCAGGGAAAAGACTTTGTCTATTTATCCTATTCATGCCCCTCATAATTTTGTAAACCTCTGTAAGGTCATCCTTCAGCCTCTGACGATCCAGGGAAAACAGCCCCAGCCTGTTTAGCCTCTCCCGGTAGCTCACATCCTTCAACCCTGGCAACATCCTTGTAAATCTTTTCTGAACCCTTTCAAGTTTCACAACATCTTTCCAATAGGAAGGTGACCAGAATTGCACGCAATATTCCAACAGTGGCCTAACCAATGTCCTGTACAGCTGCAACATGACCTCCCAACTCCTGTACTCAATACTCTGACCAATAAAGGAAAGCATACCAAATGCCTTCTTCACTATCCTATCTACCTGCGACTCCACTTTCAAGGAGCTATGAACCTGCACTCCAAGGTCTCTTTGTTCAGCAACACTCCCTAGGACCTTACCATTAAGTGTATAAGTCCTGCTAAGATTTGCTCACTCAAAATGCAGCACCTCGCATTTATCTGAATTAAACTCCATCTGCCACTTCTCAGCCCATTGGCCCATCTGGTCCAGATCCTGTTGTAATCTGAGGTAACCCTCTTTGCTGTCCACTACACCTCCAATTTTGGTGTCATCTGCAAACTCACTAACTGTACCTCTTATGCTCGCATCCAAATCATATATGTAAATGACAAAAAGTAGAGGGCCCAGCACTGATCCTTGTGGCACTCCACTGGTCACAGGCTTCCAGTCTGAAAAACAACCCTCCCCCAACACCCTCTGTCTTCTACCTTTGAGCCAGTTCTGTATCCAAATGGCTAGTTCTCCCTGTATTCCATGAGATCTAACCTTGCTAATCAGTCTCCCATGGGGAACCTTGTCGAATGCCTTACTGAAGTTCATATAGATCACATCTACTGCTCTGCCCTCATCAATCTTCTTTGTTACTTCTTCAAAAAACTCAATCAAGTTTATGAGAAACTATTTCCCACGCATGTTGACTATCCCTAATCAGACCTTGCCTTTCCAAATACATGTACATCCTGTCCCTCAGGATTCCCTCCAACAACTTGCCCACCACTGAGGTCAGGCTCACCAGTCTGTAGTTCCCTGGCTTGTCTTTACTGCCCTTCTTAAACAGTGGCACCATGTTTGCCAACCTCCAGTCTTCCAGCACCTCACCTGTGACTTTCGATTGTAAATGATGGAAAGATAGGTTATCCAGACTAGAAGTATGGATTTGAGGTTACAGTCAATTCAGCCATGGTCTTATTAAATCATGGAGCAATCTCAAAAAGGCTGATTGACCCACTCCTACTACATCTTTGTATGTTAACTCATGTTTAATTTTGAAGACAAATGAAAACAGACATTACTGGAAAAGCTCAGCATGTCTGGCAGCATCCATGGAGAGAAATCAGAGTTAACGTTTTGGGTCCAGTGACTCTTCCTCAAAACATACTGGACCAAAATGTTAACTCTGATTTCTTTCCATGGATGCTGCCAGACCTGCTGAGCTTTTCCAGCAATTTATGTTTTTGTTTCTGATTTTCAGCCTCCGCAGATCTTTTGGTTTTTATTATGTTTAATTTCCTCTGGTCAGATTAATTTTAACGTAAAAGTTACAAAAAGTATAGTTGTGTTTGTAATTTCTCCATTTGATCATTGTTTGATAGATCCACAGTTATCAATCAGTATTGTTCTGACCACATGTTTGTGAAAAGCCAAAAGAGAAGGAAGGGACAGTTGGTGTATTTTGGTCATTTCAGTTAATAGTTCTCCTACAAGGATCCTAATGGGGTCTTAAAGAAGGAGAGTTGGAAAGGTTTAAAGCATGGGTGCTAGATAGCTGAAGGCATGTTAGGGCAAAGGCAATGGGCTTAAACAAGAATTTGAAGTTGAATTTGCGCAGCTTTCTCCAAGGGTTGAACAGCAGAAGAGATTTATGGGGGCATTTGATAAAACTCCTTTTTGAGACTATGAACAAAACTTTAAGCTCATAAGATGAAGGCAAATTATTTACCTGGTTAGGAAGTTGGCTTAGCAGCAAGTGACAGTCAGGATAATGAGTAGGTGTTTCAATTGTCAGGATGTAACCCAATGGCATCCATCGCACCTGGAATATGTTTGGATTCATCTCTTTGATGATTGGATTTCTGACTGATGTTTAAAGGCAGGTGACTTGGTAAAAGTAATGCTAACAGGTTATTTGAGAATGGGCAAAACTGGATAATGGGTTACGAATGTAAACTGAAGTCATATGCTTTGGATCTAAAAAAGAAAAGGTCTAAAGCACATTTTAAATGGTGAAAATCTCAAAACAGTTGAGCTCCAAAAAGACTCATGCAGTCATTGACACAGATCATTAAAATGTCATGGACATACAGAAAAAGTTTTTGTATTTTATGCGTATAGGACTAGAATACAAGGGTTTAGAAGTCACGCTTCAATAGAATGATACCTTACTTCGACTACATCTTGAGTACTTTGTTCAGTTCTAGATATCAAAGCCCAGGAGAGATTTTGAAAGTCTTGAAGGGAATGCAGCATACATTTACCATAATTATTTCTGAATTTCAAGATTAAAATTGCAAGGAGAGATTATACAAACAAGGATTTGAATTTTTGGACTTTAGAAAGTTAATGGGCGATTCGATCAAATTTTCAAGATAGCAAAAGGAAGTAATGGCATAACTAGAAACTTTTCCACCATGAGGACAGCCTAAGTTTCGAGTCATTAAAATCAATGCCTCCATTAGAGTCCATCATCATACATACATGGTACTATGCAGCAATGTTCTCCTCATCCCACAGCACATCAGATGTTTCACAAATGATGGCGCACTTTTGACCGGCATTTGTCACCTATCAAGTCATTGCTGTTAGCTTGTGAATCACCGAGATGACAATGTTAGTTTAGGTAGCGCCAAAGGCATTGTATAATCTGCCATTGACCAGCACCTGATGCATAAGCACATTCATTTTACTACAAATGGACAATGAGATGATTGGAAGTAAAATGGAGCTGGAGTTTGCAAACCTGTGCATCATATACTTGTGTCTAGAATGTCATTATTTCCAAAAGATGTGCTTTCACCCATCAAACTGACGTGCCTCCACATATCCTGGGCATGGCCTCAATCACTTTCAGTTTCATTTTGCATGTTTAGAGGAAGGTAAGAGATGGCAGTGAGTGCACCTCATGGAAGACACAGTTAGTACCTGGCATCCAGGCCTGGTACTCCCATCCCAACCTCCTCCTCCCGTGTTACCTCACACTACCCCAAAAACCCATTTCCACCCATCACATTGAGCTTAGACTCCAGCCTTCCTCCCTGCCTCATTAACCCAGACTTCACAACTTGCTGACGTCAACCCAGCTCCTTTACCTGCCTCTTGTGGAGGCCAGTGTGCTGGTCATTACCAATAAGTTCCCCCCGCTGTTTGGCCTACCATACCCTCCAATGCTGTTCCCCATATCCTCCAAACTTCTTTGACCTCCCCCCATCACTGTTCTTGTTTCCACCTTCACAAATGTTTCTGCTCCGGCTGCTCCCCCCACTCAAAGCATTGTCTCCCCCAGCCCTTCATGCAGTTACCCTTCCAATGTTCCCCCCACTTTTTAACAATCTTGGACACCTCAAACTGTATTCGCCCCAGCTTGTTGACCAACCTTGGCCAGCAGCCCTAAGACATGATGTACAAGTCCCCTGAGCGCTGTCCTTGCAGATCCATAGCTGATGATACGTGACCTCTGACTGCTAGTGCTGGTGCTACAGGATGGATTGTTGCCCACTCTCTGGTACACAGTTGGAATGAGGTCCCCTGACAGCAAGTGTCCCACACGGATGACAAACAATGGCCAAGGCCTTAGGCTGAGCGTGGAATGTGGCCGTGACTGATGATACTGGGTTTGCTGATGGACAACAAAATGGGCTGCTCTGATGACCTACCTGGAAGGATTGCTGAACAAAAAAAACGCTGACTTTGATTATCAGGAACATCACATTTTTTTCAATGGAGTAAGATTAAACAGAGATAGCATCATTTAAATTTTTCAGATTAGAAGTGGAACAGACAAGGTCATTCTGAGCAAAATGGTCACATTCACCATGAGTTTACATGCCAGGAGTCAAAATCTAAAACATATTCATTCAGGGGATGTAGGCTTTGCTCACTGCACCAGCAGTTATTGCCCATCCCTAACTGCCCATAAGGCAGTTAAGATTTAGCCACATTACTGTGGGTCTGGAGTCACATGTAGGCCAGACTAAATAAGGACAGCAGTTTCCTTCCCAAAAAGGATATTAGTGAACCAGATGTCGGGTTTTTCCTGACAATCATTGTGATGGCCATCATTAGAATCTTAATTTCAGATTTTAATTGAATTCAAATTCTACCATCTGTCATTGGAGGATTTGAACACAACTGTCCAAAAATCATTTAACCTGGGTCTCTGGTTGATAGGGTTGAAAATTCATGGTGAAATAGACTTGTTGGTTTCCTTTTTACAGTATAGCAAAACTGTCAGAAAATAAAAAGCTCCCAGTTTTGAAAAAGTAGACTTTTAAAAACATTATTAATTAAAATCCTAAGGCAAGAATGTATCTGGTGGTTTTGGGCTGCAGTCAGGGAAGTTCCTGTACCTCCCAAGAAATAACACAATAATTAAATGAAAATCTGCAAATAATCCTAGTTAGGTTATCTGCCAATTGGTGCTTATTTTGATGCAAAGAGTCATGTTCATATAATTTTACAACAAATCTTTCATTAGTCTAATGCTCCTTATATGTAATGTCAGTAGGACATTGCTTGTCAGTATGATTCGAGCATTCATAGATAGTCTGATAATATTAACACTTCACAACCACATTACAGATTTCAAAAATTGTCAATGTCTTGAGTGTTACTAACAATAATATACTCTTTTTTATGACGAACTGCATTTATTTGCTGTATACACATGAAAATGTTATTTTTCAATTAGTTTTATGTTCACGTTCATAAATTTTAATAAAACACATTTTGCAAAATACATCTCAAAAAATTACGAGCCATGGAATAATTTTTGAAATAGTTCAATACATAATTTTTGCGAAAGAATTTCAATAATTATGAAGTAGATCTAATGATGTTAATACCTAAACTTAAGATTAAAGTGTAGCTATTTACTGTCTTAAATTCTGACAAGTTGAGAACTGAATGTTTTGTGGTTTTTATTAATAAACAGATAATATTTCTCTTTGGAAGTTATGTTTGCTGGTAGTAATTATGATTGAAAAGCACGAGAGCTCTTTGGGAACTCAGCAATACCATTTATCAAATTGTGTGCATGCCGTCTGGGGTCACTGTCACTTTCCCATTGGGTCTTTTACTTAATATGAGTTTGCTGGAACCAGAAAACTGTAAAACGAAAGACTAAACTACAGAGACTCACCAGCGTTACAGAGAGACATGATAGTTTGGTACACTTTCCTTTATTGGTCAGTGCATTGAGTAGGATTTGGGAGATCATGTTGAGACTGTACAGGACATTGGTTAGGCCACTTTTGGAATACTGCGTTCAATTTTGGTCTCCCTGCTATATGAAAGATGCTGTTAACTTGAAAGGGTTCAGAAAAGATTGACAAGGATGTTGCCAGAGTTGGTGAATTTGAACTACAGCGAGAGGCTGAATAGGCTGGGGCTGTTTTCCCTGGAGCATCGGAGGTTGAGGGGTGACCTTACAGAGGTTTATAAAATCATGGGGGGCAAAGTCATGGTCTTTTCCCAGAGTAGGGGAGACCAGAACTAGAGGGCTTAGGTTTAAGGTGAAAGAGTACAGATTAAAAAGGGACCTAATGGGCAACTTTTTCATGCAGATGGTGGTGCGTATATGGAATGACCTAGCAGCAGAAGTGTCGGAGGCTGGTACGATTACAACATTTAAAAGACATCTGGATAACTGTTTGAATAGGAAGGGTTTAGAGGGAAGTGGTCACATGCTGGCAAATGGAACTAGATTAATTTAGGATATCTGGTCAGCATGGACGAGTTAGACTGAAGGGTCTGTTTCTGTGCTGTACATCTTTATGACTCCATAGTAAACATGATTTTTCACCTTGTGTGTTTCCTTCAAGATTCTTGGGGATAAATAGTTAATCTGCTTGTGTCTTACAGTCATAGTCATAGAAATGTACAGCAAACAGACCCTTCCATCCAACACATCCATGCTGACCAGATATCCTAAATTAATGTAGTTCCATTTGCAAGCACTTGGCCAATATCCCTCTGAATCCTCCCAATCATACACCATGCAGGTGCCTTTAAATGCTTTTAATTGTACCAGCCTCCACCACTTCATCTGGCTGCCCATTCCACACATGCACCATCCTCTGCATGAAAAGGTTGCCCCTTAGGTCTCTTTTATATCTTTCCGCTCTCACCCTAAACCTTTGCCGTCTGGTTCTGGACTCCCCCAGCCCGGGGAAAAGACCTTGCCTATTTATCCTATCCATGCCTCTCATAATTTTATAAACCTCTATAAGGTCACCCCTCAGCCTCCAATGTTCCAGGGAAAACAGCCCCAGCCTATTCAGCCTTTCCCCAAAGCTCAAACCCTCCAACCCTGGTAGCATCCTTGTAAATCTTTTCTGAACCCTTTCAAGTTTCACAACATCCTTCCTTTAGGAGGGAAACCAGAATTGCACTCAATATTCCAGAAGTGGTGTGTGGGGAACTTTATATGCCAAATGTTCATTATGGGGAATGTGGGTGTATCTCCATTCTTAATTGAAAGTGTGGTGCTGGAAAAGCACAGCAGGTCAGGCAATGGCGCATTCCTGATTAACAGTTTATATCCGAAACATTGATTCTCCTGTTCCTCAGATACTGTCTGACTGGCTGCACTTTTCCAGCACCACGCTCTCGACTCTGATCTCCAGCATCTGCAGTCCTCACTTTCTCCTAGTACCTCCATTTTTCGGCCACTACAGGTGCATGACTGTGATCAATAGCTTTAGTTATCGGTTTGTCCCTGTTCACTGTCGAATATTCTAGAAGTACCAAATTATAGTTAGATGTGCAATTCTTACAGGGGCAAAATTGATCCAATGAGAGCTGCTTTTGATGATCAATGGCTAATATCTGCAAAACTCCAGATATTCATTCAAGATTTGTGAATAAACATTCTTTCACATTCGTTAAATCTAGATGAATCTACTTAAAATGGGCGAGCATCCTGTAGACATGAAAGCGATAAGGGGAACTTGCCACAATAATCTATAATTCTTTCTTATCTCTGTTTTAAATGTCTCACTCCATATTCTGGTTCTAGATTCTCCTACAAGGGATAAAACCATTCTGAGTCTACCCTGTCAAGTTCCCAAACAATCTTGTACGGTTCAATAAGCCTCGTCTCATTCTTCTAAATTTGAAGACAGGCTCAACCTATTCAACCTCTCCTCATAGTCCCTCCATACTGGCGGGAACCTTCTTTGGACTGCCTTCAATGTCAGTATATCTTTCCTTAGATAAGGGGTCCAAAACTGTTCATAGTATTCCAGCTGTAATCTGACTAGTACCTTGTATAGTTTTAGCAAAATCTCCCTACTTTTATATTCCATTCCCTTTGAAATAACGGCCTCTGCATCATTTGCCGTCTGCATTGCCCACGGATATTGGATGCTAGGTCTTTCTGATTTGTGGAGAGGACTCCCAAATCCCTGTAATCCATAGCTTTCTGCAGTCTTTTAAATATTCAGCTCCTCCATTCTTTCTGTTAAAGTGCTTAGCCTCACATTTCCCCACATTATCTGCCAAGTTTGGCCCACTCCTTTAACCTGTTTGTATCCCTCTTCATACTCTTTGTTACTTTTCTCACCTCTTCCTTTTTCAACATATGGAAGTTTCCCTAATCTTAAGAGGAACAAGTTCCAGAACTTCCTAACAGAAATATTGATGCATAATTGTTTACTGTGTTTGTTGTAAACTCTCTTGATGTTCACACAAAAGACATTGGTTCTGAAGGCTACTTCTATATCAGCTCGTTTTAAAAAGAATTGCCATGGCTATGGAAATACTTACTAGTTCAACATTAAACCTTTCTGACACACAGGACAATCCGTATGTCACTAATACAAATTTCAAAAAGCAAAACTTAAAATAAACAAAACTAAGTAATTGTACATCAGTGGTTTTAGTTTCATTTAAATTCCGAAATAAATTCTGACAATGGTGACAGTACAGTGACAACAGTTGAAACAAATCACATCAAAAGAATAATGATTTGAACACAATTGTTCTTCTGGATGATATTAAAGAGTTAATGACTGAGAAATGACTCACTCAGTCCATGTTACATGACAAGGCTTAGATTACGATGCTGACATTTGGCAAGTATGTTAGGCTGCAGGCTCACTGCATGACAATTAAAAGCATTTGACTCCTGTTGTTTTGTGAGACATTCTCAGGCTTTTAATCTCCTATTGCGAAGGATACTTCAACTATAGCAGGCAACAACTTCTGATGCACCAAATCATGTAAGAACAAGACAAGTTAAATAGGAAGATATTATTTGCTGACATAAACTCTATTCAAGAGTAAGAGGATGGTCGGTGTGAAGTACTGATGCAACATTGGTTGGTGAAATATTGAGTTAACACTACCTCCCATTACTAGTGTTAACTCTTAAAATTGGAAAGATTTGGTATAAAAATTATAACTTGCCATTTTTTAAAAACTTAAACAATATAGATTGATAGTTGATCCATAAAACTTATTAATTGCTTATTTAATTTCATCAATCCCTTAATAGAGCTCTTTAAAAATAGCTGTACTACAACTGCTTGAGCCTGATGAAGCCTAATTGCAGGGATCAACAAACTGCATCCCAAAGATGCCCGAAGAATGCCCCAAATGAGATCGGGTCAAGCCTCTTTTCAGGAGCCCAGAGGCACTTCGGACATTTAGATTCTTGCATAGACTAATGACTGGTGTAATGTTTTTATTAGAAACCCTTAGGAAAACTGAAATGCAGAGACATCAGCTCTGCTCCCAGCTTTAACTGTGAAGGTCTTCAGAACATCCTGAGGTTGTGAAAGTCTTTCTGTTGAGTAACAAATGGAGCCTTGGGCCTTACCCAACGCAATTAAAGCCCATTATCAGAAATGACTTCCTCATTTGGTTAAATATTAGGATTGACCACCCAACCTGTTAATTTGGGTAGGGTGGGTTAGTGACAGTTATAGAGTCATCAAGTCATAGAGATGTACAGCACGGAAACAGACACTTCGGTCCAACTTGTACAGGCTGACCAGGTATCCTAAATTAATTGAGTCCCATTTTCCAGCCTATGTCCCTCCATACCCTTCCCATACTTACACCCATCCAGATGTCTTTTAAATGTTGTTATTGTACCAGCCTCCGCCACTTCCTCTGGCAGCTCATTCCATACTTGCGCCACCCTCTGTGTGCAAAAGTTGCCTCTTAGGTCCATTTTAAAGTTTCCCCTCTCACCCTAAACTTATGCCCTCCAGTTCTCGACTGCCCCACTCCAGGGAAAAGACCTTGTTTATTTACTGTATCCATGCCCCTCATGATTTTATAAACTTCTATAAGGTCACCCCTCAGCCTCTGACACTCCAGGGAAAACAGCCTCAGCCTATTCAGTGTCTCCCTATAGCTCCAACCCTTGTAAATCTTTTCTGAACCCTTTCAAGGTTCACAACATCCTTCCTATAGGAGAGAGACCAGAATTGCACACAATACTCCAAAAGTGGCCTAACCAATGTCCTGTATAGCCATAACATGACCTCCCAACTTCTATACTCAGTGCTTTTACCAATAAAGGAAAGCATACCAAATGCTTTCTTACTATTCTATCTACCTGAGACTCCACCTTCAAGGAACTATGAACCTGTACTCCAAGGTCTCTTTGTTCAGTTCTTTGAAGAAAGTGTTTAAACTTACATTTTTTTCTTTCAGCACATCTTCTTCAATCCAACTATTGCAAATTTTATGCTAAAACATGGCTGTTTAAACTAACGTTGTGCTTGGTGCAAATGCCATGTCCAAGTAAAGTGAGCATGCCCTATGTCATAACCCTATGTCACAGAAACCATAGAAGGAATTGGAGCAGCCAGGCTCTACTGGAAGTGTGAGTAATGGAATTTAAGATCTCTCTGGTCTGCTGTTGAGGATGAGTAATAGGAATCAGAGAGAGGTGGGGTGGTAACGTATAGCAGCTCCAGCCCTTAGTGTGGTCTCCTGGCTTCAGGCAGGACAACAGCCGCGCTGGAATGTGGCTGGAGAGGGCAGGTGCGCTGGCAACCCCTGGGTAAGCCTGTGTGTGCGCTAATGTTCGTGAACACACTGCCACATCCTGCTGCCTGTCACGGCTAGCCAATGTCATGCACTGTTCCTACACATGTGAAGGGGTCTTGTTCAGGATAGTTACTCTATTGAACTGAAGTGAGGCTGCAAAAGGAGAAGAGTCTGGATATAATATAACATTTGGTATTTCCAGCAAGGAGAGGAGCAGCTGTGAAATAAATCTAGACAATGCCAATCAGAAGGAGTGAAAATAATGAGCTGTTAACCTGCTGTTGGGCACCAGAGATTCAGAGTTAGAGCTGGAATCTGAGTCTGTGCTGCAAGTCTGTCCAAGCTGTTGAGTAATCATACGAACAGATATAGGGTCTTTTCCCGAGCTACTGGATGAAATCCAAATTCCCACTCTTGGCACCACCATCAGCTCCACCCACATTTCTCCGTGTCGCCAAATGATCTCAAATAAGGAATAGCAAGATAATGCCTACTGTTGGTTCAAAGGAGGAGTAGGACATATCGCTTGTAGCGAAAAAGCAACACTCAAAGCTGGTGCCGAATCCTGGACGTTGTGACCTTGATGCACCTGTATAGTACAACCTGCCTGGAAAGCATATAAGACAACACTTTACACTGTAGCTCAGTACATGTGACAACAATCAATAACTCAATAACTCTTGCTAGATTGGGTGGCTATTCTGGAATTATGTTTTTTTGCAATTAAGGCATGAAAATTAGCATTTCTGCTGGCATTTGCTCTGCTACTTTGTTTCATTGGTTTATGTGATGGCAAATTGAACGTCACGTTCATGAAGTCCCAGATACATTGCTGACATCACTGTGGCATTATTATTTGACATTTTTTGAAGCGTGCATGTGGGCATTGGATGATTACTTGGATAAAAATAATGTGGAGGGCTATGGGGAGAAAGCAGGAGAATGGTAGTTGGTAATGATGTTCATTTAACGATCTGGCGCAGGCATGATGGGCCAAATGGCCTGGTTCTGCCCCATAACACTTCTGTGATTCTGTGATTTGTAGCAATTTGCAGCACAAATATTACACAATCTGAACAGTAAAGTCTAGTTCATGTTTATCACCACAAGATATGCTATTCCTGTGATTTCCGGTCCAGAATCTCTGTTCCTTTGGCAGAGTTATTGCTCCTTTTACAGATTACGAATTTTCCAGGGTATATATTTTCTGACAAATCTAGATAATAAAGGAAGCGCTCATATGAATAAATTTAAATCATTGTGACGCTAACATTCCTATCTGATCTTACCATCTGACCACCAATACTTTTTGCTCCTGCCCACCAATCCCAGCTGGACAAGTCATGAGGCAGCCATTACAAATGTAATTTAAAGAAATCCTTAACCATTGTCAGGGTTCAGTTGAATAAACTTTTGGATACTGATTAATTACAGTCGCGTGTCTTTCTTTATCTTACTGAATTTGAAAGTGATTGTAAATGATATCGTTGGTTCTGAACTTGCATCAGGCATTGCAGTTGTTTCTCAATAGAAGCCTTTCTAGAAATTCCACTGTTGAAGAGGAAGAGAAAGACAAACTAAGAGGGAGCAAAAGAAAACTACAAAGAGAGAAGAGAAAATAAGAAATGAGGCATTCTGAAAGGAATCATTATCTTTTGCACTTGGGTTTGTTGGTCTCTGGACATACCAGAAGCTCTCAAAGAAATAGCAGTAAGGAAGTTTCAATTCTCTTGCAAGGCAACAATAGAGTTGTGGTACATCCTGCACAGAGATCTTTGACCAAATGCTACCACCAAATCAGCATTTCCTGCTGTAGTCAAGGTCACTGCAAACCTGAATTTACCTGATAATCTTCAGTCTATGCTTATCACTCACCAGGACATTCAGTGGCATTTCTTTAACTGAATTGCGGGATAGGCATTGACCAGGAACTGGACTGGACATTATATATATATATATATATATATAGTGGCTACAAGAGCAGGACAGCTGAGGCTAGAAATTCTGCTGTGTGTAGATTTGCTCCCTGAGCTGGAAGGTTCATATTCAGACATTTTGTCACCATACTAGGTAACATCTTCAGTGAGCCTCCGGACGAAGCACTGCTGGTGTTTCCTGTATTCTGTTTATATGTTTGTGATTCCTTGGGTTGGCGGTGTCATTTCCTGTGATGATGTCATTTCCTATTCTCTTCCTCAGTGGGTGATAAATGGGGTCCAAGTCAATGTGTTCATTGATAGAGTTCCAGTTGGAATGCCATGCTTCTAGGAATTCTCATGCGTATCTCTGTTTGGCTTGTCCAAGGATGGATGTGTTGTCTCAGTTGAAGTGGTGTGCTTCCTTATCTGTATGTAAGGATACTAGTGAGAGAGGGTCGTGTCGTTTTGTGGCTAGTTGATGTTCACGTATCCTAGTGGCTAGTTTTCTGCCTGTTTGTCCAATGTAGTGTTTGTTATAGTTCTTGCACGGTAATTGTCCAATACGTGTCACCACAGGAAATGACATCACCAACCCAAGGAACCCCAAACATATAAATAGAAAGCAGGAAACACCAGCAGTGCTTCATCCAGAGGCTCAGTGTAGATGTTACCTAGTATGGTGATGAAACATCTGAAAATGAACCTTCCAGCTCAGCGAGCAAACCTACATCCAGAACCTCAACCTGAGCTACAAATCTTCTCAAAACTTGCTAAATTCTGCTGTGAGTAACCTATCTGTTATCCATTGTCTGTAAGGCTAAAATTAGCAATATGATAGCTCATTTGTCTGTATGAGTACAGGTCCAAAAACACTCAAGAAGTTTTACTGCATCGAAACAACACAATCCACTTGACATCCACCTTACAAATTCACCGCCACCATGACTGCTGCACCACAGCTGTAATGTGTACCATATACAAGATGCATGGCAGCAACTTACCAATTGTTCAACAGCACCTTCCCAAACTGTGACCTCCACCATCTTGAATAACCGAGGTAGAAGAAGCAAGGAGACCACAGCGTCTGCAGGCTCAGCCTGAAGTTACACACCATCCAGACATGGAAATATATTGGCCATTGCCTTATCATTTCTGGGTTAAAATCCTAGAGCTCCCTCCCAACAAGACTGTAGACATCTTCATTCACAGGCCAAGAAGGCAATTCACCACCAATCCTCTCAATTAGAGATGAGCATTAAATACTGGTCTTGTCAGCAATGGCCACATTCCATGAACACATTAATTAATTAAAAATTAAAGGGCATGTTACATTCCAATTGCAGTGCTGCAGTTCAGCAAACATTTAAGAAAGCAATAATTTGAATGTCCCTCGCAGGAGAAGGGAGGCTGAACTGAAGTTATCAGAGATTAGAGGGAGCAGGATGGTAATGTACACCCAGTTGATCCACTGTGAGGGAGATCTTGTTCCAGGAGAGTACAGATATTAGCATTGACTTGTCATGAAAGAACAAATCCTCTGTCGATAGGCTCTGATGTGACGGTCTTGCCTCCTTGGAGCTGGATCTCCATGTCATAGGAACATAGTACATACAGCGCAGCACAGTACAGGCCCTTCAGTCCACAAATTGTGTCGAACCTTTATCCTACTCTAAGATCAGACTAACCTACATACCCTTCATTCTACTATTATCCATGTGCCTATCCAAGAGTCAGTTAAATGACCCTAACGTATCTGACTCTCCTACCACTGCTGGCAGTGCACTGCATGCACCCACCACTCTCTGTGTAAAGTACCTATCTCAGACATCTCCCCTTAACCTTCTTCTAATCACCTTAAAATTATGCCCCCTCATGATAGCAATTTCTGCCCTGGGAAAAAGTCTCTGGCTATCCACTCTATCTGTGCATCTTATAATCTTGTACACCTCTATCAAGTCACCGCTCATCCTTCTTCACTCCAATGAGAAAAGCCCTATCTCTCTCAATCTTTCTTCATAAGACATGCCCTCCAGTCCAGACAGTGTTGTGGGAAATTTCCTCTGCACCCTCTCTAAAAGCTTCCACATCTTTCCTATAATGAGGCAACCAGAACTGAACACAATATTCCAAGTGTGGTCTAACCAGGGTTGACAGAGCTGTAGCATAACCTCACAGCTCTTAAATTCAATCCCCCTGCCAATGAAAGCCAACACACCATACGCCTTCTTTTATTTTGTAAATATATGTATTAACAAATTTTTTTTAACTTTACAAACATATAAAGTTATTGAAAAAAATACAAAAATAGCAAATATCAGTATAATAAAAAGAAAAAAACACAAATTACAATACAACTACTGTCTACTAACTACTCACATACCCTATAATACAAAACAAACCCTAACATTGTGCACAGCAACATCAATAAATAAGTAAATAACTAATAGATCAAAAAAATAAAGAAAAGCAAAAATAAACACAGAATACGGAACAGCTATGCTCGGCACAAAGCTCCCAAACAAAGGAATGGTACCATTGTATATATACCCGTATTAACTCAGGAGCCCCTCCAGGGCTCGACAAACGTATCCACCCTGGTTAAACAAATGCCCTAGTTAAGATAGCTGACAAATCTATATCCAAATAACTCAAGTAGGGCTGCCATGTCTTATAAAAATGGTCTGTTTTGTGGTCCAACATGTTTGTAAAAAAAAAGTCCAAGGGAATGTGCTCCATAATTAATTTCTGCCATCCCAGCAAGCCTGGCGGGTTCTCAGACACCCAGTTCATCAGAATATTCTTCCATGCACAGTATACAAGAATATTAAATAGTTTCTTCCCATGCCAGTCTAAAGATGGTAAATCTGATAGACCTAAGAGGACAGATATTGGGTCTACTTTGACTTCAGTCCTCAATACCCTCCCTAGCGCTCCCACCACAGCGCTCCAATAAACACAGAGCTTGTGGCGTGTCCAGAATCAATGGGTAAGAGTACCTACACTTATTTTACATTTGCAGCACATTGAAGATGCACATTAAATTTCACCAGATGGTCCGATGAGCCCTGTGCAGAACGTTTAACTGGGTAGCGCATGTCCTATTACAGATTGAGATCTTTTGAGCATTCTCCCATATGTTCTTCCATGTTTTAGAATAGATCTCCACACCTAGCTCTTGCTCCCAGACCTCACATAACCAGTTAATATCCTGCCAGGCCATGCCACGCAGTAGGTAATAGAGGGCACTAACCAAAAGGATGCTTGTGGAACGTAGCAACAACCTCTCTGTATCGGGCTTATAGGGCTTGGTGAGAAGTGAAATCTTCTTCTGGATGAAATCCCTAACCTGAAAAAACAGAAAAGATCTCTGCTGAGTAACCTATATTTACAGCTCAGTTGCTCAAAAGTCATCATAATCTTCCCCTCAAACAAGTCTCCCAAACTAGAAACTCCTCTCACTGCCCATAGTTTGAACCCTGAGTCCATCATCCCTGGTCGGAACCCTGGCATGTCAACTATAGGTGTATCGCCCTCCACGCCTTGACTGTACTAATGTCATTGGGGTTCCGGCAGTGGTCCATAACTATCCTCAACTTATCCATGAACAACAGGTTAATAAGAGGGCACTTTGCCTGATATCCAGCCATATTGAGTTTGGATCGTTACCTACCCAATCGCAGACAGCAGGGAACTCAATTGATACCTCCTGATATCTGTGAAATCAACTCCTCCCCCTCCTTGAGGCAACTGCAATTTAGTAAGTTTGATGAGGGGCCGCCCACGATGCCAGACAAAGGAACCAAACCATCCCATAAGCTTCCACAGCGTTGACCTGAGAAACATTATAGGGAGGATACACATGGGATAAAGCAAACGAGGAAGAACATTCATCTTAATGAGAGATATTCGGCCCAGCCATGAAATTGGAAGAGGTAAAAACAATGACTGCAGATGCTAGAAACCAGATTCTGGATTAGTGGTGCTGGAAGAGCACAGCAGTTCAGGCAGCATCCAAGGAGCTTCGAAATCTACGTTTCGGGCAAAAGCCCTTCAGAAGGGCTTTTGCCCGAAACGTCGATTTCGAAGCTCCTTGGATGCTGCCTGAACTGCTGTGCTCTTCCAGCACCACCATTCCAGAATGAAATTGGAAGAGCCTCCCATCTCTTGAGATCCTGCCTAATATTGTCGAGAAAATGACCAAAGTTAGTCCAAAATAACAGATCAAACTTGGGGATAATAAAAATGCCTAGGTACCGGAACCCTGCCGAACTTAGAGTGACCTTAAACTTCTGGCACATCCTTCAGTTTCCCCAAACGCATAGCCTCCGATTTTGGAAAGTTAATGTTATATCCTAAAATAGCCCTAAATGAATTGATACATTGTATCAAATGGGGTACGGAGGTCATCGGGTCTGATAAAAACAGAAGGACATCATCCGTATACCGTGTAATCTTGTATGCCCTCGATCCCACTTCCGGAGCGGTTATGTGGATATTCTGACGAATGGCCTCTGCCAGCGGCGCTATCACTAATGTAAACAACAACGGTGAGAGGGGGCAGCCTATCCCTACCAATCCTAAAATTCCCAGACTTCACACCATTGGTGATGACCGCAGCCAGAGGGTGGCGATATAAAACCTCCATGCCCCTAGCAAAGACCCCACCCAACCCAAACTGTTCTAGACATAAAAAAGGTATGGCCATTCCACCCAGTCAAATGCTTTCTCTGCATCTAATGAAATCATCAACCCCTGAATCGATTGTTGCTGACAAACTTGGACCATATTCAGCAACCTTCTAATATTATTAGAGGACCTACGGCTCCTTATAAAGCCTGTCTGGCCTTCTTTAACAATATGGGGCAGCATCTTTTCCAATCTCAGCGCCAGGATCTTAGACAGAATCTTGAAATCTGAATTTAATAGCGAGGTGGGTCTGTATGAGGCACAATCCCCAGGAACCTTCCCCTTCTTAAGAATTAAGGAAATATTAGCTTCTCTCAAAGATGGTGGCAGGCATTCATGTATATAGGAGTGATTGTACATCTCTGATATCGGCCCTGACAGAATCCCTATAAACTCCTTATAAAACTCACCCGGAAGACCATCAGGGTCAGGTGCTTTCCCACTCTGAAGTTGCCTAGCTGCCTCCTGTATTTCCTGAGCTGTCAACGGGGCATTAAAGAGAGAGGCCTGTTCCAAGGTTACCCCGGGAGGTCCAGGTTCTTAAAAAAGGTCTCCATTTTAGCCTCCTGTCTTCGCAACCTTCAGACCAATACAATTCAGAGTAGAAACTCTGAAAAGCCTCAATACTCTTTTTAGCATCGAATGTAAGGACCCCGGCACTGTCTCTGATTGCAATAATGGATTGGGGAGCACGCTTTTTCCTAGTCAGGTAAGCTAAATATTTCCCTGGGTAAAAACAAGGACTGCAGATGCTGGAAACCAGATGAAGGGCTTTTGCCCAAAACGTTGATTTTCCTGCTTCTCGAGTACTGCCTGACCTGCTGTGCTTTTCCAGCACCACTCTAATCTAAATACTTCCCTGGACTAACCCCATACTTGAATAGCCTTTGTCCAGTAAAAGCAAGTTCTTTCTTTGCGTTTTGTGTCAGTATTGAATTCAAGGCAGCCCTGAGGGCCGTGATCCGCTGTAGTTTAGGCACCAAAGGCCACGCAAAATGTGCCGCCTCGGCGGCTTTCAACCGCATCTCAAGTAGACGCTGCTGTTCCTCCTTCTGTCATTCCCGGCTAGCCGAATAGGAAATAGCTAATCCCCTAGCAAAGGCCTTAGCAGTCTCCCATAGCATAGACAGACTACTAGCTGTGCCTGAGTTGATAGTCAAGAATTCCTGAACACCTTCAAAAAGTATTCCACAAATTTGGAATCCATAAAGAGAAAAAGGTCCAAATGCCAGTGCCGCAAACATAGCCCCTCACTCTTGGCCTTAACTTCCAAATAAACTGCCGTGTGATCAGAGATAGCTATATTCCCAATTTTGCAACTCATAATTGAATCCAGGAGGGCTGAGGGGAGCCAGAAAGAGATCAATCCTCGTGTGACATTTATGTGGGTTTGAAAAAAAGGTGAAGTCCCTGCCGGTTGGGTGAAGACATCTCCAAATATCCACCAACCTCAACTCCTCACATAAGTCAGCCACCTGCTTGGCCTGTGAAGATATAGTTGGGGGCCCACTAGCCATCCTGTCCACTGTCGGATCCAAAAGACAATTAAAATCCCCCCTCCCCCCCATAATAATGTGCCATGTTCCAAAGACACTCAGCTTAAAGAAAGCAGTAATCAAAATTTGGGGGAATGCACCAGAGGACTGTAGGCATTTAAAATGCCATATTCCTCCCCATGTATCAGGGCTTTAGGTATCATAAACCATCCCTGCTCATCTTTCACCTGCTCTAATAATGTGAATGGAAGATTTTTCTGGAT
This sequence comes from Chiloscyllium plagiosum, assembly GCF_037043375.1. Taxonomy (NCBI): domain Eukaryota; kingdom Metazoa; phylum Chordata; class Chondrichthyes; order Orectolobiformes; family Hemiscylliidae; genus Chiloscyllium; species Chiloscyllium plagiosum. Next base: position 29,236,586 of record NW_028270143.1, on the reverse strand, counting down.
AAGCACTGCCACTCCCCTACTTTTAGTAGTGAAGGATGAAAAGAATACTCAGTCATAACCCCCTCTCTGTTGTAACTTCAGGTGTTCCCCATCACCAAGATGGGTTTCCTGCAACAAAGTGATATCAACCCTTTCCCTCTTAAGGCTTTTAACAGGCAAATTACTTCCCTTGATATTCCAGGTGCACCATTTAATAAGACACTGAGACATATCCCCTTTCAGAGACCCTTGAACCCCTAGGATGGGGAACCCTGTTTACAAAGTGCCGAGCACAAGTAAATAAACACTCATAGAGTTGAAGAATTATGTATACAAAAACTACTCTATCATAACTACAAACAACTATTACGACCAAAAAACAACAAAGAAAACCAAATATAAAGCCTTGAATGGAAGATTCTTCCCCCTGCCCTGCACTCACCCTACCCATCCCTTCCTTCACAGCTCCTTCAAACTCGGACTGTGCCCCAGCCTTAGGCCAGAAAAAAAACAAGGAGATAGTCATAGTCATAGAGATGTATAGCATGGAAACAGACCCCTCGGTCCAACCCACCCATGCCAACCAGATATTCCAACCCAATCTAGTCCCACCTGCCAGCACCCAGCCCATATCCCTCCAAACCCTTCCTATTCATATACCCATCCAAATGCCTCTTAAATGTTGCAATTGTACCAGCCTCCACCACTTCCTCTGGCAGCTCATTCCATACACGTACCACCCTCTGCGTGAAAAAGATACCCCTTACGTCTCTTTTATATCTTACCCTTCTCAAAATCAACCTATGCCCTCTAGTTCTGGTCTCCCCGACCCCAGGGAAAAGACTTTGTCTATTTATCCTATCCATGCCCCTCATAATTTTTAAACCTCTATAAAGTCACCTCTCAGCCTCCGACGCTGCGGGGAAAACAGCCCCAGCCTGTTCAGCCTCTCCCTGTAGCTTTAATCCTCCAACCCTGGCAACATCCTTGTAAATCTTTTCTGAACCTTTTCAAGTTTCACAACATCTTTCCGATAGAAAGGTGACCAGAACTGCACGCAATATTCCAACAGTGGCCTAACCAATGTCCTGTACAGCCGCAACATGACCTCCCAACTCCTGTACTCAATACTCTGACCAATAAAGGAAAGCATACCAAACGCCCTCTTCACTATCCTATCTACCTGCGACTCCACTTTCAAGGAGCTATGAACCTGCACTCCAAGGTCTCTTTGTTAACAAACACTCCCTAGGATCTTACGATTAAGTGTATAAGTCCTGCTAAGATTTGCTTTCCCAAAATGCAGCACCTTGCATTTATCTGAATTAAACTCCATTTGCCACTTCTCAGCCCATTGGCCCATCTGGTCCAGATCCTGTTGTAATCTGAGGTAACCCTCTTTGCTGTCCACTACACCTCCAATTTTGGTGTCATCTGCAAACTTACTAACTGTACCTCGTATGCTCGCATCCAAATCATTTATGTAAATGACAAAAAGTAGAGGACCCAGCACCAATCCTTGAGGCATTCCACTGGTCACAGGCCTCCAGTCTGAAAAACAACCCTCCACCACCACCCTCTGTCTTCTACCTTTGATCCAGTTCTGTAACCAAATGGCTAGTTTTCCCTGTATTCCATGAGATCTACCCTTGCTAATCAGTGTCCCATGGGGAACCTTGTCGAATGCCTTACTGAAGTCCATATAGATCACATCTACTGCTCTGCCCTCATCAATCTTCTTTGTTACTTCTTCAAAAAACTCAATCAAGTTTGTGAGACATGATTTCCCACACACGAAGCCATGTTGACTATCCCTAATCAGTCCTTGCTTTTCCAAATACATGTACCTCCTGTCCCTCAGGATTCCCTCCAACATCTTGCCCACCACCAAGGTCAGGCTCACCGGTCTATAGTTCCCTGGCTTGTCTTTACCACCCTTCTTAAACAGTGGCACCACGTTTGCCAACCTCCAGTCTTCCGGCATCGCACCTATGACTATCGATGATGCAAATATCTCAGCAAGAGGCCCAGCAATCACTTCTCTAGCTTTCCACAGATCAGGTCCTGGGGATTTATCCACCTTTACCTGTTTCAAAACATCCAGCACTTCCTCCTCTGTAATATGGATATTTTGCAAGATGTCACCATCTATTTCCATACAGTCTATATCTTCCATATCCTTTTCCACAGTAAATACTGATGCAAAATATTCGTTTAGTATCTCCCCCATTTTCTGTGGCTCCACACAAAGGCCGCCTTGCTGATCTTTGAGGGGCTCTATTCTCTCCCTAGTTACCCTTTTGTCCTTAATATAATGTAAAAGCCCTTTGGATTCTCCTTAATTCTATTTGCCAAAGCTATCTCATGTCCTCGTTTTGCCCTCCTGATTTCCCTCTTAAGTATACTCCTACTTTCTTTATACTCTTCTCAGGATTCACTCGATCTATCCTGAGATTATCCTTAAATCAACAGAAAAAAGACAAAGTCAGGATGAGCACTCCACCCATTCCTGGTTTCATGTCACCCCTACTTGTGACTAAAAGAGAAACAGGACAAACAAAACATAAGGGTGAGACAACTAAAAACATCCACAAAATTTCCCATCAGAAAATCCAGTTATATATAAAAAAAGAACAACTTATTCCAAGTTTTTCTTCCCCCTTTCCAGAAAAGAAATTATTAGGGAGAAAGAAAGGAATAGAAAAAGGAAGAGTAAACATGGGGCAAAGTAGGAAAAGAGAACAAACGTTAACTGTATTCTTCAGGCCTTTCTGTCTATTTAAAGTGTCTACAAAGTTTTTAGCTTTATCCGTTGAGTGAAATGTTTAAACTGAGTCGTCGTGGCTGAAACGGAGCACTGCGGGGCACCTCATGGAGTACTGGATGCCCAGGTTCCTCAGCCTCTTTGAAACTTCGTCGAAGGACTTCCTCTTTCGAATTAAAGCTGCTGAGAAATCCTGGAAAAACATGATTTTTGGCCCCTTGTATAGAAGTGCCTGCAGATCATTTCCCAGTAATCGAGAGGCTTCTAGTACTTTTTGCTTGACCTTATATGAATGGAAGCGCACTAGGACCGGGCGGGGACGCTACACTGGCCCTGACCTGTGCACTGTAACCCGATATGCCCTTTCAATCTGTAGCCTGCTGGACTTGATGTGAAGGCCCAAATACTCCGGCAGCCAGCTTTCAAAGAAGCTGACTGGCTGCTCACCGTCCTCACCTTCAGGGAGCCCGACAATTCGGAGATTTATCCTCCGATCTCGATTTCGAGGTCATCGATATGGATTCGCAACGCCCGCACCTCTCGCTCCAGCACCTGGATCTGACTGGATGAGGACTCCATCACAGCTTCCGAGGCTTTAGTTCAACCCTCCACCTCCTCCAGCTGCTCCCCAAGGCCCTGGATTTCCTGCTCATGCTTCTTCAGCATGGATGCAATAGGTTGGACCTGGTCACGAATCTTCCCACGGATTTCCACAATCGCAGCCACAACTTTCAAGGTAAGTCTCTCCATCGCCACAGCCAATTCCTGTGAGTCTGTCAGGTCCCTGGGGTGTCCGGAGAGGCTGCTGTTGCTGCAGTCTCTGGCATGCCTGGTGCTACAAGGGAGTGTCCTCCCTGCTTCTGTTTGCTTGCTCCTTTTCCCTTTGGCATCATTCCCACTCCCAAATATTAATAAATATGTGTTCTGTGAGATTTTAAACTAATAATTCCACCACATAATGGGATGGCAAAAAACACCCAGTATGCCTTGGCTATTAGGCAGAGCTGTCCACAGCAATTCACAGAACCTGGACATGAACCTCAAGATCCCTCTGTACCTCCACACTGCCTTTAACCTTGTATTCTGTATTCAAATTCGACTTTCCAAAGTGAATCACTTCACACTTTTCCAGGTTGAATTCCATCTGCCACTTATCAGCCCAGTTCTGCGTCCTGTCAATGTCCCGTTGCAACCTTCTACAGCCCTCCACACCATCTATCACTCCATCAACTTTCATATCATCAGAAAATTTACTAACCCACCCTTCCGCTTCCTCATCCAAGTCATTTATAAAAATCACAAAGAGTAGAGGTCTCAGAACTGATCCCTGCGGAACACCACTGTGTCAATCCTCTTTGTTCTGTCAAAATCCACGTGGCGCAGGGGAAGGCTGCTGGTTTGGCAATGCTGCTGCTCCACCTACAGTTGGTACTGTTGGAGCTACTCCTCTAGTTTCTCACCTAAGTGCAATATGGAGCCGTACTAGCTTTTCCCAGGCAGTGATGGGAGATCGGCACCAGCAAGATACAGCAAGCCTGAGAAGAGTGAGGTGCACGGCAGATGGATTGATTTTAAAGAGGTTGCTGAGAAATAAGTGGATTATATCAGAAGAATTCAAAGGAACAGTCACTCACTGGCACATGGTTGGAGTTATTCAGTTTCACTATCTTAAAGTTTCCCTATATCATTATTACTTTCACAGAAGAAGTATTCTTCATTGTCTCACTGAGCCTCGAGATTCTAAACAGCTCAAGAGCTAGCTTTTAAAGCCAGGTGTTGGGATAAATCCTGAGGTAATTGCCTCTTTCCAGCTGCATGGAGGTCCCCTGCTTCCCTGCAAAATCTACTGGGTTAAACCTGGAAGTAGGCATGGTCATTTTTGACCCAATACCACTGTTTGACGCTTTCAGCCGCATACCTGGATCTGAGCCCACCTTCCCTCAGCAGGAAATGTTCTGTCCCTTCCCCAGCTGAACAGAGTTCATTCGCCGGTTTGGGCTTAGAAAAATGCATCTCCACTTTAAGCTTCAGGTCCAGTCTTCTGACTCAGGCAGTTCAGCTGTCTACAGGGCTCACATTTTAACATTATAGCTCACATCACCAAATGTATGAGCGAAGTCTAGAAATTGAGGTGCATACCCTATCAACTCGAATGGTTGCTCATTGGTCTTTCTCCATCCATGCTCTCTGGGACCAGAATGACCATCCAGATTTTGAGAGCAATTGGTTCAAAGCAGCTGCATTGGAATATTCCCTGGGAAGAAAGTCTCTGGCTATTCATTCTATCTATGCATCTTATCATCGTGAGTCCAATGACCCCAGCATTTCCTTTGATCCATGCCTGCTTTTACTGATGACAATAAAAGGTGAATACAAATGATTAAGAAATAAAACTCATATGCACAAATATTACTAAACATAACGTAAAATGTTTTTGTGGTTCAGAGTGGGTGAATAATCTCCATCTGAATATTCTCAGCCATCTGCCATCATCATCATTTTTTCTGCACTTTAAAAAGCGAGGTGAAAGTTACATCAAATGTCAAATTTCAGTAAAGATGAATACAAAACCATGTTGAGTATAATAATATTCAATCATGCTAAGTTGTTCTGTGGAAATATGAGTGTTTATTTACATAATAAACACTGAATACTCAAAAGAACAACTAATTTTAAATGATATAATGCAAAGCATTAAAAAAAAAATCACCCAATGTTTACTGTGATGAAGGAAAGATGTATCTCGTTGATAGAGTGGACATTTGCTACTGAAATATTTCATGTGTGTCTGTTCCCATCTGGATAATTGTTGATTAACATAGAAACTAAGGCGCAGAAGTTTTGATACCAATTTTAAACCGAAAGAACTGCGGATCATAGAATCATAGAGATGTACAGCATGGAAACAGACCCTTCGGTCCAACCCGTCCATGCCGACCAGATATCCCATCCCAATCTAGTCCCACCTGCCAGCACCCGGCCCTAGTCACTCCAAACCCTTCCTATTCATATACCTCTCCAAATGCCTCTTAAATGTTGCAATTGTAGCAGTCTCCACCACATCCTCTAGCAGCTCATTCCATACACATACCACCCTCTGCGTGAAAACATAGCCCCTTAGGTCTCTTTTATATCTTTCCCCTTTCACCCTCAACCTATGCCCTCTAGTTCTGGACTCCCTGACCCCAGGGAAAAGACTTTGTCTATTTATCCTACCCATGTCCCTCATAATTTTGTAAACCTCTGTAAGGTCATCCCTCAGTCTACAACGCTCCATGGAAAACAGCCCCAGTCTGTTCAGCCTCTCCCTGTAGCTCAGATCCTCCACCCCTGGTAACATCCTTGTAAATCTTTTCTGAACCCTTTCAAGTTTCTCAACATCTTTCCAATAGGAAGGTGACCAGAACTGCATACCATATTCCAACAGTGGCCTAACCAATGTCCTGTACAGCCGCAACATGACCTCCCAACTCCTGTACTCAATACTCTGACCAATAAAGGAAAGCATACCAAACACCTTCTTCACTATCCTATCTACCTGCGACTCCACTTTCAAGGAGCTATGAACCTGCACTCCAAGGTCTCTTTGTTCAGTGACACTCCCTAGGACCTTACCATTAAGTGTATAAGTCCTGCTAAGACTTGCTTTCCCAAAATGCAGCACCTCGCATTTATCTGAATTAAACTCCATCTGCCACTTCTCAGCCCATTTGCCCATCTGGTCCAGATCCTGTTGTAATCTGAGGTAACCCTCTTTGCTGTCCACTACACCTCTAATTTTGTTGTCATCTGCAAACTTACTAACTGTACCTCTTATGCTCATATCCAAATCATTTATGTAAATGATAAAATGTAGAGGGTCCAGTACCGATCCTTGTGGCACTCCACTCGTCACAGGCCTCCAGTCTGAAAAACAACCCTCCACCACCACCCTCTTCTACCTTTGAGCCAATTCTGTATCCAAATGGCTAGTTCTCCCTGTATTCCATGAGACCTAACCTTGCTGATCAGTCTCCCATGGGGAACCTTGTCGAATGCCTTACTGAAGTCCATATGGATCAAATCTACTGCTCTGCCCTCATCAATCTTCTTTGTTACTTCTTCAAAAAACTCAATCAACTTTTTGAGACATGATTTCCCATGCACAAAGCCATGTTGACTATCCCGAATCAGTCCTTGCCTTTCCAAATACATGTACATCCTGTCCCTCAGGATTCCCTCCAATAACTTGTCCACCACCGAGGTCAGGCTCACTGGTCTTTAGTTTCCTGGCTAGTCTTTCTCACCCTTCTTAAACAGTGGCATCACATTTGCCAACCTCCAGTCTTCCGGCACCTCAGCTGTGACTATCGATGTTACAAATATCTCAGCAAGAGGCCCAGCAATCACTTCTCTACCTTCCCACAGAGTTCTCAGGTACACCTGATCAGGTCCTGGGGATTTATCCACTTTTAACCATTTCAAGACATCCAGCATTTCCTCCTCTGTAATATGGACATTTTGCAAGATGTCACCATCTATTTCCCTACCGTCTTTATCTTCTATATCCTTTTCCACAGTAAATACTGATGCAAAATATTCATTTAGTATCTCCCCCATTTTCTGTGGCTCCACACAAAGGCCGCCTTGCTGATCTTTGAGGGGCCCTATTCTGTCCTTAGTTACCCTTTTGTCCTTAATATATTTGTAAAAACCCTTTGAATTCTCCTTAATTCTATTTGCCAAAGCTATCTCATGTCCTCGTTTTGCCCTCCTGATTTCCCTCTTAAGTATACTCCTACTTTCTTTATACTCTTCTAAGGATTCACTCGATCTATTCTGTCTGTATCTGACATATGCTTCCTTCTTTTTCTTAACCAAACCCTCAATTTCTTTAGTCATTCAGCTTGCTGGAATTCAGAAACAAAAGCAGAAATTGCTGTAAAAGCTCAGCAGGTCTGACAGCTTCTGTGGAGAGAAATCAGAGTTAACATTTTAGATTCAGTGATCCTTCCTCAGACCTTCCTCAGAGTGTACAAAACATTAACTCTGATTTCTCTCCACAGAAGCTGACAGACCTGCTGAATCTTTCCAGCAATTGCAGTTTTTGGTTGTTTGTGTAGAGGTTTTGATTGTATAGCATTCCTGCTTTTTCCAGTGCAATCCACGAGTTATCTTGTTAGGCACTTCTGGTACTCTGCCTTGCCACTTTAGATTATCATTACTTGTTGTCTTGGACAGTTCTAACTTCATTGATAGGATCTGACACTCAGTACTGCTAAATAAGTCACTTTGAATTAACTTCTCAGGCTTGGCTCAGTTGCAGTAATCTCACATCTGAATCAGGAGGTTTTTGGTTAAAGGTCAATTTCTGGACATCAAAGCTGATACTTCGTTGAGAGAGTACTGCTCTAATGAAGGAGCTGCCTTTCAACTGGACATTAAGACATTAACTGGATCTTTATCATTAATAAGCAGATCATCTGATCATTTATCCCACTTGTGGTTACTTGTCATATGCAAACAGGCTGTCACTGTTCCTACATTACAAGACAGGCACGAGGAGGAGAAGTGTTTAATTGGCTGTACAATATTTGGGATGCCCTATGGTCATAATAAGTGCTGTACAAATGCAGCTTTTTTTCCTTTCTCACTAAAATTGTATCCATTGTTACACAACTCAATGCAGTTACGCTATTTTTGAAGATTCTTTTTTTTTGCCAATAGCTCAGCAGTTTCCTTGCATTACACCCTCTTCCCAACTTATTCCTTTCACATCCTAATGATCTCTTTGTCAAATCACTCAAATAATTCTCCACCTTTCCTGACAGAACACACTACAGTTGTGGCTTTCTTTGAAAAATGCAGGCCTCCATGGGATGAAGCTGGCCTAAGAAGGACACATATGTTCTCACTTTCCAGTGAGGTTACACTTAATACTGTTCAACTTCCTTGTTCTTCTATTATTGAGTAAACTGTTCTGTCTCGCAGATGGATGCCAAGATAAATTTTTAACAAATTGAAAGTACGTGAGATTTCACACAGAGGAGTCAAAAGTACTGAACATAAAATCACAGGACATATTAAAGCAATCTTCCACTTATTTTGGTGGAGTAGCAAATCTCATTGTAGATGAGAAACAATGTCTGTTTTCCTGCTTTGCCATTCAATTTAAACATCAACCACCATCTTACGCAAAGTGAGCAATCTCAATCACAGACGTCACCAGCATTTCTGATGTGAAATCATTCATATGGGCACAGTATGGGAAGCTAGTCTGAGCTGAATATTGTTGCGTGGAATTGTGAAATTCAATTGAGCTATTTGCCTAAATTTTTGTTTTTCATCTAAGCTGAGACTTGCAGCAGCTGATACTCTACAGGGTTGGTCCTCCAGGATTTACAAGGCCAGCTCAATTAAATATCCATTGATGGATCAGGACCACAGCTCACATGAGCCATGCATAGGGTAGGGGGTGGGCCTTTAATTTCATAGTCTGTAAAAAGCCAAAAATAACTGAAGGTTATAGCAGCTGCTTGGAGTTAGTAGGAAAGTGACTGGTATCAGTGAGTTGACTATCAGGGAAGTACACTGTTCAGTTTTAAGATGAGATTTTGTGCTCATTTTGAAGTCAGTTTCCAAGTGAAGGATCGAATTGCTGAAGGACACAAGTTTTGCATTAGATCATTGCAAAAATACAAAAGTTAAAACTAAAAGAAATTGCAGAGGCTGATGAATGATGAGAAGCAAAGGAGTAGGAAAAAAACTGTATGATTATTTGCACTCCTTGTTGATATGGCAGAATAGTGGGGGCATGGAGTGGGGGCAGGAACATTGCAAGGTTTGCAAAGTGACCCTTTGGGTAGAAGTGATAGGATACCTACTTTGTAAATATAAACACAAACACAATTTAATGACATTGAGGTACATTTTTATCTTTACCACTTGGATATTAGGCACAGCCTCAGGGAAACATGTGAAGGAAAATTAGGTAAAGGGGAATCGCGTATTTGTAATGGAATGTGCTTGATTTTCTTACCATCAATATAAATATAAGGAAAATTGGATGGGCTCAACAATCAGCACATAATCCTCCTACCCATCTTTCTTCTCTGTCCACTGCCCGGTAAAGATGAAAATCTATTTACATGTTCCCCTTTAAAAACATAAAAAGGAATGAATGTCAGTTAGGCAGTGTCTGCTTTTTCTCAGGATGTCTCAAAGTGTTTTATCGCCAATGAAATACTTTTTGAAGTATAGTCACTATTCTAACTTATGAACTGCAGCAGCCAATGTGCAGGTTTCACAAGTAGCAACGTGATCATTTATTTTTAATATGTCGGTTGAGGGATAAATATTGGCCAAAAAGAATCTGTTCATTGATTACTGCTTTGGGATGTTTAAAATCCACTCAACAGAGCAATTGTGGCCTTGGTTTAACAACTCATCTCAAAAACACCACCTCACATTGCTCTTCCTCAACCACCAACAAAGGTAATGCAGAACCCCCTCAATCTTCCACTGACGTGAGACTCTAAATGTAGTACTTAGGTTTTTAAAGTAGGAACTTGAAGTAAATTCGCAGCCTGTTATCTCAGAGTCAGTGTTACTGCTCTTAGGACTTGAGGGATATTTAACTGGTCCATGAAATCCTGTTTGCTTTGGTGATGCTCTCAGTAAATGACAGTGCAGTCCTATATATTTCTCCACGTACCGACAGAGCAGTATCCACCAGCTATTAAATGGTGATCAATATTGGGAAAGTGTCAAAGAAACAGTTAAATACAGAAAGTTCCGAGGAGCTTCGTAAACAGGGATATCCAAAAAAAAGGGATTTTCCAAAACTTTGTTCTGAACTGGAAAGTGATCAGAATGGAGACCAAGCAAGTATGAGGCTACTTTCAGGAGAAGATCCGACATGTCGGCCTGGTATGTACGCCCATGTTAGATCACCAATCTAATTCCACAGTATGCCTGTGCTCTATTTGATGTGGATTGAATATTAAATGGTATAAATTTTAAAAATGTCTGCCACATCTTTAAACCTCAGTTTTCCCATGAAAATACTAGTCATTTATTTGTGTTGTAATTTCTCCATAAAGTACACAGCCCTGATTTCAATTCCATTCTATCCTATCCAAACACCCTTTGAACTCTGATATCCAATGTACTTGTAGTTTTAGAGTCAAAGAGATGTACAGCACGGAAACAGACCCTTTGGTCCAACCCGTCCATGCCGACCAGATGTCCCAACCCAATCTAGTTCCACCTGCCAGCATCTGGTCGATATCTCTCCAAACCCTTCCTATTCAAATACCCATCCAGATGTCTTTTAAATGTTGCAATTGTACTAGCCTCCACCACTTCTCTGGCAGCTCATTCCATACATGTACCACCCTCTGCATGAAAACGTTGCCCTTTATGTCTCTTTTATATCTTTCCCATCTCACCCTAAACCTATGTCTTCTTGTCTGGACCCCCCCACCCCAAGGAAAATACTTTGTCTATTTATCCTATCCATGTCCCTCATGATTTTATAAACCTCTCTAAGGCAACCCAACCACCCTGTGGCTCAACACTTCAACTCCCCCTCCCACTCCACCAAGAATATGCAGGTCTTTGGACTCCTCCATCGCCAGACCACAACAACATGACGGTTGGAGGAAGAGCGCCTCATCTTCTGCCTAGGAACCCTCCAACCACAAGGGATGAACTCGGATTTCACCAGTTTCCTCATTTCCCCTCCCCCCACCTTGTCTCAGTCAAATCCATCGAATTCAGCACCACCTTCCTAACCTGCAATCTTCTTCCTGACCTCTCCGCCCCCACCCCAGTCTGACCTATCACCCTCACCTTGACCTCTTTCCACCTATCACATTTCCGACGCCCTTCCCCAAATCCCTCCTCCCTACCTTTTATCTTAGCCTGCTGGACAAACTTTCCTCATTCCTGAAGAAGGGCTTATGCCCGAAACGTCGATTCTCCTGTTCCCTGGATGCTGCCTGACCTGCTGCGCTTTTCCAGCAACACATTTTCAGCTCTGATCTCCAGCATCTGCAGACCTCACTTTCTCCTCAAACTAAATAATTATACCTCTTAAGCTCACTCCAAATCATTTATATAAATGACAAAAAGTAGTGGACCCAGCACCAATCCTTGTGGCATTCCACTGGTCACAGGCCTCCAGTTTGAAAAAACAACCCTCCACCACCTCCCTCTGTCTTCTACCTTTGAGCCAGTTCTGTATCCAAATGGCTAGTTCTCACTGTATTCCATGAGATCTAACCTTGCTAACCAGTCTCCCATGGGGAACCTTGTCGAAAGCCTTACTGAAGTCCAGATAGATCACGTCTACCACTCTGCCCTCATCAATCCTCTTTGCACACCTTGGTTAGGCCACATTTGGAGTACTATGTGCAGTTCTGGTCGCCTCACTTTAGGAAAGATGTGGAAGCTTTGGAGATGGTGCAGAGAAGATTTACCAGGATGTTGCCTGGAATGGAGAATAGGTTGTACGAAGATAGGTTGAGAGTGCTAGGCCTTTTCTCATTGGAACGGCGAAGGATGAGGGGTGACTTCATAGAGGTTTATAAGATGATCAGAGGAATAGATAGAGTAGACAGTCAGAAACTTTTTCCCCGGGTACAACAGAGTGTTACAAGGGGACATAAATTTAAGGTGAAGGGTGGAAGGTATAGGGGGGATGTCAGGGGTAGGTTCTTTACCCAGAGAGTGGTGGGGGCATGGAATGTGCTGCCTGTGGGAGTGGCAGAGTCAGAATCATTGGCGACCTTTAAGCGGCAATTGCATAGGTCCATGGATGGGTGCTTAAGCTAGGACAAATGTTCGGCACAACTTCGTGGGCCGAAGGGCCTGTTCTGTGCTGTATTGTTCTATGTTCTATGTTCTATGTTACTTCTTTAAAAAACCCTATCAAGTTTGTGAGACATGATTTCCCACACACAAAGCAATGTTGACTATCCCTAACCAGTCCTTGCCTTTCTGAATACATGTACATCCTGTCCCTCAGGATTCCCTCCAACAACTTGCCTACCACCGACTTCAGGCTCAATGGTCTATAGTTCTCTGGCTTGTCTTACCACCTTTTTAAAACAGTGGCACCACATAAGCCAACCTCCAATCTTCTGGTACCTCACCTGTGACTATCGATGATACAAATATCTCAGCAAAAAGCCCAGCAATCACTTCCCACCTCCCATAGAGTTCTAGGGTACACCTGATCAGATCCTGGCGATTAGGTACCTTTCTTCCCCAATATGTTTTGTATTTAATGGTGGGCTTTAGTGGGACCATTCCCTTAGAATAGGTTGTGGTGAATTTCCACAACCATTGTCAAAACCTACAAGACTCTTAGGATGACATTACATTCAACCCATTGAAAGTGATATTATTTTTCTTGTCAAATGTTTATGGAAAATCTTGCTTTAAATTATGAAACAACACACTTACTAAAAATAATTAAAATGAATGAAAAATAATTCAGAAATATATTTTTTATTTGTTTTTTCATTATGCTTTTGAACAACTGTACAAAATAACACTGAAAGCAGTTCAATCTCATATTTGATTCAATTTTACCGTTTGGGAACCCACTCAGGTCATCAATTTTATGATACTTATCTTGGGCTGTAAAGCTAAACGGCATTGTCCTTGACCAGTCTATAAAAACAGTAAAATGTATTTGATGAAATTAACTGCATAAATAATGCATTATCACAATGCTTGTTGCTAGGCAAAGATTAGGTCAAGATGCAATAGCCATATCTCCATAAGCTGCCTCACCTACTTCTCCCAGAGTATGTCCTAAGGCAGGTCACTAATAAAATCAGCTGTGCTGATGGTGTGGACACAAATACACACACTTTTATTCAGTCCCAGATGGTGCTTCACTACACACAATGTAATATGTGCACAGCTTTTACAATTCCCTCATTGTACTAACACTAATCTTTAAAAAAAGATTATAGACACTTTTCTCACAAGACCATTGCATTTGTACCAGATTGTAACCCTAGAGGCAAAATGCAGATTTAAGGTTATTTTTAACTTTTTCACTTAACCATTTCTTTCCTCCTTTGATGCTGCCATACTATGGAACAACACTTTGATGTAAATGAGAGAAATATTAACAGACCACTGCCAGTTTAAGTTTACCAATTTTAATTGTTAAAGCCATATAACAGGAGGAGAAATCCAAATTTATAACTCCATTGTTGAAACAGACAGTTCAGTGCATACTTCCAAAAATAATAAAATAAAAGCAAATTTCCTGAAAGAAAACTGGAACACATTGCAACATAAGCATCCCGGCATGATACCTACCTGTGCATATTGGCAACATTATGTTAAGAGTGTGATACCTATCAGCAAAACAAAAATTAAAGGGACAGAAATAGAATAAAAAGGAATGAAGTACAGTGAATGAGAAGTGCCACCATCCAGACTCCCTGCTGTTATTGGTCTGACATGTTGACCATTAAAAAGATCACAATGTGCTTCAAATTGTTGCTGAGCCAAAAGTTAATGCTACCAATCTATTGAACAGAATCATGTTGAAATGAAAACCAAGTCTGAAAATTAACCCTGGTACTCAATAAAGGATTGTGGCAATCTCAAGGACAGAGGCACCCTGCGGTTTTCTGCCCTTATTCTCAATGGAATACACCTCTTGACTTTAGTCTGTCATTTTTTGTTAAAAGACAAGTAAATGGAATACAACTTAAAAATAAAGTTTGAATTTTTTGGAGGATTCTATTTCTTTGGTTTGTTTCTCTCAAACCTCTTTAGGACCCATCTTTGGGATCTATACCTTTGGCTGCCTGGCTTCTACCTAGCCTGGTCAACCTTACTTGTTCTCCACCTTCTTCTCAAAACCTACCTCCTTTTTATCAAACTTTTAGTCATAACTGCTGCTAATGTTTCCTTCTGCAGTTTTGCATCAATGTTGCTTATGCTTCTGTAATGTATCTTGTAATGCCTTCCTTCATGAGAACATAATATAAATGAAAATTGTTATAATATGTTGCTCCATTTCCAGAGATATGACAATTACAAATATCAACAAGTGAAAGGAATAATTTTGGGTTATATTCATCACAATATCTAACACTGTACTGTATTCTTCAAGTGACAAATCATGGAACCCTGACATAGAGGGACCAGTACTACTGCTACTTGCTTGTCTTTTTGTACCTATTGACATGTAAGGCAACACATTTCTTCCAATGCTGCCTGTAAAAGTGCAGGATATTTGAATTTGTATCATCTTGCCTTATATCCAATTTTTAAATGGTTATCCACAGTTGATATTTACAGATGTAGTTGGTAAGAGGCCTGTCCTGATTCTGGCTTGGCTGTGAAATTAAAAGCAGTTTTACTTGGACATTTCATTATCCTGACACATGATGCTCCTCCTTGGGCATTCCTTGCAATGGGTTAAAGGTCACCTTAAGTAAATAATCTATAGAGCATCTATCAAAAATGGACTCTGGAGAGTCTGAACTTTCTGTTTTTGCATTCATCAGGACAATTCAGAATCTTACCTTTTACAAACCTTCATTCCTCTCAGGTAGATAGCCTCCCCACAGAAGAACTCAGGGAAGTAGAAAAGTGCATATCAGGGTCACATTGGTTATAGAAGAGAAGCCTCTTAATTAACCCTCAAAGCCTATGTTGTGCATGTGCATTGTGCACCGACCGGGGTAGTGTTTGGGAAGGGGGTACTTTCTGAAAATTCTGGACAATTGTAGTGGCAGGATTTAAACTGATATCTTCAAACCAGACTGTTGCTGGTTAATCATTAAATGTTAATGGGGCATAACAACGAGCAATTAAACTAAAGTGGAAAAATACATGGAAAACAGGCATAATGCAAAAACAGTCTGTTTAGACTGAGAGGTGACCATGTGATACTAAGTTGAAAGATCTGTCCTGTTAGGGTCTCACACAGAGCCACCTGGAGATGTTTTCCTGTATAATGGAATGTCTGGAAAAGTACTGAAAGTACCATGAAATTGTCATATAGCACGTAATCTTAGATTCAGTATTTTATTAATATCAGGGACTTCGGCCAATGCATAGGAATTCACCTCAGGCTGGGATTTGGGGCTGTAAAAAGGCAATGAAACTTGCTGACAACTTAATACATGTGTTAGATGCTGTCTGGCTTCATCTTGGACTGGGTTCATGAATAGTGCCAGGAATCCTAAGTTGTCCAGACTGGCCATTATAAAGCACGGTCCCTGATGGGCAGAAGGGCATGAGACTCATCAATATATATTTACTGCTTTATATAATATATTAATTGCAGTATATATGAATTTACTGTGACATAAATATATTTCCTGCTTAATATACATGTACCGCTAAATTTATAAATTTACTGCTTAATGTATTTACTGATTAATATCCACGCGATATATATATATATATATATCAGTGCTAATAAATGGGTTAATTTTGATCACTTAACCAATAGAGTTTTTTTTTGTTACATCCCACTGAATCCACTATTGAACCAGAACGACAATTGTGAGCAACATTAAGTTCAAACATTCCTGCCAGAGGGATCTCATCCAATGTGATGGAATCAGCTGCTGGAATAATTGGAGCTATTTAGAATGATAAATGCTTGAGCTAAAAGTGATAGGTGCTAAACTATTGCTGACAGCATGTAAACTGGAAGGAATGCAGGTGAAGACAAGATTGGGTTTGAAGTTTTACAGCAGCTCACCGAACTCTTACGAACCACTGTTTATCTACGATTTACTTTTTAAAATATTACATCATTTTAAAAACTTCACTTCCAAAATTTGTGAACAAAAATTGATAACATATATCACTTATGAGTAAGATGATTCATTTTGAGACAGAAATACCAAGTAGTGCCCTTGTGTTCGGCTCATTCACACAATTTTAGATTACAGGATTGGTAATATTCATAGTTATTTACACCAACTATGCACGCTTAACATCCCTATTTGTCTATATTTTCATGAATTTAGAATCAATTTAACATCAAATTAATTAAACAATACATATGATTACATATGATACTTCTCCAATTATTTATATGCAACCATATTCAAACAGAGATGCTCACACACAACTATCAAAAATAAGCAAGCATCCTTATTCCCTGTTCATACCAAAAATGGGCATCTTTATACACCTTCACATGTCACTTTTACTTTCGCATCTTCATTGTCATCACCAGTTAGACATTTCACTGGCACATACTTAGGAACCACATTATGCTGTCACTACCAATCTACTCCCAGCAATTCCATATTTGATGTTGTGCTGTGAGAAAGCCTAAATTAACTGATTTTTTTGTGAATCAGGGATTTGGCTACTAAAAACCGTTGTGTGGTTTCTCTACCCAAAGATTAGGGTTTTGAGCTCTCAGCACAAGTGCCATGGACCAAATAGCCTCCTTCTATGCTGAATCATTCTACCAGATACTTCCCAAAGAATGACTCATCAGTATTTTCTTTCGAGTGAGATGGCAATGAATGCTGAGGAGACAGTTAACATGAGAAGCTAGCAATGAAGCACAGGCTGGATTGCTATTATGAAAACATTGAGATCAGCCAAAAGCTCCAGGTTGAGATATATCCAAAACACTGCTGCTTGTATCTGAACTCATGCTTAGACCCATTCATCCACTGAACAACACACTACAACTGTACAACTGTAGCCTTGTCTGTTTTCAATTCCCACTTAGCATTTCATCCCCTTATCTGCAGAGCCTCCTCTAACCCAAAACCTATGAAGATCAATTCATCAATGTTAATCACATCGCCAATAATGGCCGAGGCTCCAGCTCCCTAAGACCTAAGTTCTAGTATTTCTTAACTAAAGCTTTGTGACTTTCCAATATCTCTTTTCCTTAAGACTGATGGTTTTGTCCAAGCTTTTGATCACCTATCACCTTATGTTGCTTGATACCAAATTTTCTTTGATAATACTCTAGTGCTTGGAGATATTGTTACACTAAAGGTGCTACATAAATATATGCTGTTGTTTTATTGTGATCATGACATCTCCTCATTATACAGGTAGAAAATGCAAGCTAGGCAGATGGTACTGTTATCGAGGCAATAATGCCTACCAACTTGCCCCCCCGTAATCAGCCTGTTCAGATATGTTATGACCCATCCCTGGAGAAGGTGGGACTTGGTCCCAGGCTGTCTGCTCTAATTAACCTTCTTTATCTTGCTCAAAGGCAGCTACTATAATTAATCAGTGATTTTTCTGGACCACCCCTCCATCACAAGTGTTGTCAGGAAATCAATCTGACATCTGAGATGTTTGCTTTCATACTGGGGTAAATGAAAGTAATGTTAGGTAATGTACAAGAGAGTAAGGTGGGGGTGGGGGTGGGGGGAGGTGAAGAGACCAGACAAAAATTAAACAATTTCTTAAAAGGTCATTTAAAGATTTCATTACTGGCTTGGATCTTTCAGGAAGCAGCAATCAACTTTGCTGCTCTGCTTCTAGTTTTCTGTGTCCAGACACCACAGTGAATATTTAGCTGGATCATCTAATGCAGACTTCTTCAGAAATGCAGAATGAACAGTCTGTTGCAGAGCTCCACTTTAGAAAATTAAGATGGGTGGAGGCAAGGGTCCCACTTTCTTACAACATTAGCTGCTTATGTGGAGTTTAAATGTTCAAAAGTGATTTTATGATAAATGCATGAGTGAATAGCTGGGGGATGGGGGAAGACAGGATGAGTAAGTGGATGAGGTCTGTGGGTGGGATGACAGGTGGTGTGAGAGTGAGGTGGTGGTTGAGGTGGTAGGTAGGTATGGTGGTGGGTGGGTCTAGTGGCGGATGAGATGGTGGGTGAGGTGGTACGTATAGTGGGGGGTGGGTGAGCTGGTGGGGAGGGGGAGTAGAGTGATGGTGGTTCTCGTGTAATCACAGTATTATGAAGGTGCAGTCAGAGGCCATTAGGCACATTGTGCCCACACCAGCTCTATGATTCAGTCTACTCTAATATCCAGACTGTCTCTATTGCCCAGTCTGGCTCTGTCACCCAGTCCAGCTGTTACCAACTCTGTCTCTGTCACCCAGTCTGTCTCTATTACCCAATCCGGCTGTGTTACCCAGTCCATCTCTATTACTCAGTCCATCTCTGTTACCCAGACAATCTCAATTACCCAGGGGGAGGTGGGTGCTACAGGTGCTGAAAATTAAAGTCAAGATTAGAGCGGTGCTGGAAAAGCACAGCAGGTCAAGCAGCATCCGAGGAGCAGGAAAATCGACATTTCAGGCATCAGCAGCAAGTTGATGAAGGGCTGTCCAAATAATTGCCTCCTTGAATTGAAGTTGCCTTCACCACATTTCCAGGCTTTTTATTGCCTGGTTGCAATGTTGGCAGATGAGAGTAGGATGGCAAGAGGGTAGGATGGCAGGACGGTAGGATGGCAGGAGGGTAGGATGGCAGGAGGGTCAGATGGTAGGGAGGTAGGATGGTAGGAGTGTAGGATGGCAGGAGGGTGAGATGGCAGGAGGGTTGGATGGCAGGAGAGTGGGTAGCTGAGGTAGGTGGTGTTGGTAAGGGGCTGAGTGGGTGGTGGGTCAGGGAAGAGTCTAGGAGGTTTGGGCTAAGTTAGGGTAGAGAGTTGGTCAGGTTGAGGGGCAATCGGAGCCTCTAGGAATACAGTCAGGGGTCAGGAAGTAGCTGGAGGTTCCAGGCAGAAGTTCAGGGTCAGTGTGAGTGACTGCCGCGGTGAACTCTAACGCAGATCCCCAGCGCTGAGACAAGTGTGTAATCATCGAGCTCGGTGCCTGGGGACTGTCCACCTCAGTCAGAGACATCTTTCACAGAGTTTCAAGGGAGGGGGGGGGGGGGGGGTATCAGGATTTAAACTCCCCCGGTAAAGGCGACACGATTCAGCGGATCTCCGACCGTATATAGACTGAAAGCTCCGATTTCCTGGGAGTCTCTGTCAAAAGTTGGGCTTCAAGGGTGCACTTTCTATTTTCCTCATCCTCATCCTCCCTGTCACCCGGGAATATTTTAAATTTATCCCCGAATGCCAAATAAAAAAAAACAGCAAGTCCTTTTTTTCCCCTTTTGCACAGAAATCCATTTCGTGACGCCTGTCAGCGTTTTATTTTTTGCCAAGAATAATCCCCAAAATAAGATAATACCGGACTCGCCTTGTGTTTCAAATGTGCATTTACTTTCCTCTATATCTGCAAAAGGTTCCCTCTGACAAAGCGTCAGTCCGTTCACAAATTCTCTCTGTGTGGAGAACTCTCTCTGAACCTCATTCTTTGGGTGATCATTTTCAATTTAAGATCATCTTCCTGCTAACTCCCCCAACCAGAGGACACAGTCTTTTCCAGTCTCTCTATCAATCCTGTTCATAGTGTTAATAACTTTAATTTTAGCTCCTGACAGACTTCCTTGCGAGAGAGAATAGTCTTATTCCCCACCTTTCGTTCTAAATAAGCCGTGATCCATGGTTTTGGGGTCCTCAGTATTAGCCTGAGAGCTGCGTATTGTCCTTGTTCAGTAGACACTCATAAATCTACATGTTTAGTGGGAAGATGCAATCAGAAGCTTTTTTGAGAGAAGAGTTGCAGAAGATGCTAACATATTTGTATTTCTACGCCTTCAGCCCCTCTATTTCCGACTTGCCCTTTCTTCCAACTATTGAAAATCGGCGCCTGTCATGATCATCAGTCAGCTTTTTAACAAACTGCAAGATGCTTTTTAAAAAGCATCTCTTTAATGTAATGATGTCTGAAAGTGCTACTCTTATTGTCAATATGAACCACAGGAGAACACGTGTACATCCCACTTTAGGGTCCTGATTGACTGACGTTATTTAGATTAGATTAGATTACTTACAGTGTGGAAACAGGCCCTTCGGCCCAACAAGTCCACACCGACCCGCCGAAGCGCAACCCACCCATACCCCTACATTTACCCCTTTAACCTAACACTACGGGCAATTTAGCATGGCCAATTCACCTGACCCGCACATTTTTTTTTTGGATTGTGGGAGGAAACCGGAGCACCCGGAGGAAACCCACGCAGACACGGGGAGAACGTATTTTGACATGAATTGCTGAACTTAGCAATTACGTCTACATTACCCAGTTCAGTGTTTTCCTCTCTCTCTCTCTAGCTCGCTCTCTAATTCGCCCACCATTACTTCAGAAAGTCTGGATAGTGTAAAAGCACATCTCACTGCTTAGGCAATGATAGCATTTGTGTGCTAGCGTGAAGCAGGAACAGCAAAAGCAGCGTACCCCCTCCCACCTCATGTGAATCAGAGATCAGATGTAATTTTCAATAAAACTTTCACACCTTAAATATCCATTAAGCAGAGGGAGCAAGAAGATCCATTTTATCTGCTTTCATTTGTAAAGTGGACAGTACGTTCTTAATACTCAATGATTGTGCTCCAACAGCGTTGTATTCCTGTCACCCGCGATCAGGAATATCTGGCGTCACTCTGGTACTCCAGACATTGAGTTTTAAAGAAGCAAAAGCCTCCACGAAAATGAGGGATGGGGTAATAATTTAGATTGTGGGAGTCCTTGAAAGAATCTTGCATGGTTAATGTTAAAAATGTAACTGGGTTGTGCGGACCCCTGCCTCCCACAGTCCGCCGGGAAACAAAAGGGTGTGTCAAGTATTGACAGCGGGAGGCTTGCTCTGTGGAGCTTTGAGCTCACTGTCATGAGAGTGGAGAGCACATTTTTCTGACGTGTTTCTTTGATCTCGAATTTTGTACGAGAGTTACGACAGACATTCCTGCTCACGGGTGACAAAAGTGCAAAGCGTTTGGAGCACAATCGTTCAGTATTGAGAATGATTGTGTTTATGAGGATTTCCCCGGTCGGCGCCGGGTTTGTAGTGATACCTGCAGCAGTATTTGGATCTTCGCTATCTCCTCTATCCTCCCTCACCAGCGCACACACACACACACACCAGCAGTGAACACAAAACTATCACATTATTCAAAGTCAACGGAAAACCTCACTTCTTGGAAGAAATGCATTTAAACTGAAATAAAAATGACCATCTGTGTATGTAATTTTTAAGAATTAAGCCGGGCTGACCATCAAGCCAAAAAGGGCATTTTACTAATAAGAGACTTGCGCCTCTCGTATTTAGACCAAGCAGAATGCACCTTTCCAGACTGTAAATACAATACTGGGGCTCTTCCGAGGGTCTCGAATTATTTCAAAGATTTATTTATTTCCAAAGATCTCCTGGTATACGTTTGAATGTTTTGAACCTATTGAAGGTGCTGCAGTAGAGCAATGTGTAACGGCCCCCAAATCAGAAACATTATTAACCAAATTGTTACAAGAATCGTTCGTTTTAAACATGCGCCAGTGATAATGTGTTTTATTAAAATCGTTGTTCCTGACAACCATGAAGCATAAAAACAGAATAGAAAAGGCTGTGAAAGTGGAGAGAAATACGTGCAAATCACCGAGAGACTTACACTTGAATGTATTGCAGGGGCTGCGAGTTCCCAGATGGGTGATTTTCTGCTTTACACACAGATCAGCAAATATACAGCGTGAGCCATGAAGCAATTTAGCCTTATCTCAGTCGAAGGCACGAGGAGGCTTGCAGACCAAGTGTTCGGGTGTACAATGTTATTAATAGATAATAATTGAGAATTGCTAAAGCTTGTTTTAAATTCCATTGTATCGCGAATTCTCCCTTGGGATATTAAAGGGGGAAGGGGTCACAGTAGATAGGACCGAAAGTTTCCTTTGAGTTGGAAGGAAGCAATCAGTGTTATCAATGATATATCAGCGAGTTAGTGACAGGGCTCCAACACCGCCGCTGCTGACGTCGCTTCGCCTTTGCAGGAATGTGATAACGAATTCTGGTCAATTAAGCGTGACCAGGAACCTCCCTCAATTCCTCCAAGGGAACACATAAAAAGCATGACAGGTCGGTAGCTTCTCAGACTCAAAAAGACGGCGACCAGCCAGAGGCGCACACAGAACAGTGAGAGTTCCTTGTCTGGTTCCCAACAGCTTCCTCTGACCATCTGCTGGACCCGAGATGTGAGTAACATGAACCCGGAACAAGGCTAACACCAAATCGGGTTGTCTCACTGAGGCAGGCTCTCTGTGTAATGTATAGATTACATATGTTATATGCGGAAAATATTCTAGGGGAAAGCGTGTAAATCGACCTAGTTTGACCAATTGTGATTTTAGATAGCTGAATGCAACTTAAACTAAGAAATGATGAGCTCGGTGGTGACTTCAGACTAATTTCAGAATAAATGCATGCTTTATCATACATAGCAGTGAACGTTGGACTTTAGCAAAGTTTCTTGCACCGATACAAACAGCTTAGCCAAAGGATAATGAATAATATAAAACTGGCATCGAGCGAAAATGGGAAGCGCCCGAGGTTGCGTTACCAGCCGCTGCGCAGATTGTTCAAAAGGGATGAGTTTGCGTGTCGGTGTGTTTTGGGAGAATTGCTATGAGCAGGGAATCTGAGTCTGTTTTTAATTTCTCTGCACGTAGCGACTGTGTCTGTGAGAGACCCCTGACAGTGATCGTTCTGGTAAGCGGCTGCACTTGGTGCGATGTTTTGTAACGCTGGGGAGTGTCAACCATTGCATTTCTCCCCAGTTTAAGAACGGGATTGTTTTTTAATGCGTATGTCTCAGAAACGGTAGCTTGTCTGGAAATAAATGCGCTGCTCAGTTCATTTTCTTGTCCTTCCAGATGCAAGGCAACATGAAGTTTTGGCTGGGAGTTGCATTTTGCTTGCTGATCTGCATAGGAACTTTTACCGAGGCTTACCCGCCCAAGCCCATCGACCCAGGCGAAGGCGCTTCTGCTGAGGATCTGGCCAAATACTTCGCCGCCTTGAAGCACTACTATAACGCTTTGACCAGGCAGAGGTGAGGCTACATGCTCCATATCCAATACATTTGGTGGCATGAACCCGGGGTATTGCTGGCTGCTCAGTTCTTTAATGTTTAGGAAACATCCAAAGCAAGGGAAGCTAGAGGGAAAAAATAGTTCCAAGACAGTGTAGGACACCTTATAGAGTCAAAACATTTCAAATTCTGTATTTTACGAATATTATTTAATTTAGCTGCTAATAAGCACTCCGGGTTTCAACATTTTAAAATCCCACCCTGTGAGATAGAGCATGAATGATTGCTGACATTGGGCTCAGCGCCGGATTGGCGACAGTTCAAATGGTACATGGCAACTTTACCACTTCAGTTTAGTCAGTCCATCTCACCATATTGCCCTAACCCCGGTGTGATAGAGCTGGATCCAGTTAGGAACGAGATCACTTGAATACTGTCTCTCTTTTTTTAAAAAAACAAAAACTATACACAACATTTCGGGTTATTACAGCAGGATGTTGTTTGTGTGCAGAGACGTCTAACTGTTTATGATATAAATACACGTGTGAAGCGGAATCTGGGAGCATTTCTATGACAACTGTCTTAAAAACTGCAGTTTGAATGTGATTATCCTCATTGGAGCAGCAAATGTATTCGGTTAGGTAAGTAATATCCGATAATGTTACTGAGATCAGAACCTCCCATGAAATATGTCAATTCTGAGGTAAGAGTTACTTTAAGATTTATGTAATGAATTGATGTGAGCCCAGAGAAGCTCCACCTAAAATATTAAGCTGCAGAACACTGTCCCAGTTAAAGGGAAAGACTAAATGCGCCAGATTTCTGCTCTGGCTATATTTACAGCATCTTGGTATCCGGTATAAGCGGAGTCCGAGTCAATCAAATCCTTTGGTGGAGTCTGGAAATTTCGATATTAGCCAATTCCATCAATAACAGACGAGATTGAACTAACATTGGACAGCATTACACCGAATGAAAGCAGCACTGAATGGCTTTGTCTAAGCTCTGTACTAGCAACTTTCAGGAAATCGATATCCCATTCACAAATGGAACACAACTTAATTCTGCCTTTCTGTAGCTTTGGCCGAGAGGATACAGTGGGTAAAATATCTGCTGTTTCCAGACTGAATGTCTCACTGCTATAGACGGATTGCAGGCGGTCCTCCTCAAAGGCAGCAAGCCTCAGGAATTTAGTTAGACTGCCATTATTCCTGATTTAAAAATCACAACACCAGGTTATAGTCCAACAGGTTTATGTGGAAGCACTAGCTTTCGGAGCGCCGCTCCTTCACGTACCCCACAGCCACCTGATGAAGGAGCGGCGCTCCGAAAGCTAGTGCTTCCAAATAAACCTGTTGGACTATAACCTGGTGTTGTGATTTTTAACTTTGTGCACCCCAAAATGTGGCCGAACTGTCAGAGTTTGGGTAATGGGGTGTCATTTTCACGAGAATGCCTATCTGTCTGCCGTGGTAATGAAAGGTTGCAGAAAGCTCCTGCTCAGTGTTACTGTCACTGAAAAGCATGAAAACAGCAGCACACATACCACGACTTTTATGATTTAGATTGAGAGGTGGGATGTTTGCTCTGGAGCAGCCACATTCACTGCAGGACCAAAGGGAACAGTAACCCGCAGCCGGTTCAGCGTCAGGGGCAGCGTGTAACCCCTGAAGCGCAGTCCATGGAAAGCGAGCAAATGGCATGTCATTTACAGAGTCCGAGCAACAAGTGAGACACAGCGCCGCTTTCTAATTGTGTTGGCTGTGAGGGGAGTTGGTGAGGAGAACGTGGCGATTTTTAATCTCCACTTGAAAAGAGAAGGAAGCCTCAGTTTTGTGTTTGAAAAGACAGATGAGAGTTGACACACGATCTGAAATGAAAGATCTGCCCCATGACAAAGGCAAAACTGAAGCCGATACGAATTGATTTAACTTTACAAAAGCAACAGAGTGCGGATGCTGAAAATCTGAAATGAGTGGAACTGTCGCCAATGCGGCAGGGCTGATAGCATCTGTGCGGAGAGAGAACTAGGGTTAACGTTTCAGGTCTGCGATTCGTCTAACCGTTTGTTGTGACTTTCTGAAGGCGCCCGGTCCCTGAACCCCTCCCTGTCCTCTGTCCAGCTGCTGTTCTCGTGAAGGGGCGGAGCGGGGGAGGGGCGGGGCGGAGCGGGGGCGGGGCGGAGCGGGGGGGGCGGGGCGGAGCGGGGGGCGGGGCGGAGCGGGGGGCGGGGCGGAGCGGGGGGCGGGGTTTAATCGTACATTGCCACCTAGCGATCAAACTCAGATGCTCGGAACAAATTACTGCAGATTGTTCTGGAGATCACGGCGGGTCAGAACGTCCATAGAGAGAGAGAGAGACCAAGATAACGTTTGGAGCCGACATGACTCTTCAGAAGCTGACGTGAAAACTCTGCTGAAGGGTCATCTCGACTCGAAACGTTCGCTTGCTGTCTCTGGTCTCCCCATGTTCTCTGCTGAAGGAGAGACGAAAGTATTACAGTAATGGTTTAGCGAAGGCATCAGGTGGACTTTTCTGACTGAATGTTTTAACAATGTCGAACAGTAAATGTGCAGATCCTCGTGAATTTAGAATTAAACATTCTCTTACAAAAGGAGTACAGGGTAAATTAAGATTTCTTGTATGCGTGTTTTGACAATGCAAGCCAACGGTGTTCGTGGGTATGGTGTATATACAGAGAGCTAAGTTTATTTGCAGGGTTTAGACCAGGGCGCGAAGCAGCTAATGGCAGCTATCGGAATGTTATTGTAACCTGTATCTTGGTAGAAAACTTGATCAGTTATTTGCTTTTAGTCAACGCAAATTATCGAAGCAAAAGTATTTTAAAAGAATGAGTCACTGAGGATGGATTGGCAGCCTGTTGGGGGGAAACTGGATTAGATGTCACGTGGAAGATGACCATCTTCGCTGAATTTCCAGCATCTAACTCTAAAGGGGAATGGAAGCCAGTTAACCCGGCATTTCTCAACCACTTCCTGAAAGAGCTGCTTAAATAGCGCACAGTCCTGCTCTTCCCTCATACCTCGTTCACCGATTTCTTTTCACGTTTGTGTCCAATTATCTTTAGCTAGTTATAATTCACTGTTTCCGCCACACCTCTGTGGGATGTATTCCAAAGCTAAACACTTGTTATTGAAACGAAGTCTGCTAACCTCTTATCTTGGCATTTCTTTTCACCGCTTTGTCTTTGAAAGCTAAATTGGTAACTCAAATGCACCTTTTAATTTCTCTATATTTACTATATCAAAATCCCTCATAATATCCCAATATTAACGTTCCTCTAATGGGAACAAGTCTAATTCCCTCATCCCTGGTATCATTCTGTTAAATTTCTGCTACACCCTTTCCAAGACCTTGGCCCCTTCCTAAAGTGTGATCCCCAGAATTGGACACCAGTAGCAATTTAGAAGAGGTTTACAATAATTTTTTTGTTTTTATACTTTGCCTTTATGTTTAAACCCAATACCCTATTATGTTTATTCAAGTAGAGTTACCAATTTCTTCCATTTTCCATGATTTGTGTATGTGAGCTCAGATGTTTCAGCTATGAAGACTGACCAGGTAGGCTGCAGTTGTTTCCCTTAGAGATGAGAAAGGTGAGGGGCGATCTGGTTGAGATGTCCAAAATTAGAGGGTAGGTAGGAAGAATTCTTTCCACTTAGTAGAAGCTTCAATAAGCAGAAGGCATAGCTTTAAGAGATAGTCGATTTAGAAGGGATTTGAGGAAAGGTTTTTTCACCCAGAGCTCGATGGGTATTTATAACTCACTGTCTGTAAAGTGATAGAGACAGGAACCATGACCATATTTAAAAAGCGTTTACATAAATACTTGAAATGTCATAGCATACAAGGCTACAGGCCTCATTCTGTAAAATGGAACTGGAATAGTTTGGTGCCTGATGACTGGCATGGACATGATGGGCCAGATGTTGTCTTTGTGCTTAAATCTCTGATACTAACTCTTAAATCGCTTTGCTCCTTTCCCAAAAGGAGAAAATATACAGATAGCGGTATTTCTTTTGTACAACATAACTAGGAAATCAGTGTGGATTATTCCTGGGGAATAAAGTTTTGATCATTTGTTATTTCCACTAATGTTTTCTTGAAGAAACTAACACCTAATATAATTGCCTCTATGAAGTCATGACTAGGCTCATTAAAAAAATTATTAAGCTCCAGTGAAAACAAGCTGCATTAGTAATTTTTTATTATCAGAAATTGCTTACGTAACTTAAATAGAATTCCAGTTACCTCTGGTTCAGTGCATAAAGTATTTAAATTAATCTGCCTTGATCTTCTTTATCCACAAATCACTTGGTTCATGAATGGGAAATCTCTCATTATTTACTCAATATAATTCTGAGAGATCTGCAACTAGAAAAGCCAGGAGATGGGATCCACCAATCTCACCATCAGCTGACAGTGCAACATAACCAACAAAAACCAAAGCCTACATCAGTCGCAGTGAAAGTATAATCAACGTGAAATGTTTCCAGGATGTCAACTGATCACTTACTGTGCTGAATATGGCAAGCATTTTCAATGTATTACAATTGTCATTTTGAAGTTAACCAATTTATTGTTTTTGGGGGAGAATGTACTAAATGTTCTTTGTTAAGACATAAGTTCTATTTCTTTCAGGACTGAAAGAAATATGTTACAAGCTAATAACAGATGAGGTTTTAATAGTCATAGAGATGTACAACATGGAAACAGACCCTTCGGTCCAACCCGTCCATGCCAACCAGATATCTCAACCCAATCTCGTCCCACCTGCCAGCACCCGGCCCATATTCCTCCAAACCCTTCCTATTCATATACACATCCAAATGCCTCTTAAATGTTGCAATTGTAGCAGCCTCCACCACTTCCTCTGGCAGCTCATTCCATACACGTACCACCTTCTGCATGAAAAAGTTGCTCCGTAGGTCTTTTTTATATCTTTCTCCTCTCACCCTAAACCTATGTGGTCTAGTTCTGGACTTCCTGACCCCAGGGAAAAGACTGTCTATTTACCCTATTCATACCCCACATAACTTTGAAAACCTCTATAAGGTCACCCCTCAGCCTCCGATGCTCCGGGGAAAACAGCCCCAGCCTGTTCAGCCTCTCCCTATAGCTCAAATCCTCCAACTCTGGCAACATCCTTGTAAATCTTTTCTGAACCCTTTCAAGTTTCACAACATCCTTCCGATAGGAAGGAGACCAGAATTGCATGCAATATTCCAAAAGTGGCCTAACCCAGTGTCCTGTACAACCGCAACATGACCTCCCAACTCCTGTACTCAATACTCTGACCAATAAAGGAAAGCATACCAAATGCCTTCTTCACTATCCTATCTACCTGCGACTCCACTTTCAAGGAGCTATGAACCTGCACTCCTAGGTCTCTTTGTTCAGCACACTCCCATTAAGTGTATAAGTCCTGCTAAGATTTTCTTTCCCAAATGCAACACCTCGCATTTATCTGAATTAAACTCTGTCTGCCACTTCTCAGTCCATTGGCCCATCTGATCCAGATCCTGTTGTAATCTGAGGTAAACCTCTTCGCTGTCCACTATACCTCCAATTTTGGTGTCGTCTGCAAACTTACTAACTGTACCTCTTATGCTCGCATCCAAATCATTTATGTAAATGACAAAAAGTAGAGGACCCAGCACCGATCCTTGTGGCACTCCATTGGTCACAGGCCTCCAGTCTGAAAAACAACCCTCCACCACCACCACCACCTTCTGTCTTCTACCTTTGAGCCAGTTCTCTATTCAAATGGCTCGCTTTCCCTGTATTCCATGAGATCTAACCTTGCTAATCAGTCTCCCATGGGGAACCTTGTCGAACGCCTTACTGAAGTCCATATAGATCACATCTACCGCTCTGCCCTCATCAATCCTCTTTGTTACTTCTTCAAAAACTCAATCAAATTTGTGAAATGATTTCCCACGCACAAAGCCATGTTGACTATCCCTAATCAGTCCTTGCCTTTCCAAATACATGTACATCCTGTCCCTCAGGATTCCCTCCAACAATTTGCCCTCCACCGAGGTCAGGCTCACTGGTCTATAGTTCCCTGGCTTGTCTTTACCGCCCTTCTTAAACAGTGGCACCATGTTTGTCAACCTCCAGTCTTCCGGCATCGCACCTGTGACTATCGATTATACAAATATCTCAGCAAGTGGCCCAGCAATCACTTCTCTAGCTTTCCACAGAATTCTTGGATACACCTGATCAGGTCCTGGGGATTTATCCACCTTTACCTGTTTCAAGACATCCAGCACTTCCTCCTCTAATCTGGATATTTTGCAAAATGTCACCATCTATTTCCATATAGTCTATATCATCCATATCCTTTTCCACAGTAAATACTGATGCAAAATATTCCTTTAGTATCTCCCCCATTTTCTGGGGCTCCACAAAAAGGCCACCATGCTGATATTTGAGGGGCCCTAATCTCTCCCTGGTTACCCTTTTGTCCTTAATATATTTGTAAAAACCCTTTGGATTCTCCTTAATACTATTTGCCAAAGCTATCTCATGTCCCCTTTTTGCCCTCCTGATTTCCCTCCTAAGTATACTCTACTTCCTTTATACTCTTCTCAGGATTCACTCGATCTATCCTGTCTATACCTGACATATGCTTCCTTCTTTTTCTTAACCAAACCAATTTCTTTAGTCATCCAGCATTCCCTATACCTACCAGCCTTTCCTTTCACCCTGACAGGAATATACTTTCTCTGGATTCTTGTTATCTCATTTCTGAAGGCTTCCCATTTTCCAATCTGCTTTCAAAAGTTCTTGTCTAATACCGTCAAAATTGGTCTTTCTCCAATTTAGAACTTCAACTTTTAGATCTGGTCTATCCTTTCCATCACGATTTTAAAACAAATAGAATTATGATTGCTGGCCCCAAAGTGCTCCCCCCACTGACACCTCAGTCACCTGCCTTGCCTTATTTCCCAAGAGGAGGATGCAGATAGACACTACAGGCTCTCCATAAAGCATTCAATTGTGAAATGATTCTATGGTTTTCATCCCTGAGTATCTGAATGCCCTTCAATGATTTGATCACTCTGTGGAAATAAATATTTTTGAACATCAGTCCTTTCACAGGTTTGAACCTGCATCCAATTATTCTGCAGTCACAAGTAAATCCTATTAAAGAACCAGCTCTACTTTTCCCATCAGATTAGCCCAAAAACATTTGCTATCAGGATACCTGATCCTCGGCACCAGCAATCAGGTTTGTATCTTTTCTTTGCATTGCCTCAACACTCACCTTGCCTTCTTTGTGCTTCATTGAGCAGAACTGGACACTATATTCTTGGAATAAAGCCAAAATGCTATAGGCCTCAGACAATCAGGCGGCACCGTAGAGAAGCAAACAAATGTTAAGGTTTTGGGTTGAAAACCCTTCATCAGAATGGGGAGTCAAGATGTGATCCGACCCCAAGCACTGTACAGTGTGATTGTGGCGTTCTCTAATTCATTTTCTGTTGTTTTTCTTGTGGTATCCAATATTCTGTTGATTTTAATGATTATCACTCTCTACATTGGTTGTGTATGTTGAGGGTGAAATCAGTCGACAGTACTTGTGCAAAATGGGCTGATGATGAATTTACAGATTACACCATGACTATTTTCTTTTCCATTTTGTGCTACTGACATCACCAACTTTAACTTTAACTCGGAGTGAGTCTACCATCACATGAGATCTATTTTAACTTCGCCCATGACTTTTAAACTCTATTTGTGGAATATGTGTCACTGTCAATGTTTCCTCCAACTCATGTTCAGTATTTTACTTTTCAAATTTAAGCTGCCATTGTCATGTGTGTGTATATATTTTCTCTAACTCCTCCTGCTATTTTTGAGTTATCTTCTTTTGATTCCCTTGGTGTCCTAGACTCTGTGACTAATTAGAACTAATTAGAAGTTTTTAGAACTTCAGACAATGAGGAAGACATGTATATCTTTCCCATGTCTTTGCAACATACTGGTTACACTTTAAAAACTTGAAGCAGAATGATTCAACAAAGCAGTATGCATCAAAAAATGAAATCCTTGCTTGAAAAAGATATGAGTCACAAAGGCCCTGTGGAACCAATTTGAAGCCCATCTGACCTACACTATTCCATTCTTTTCCATATCTATATCCAATAACCATTTAAATGCCGTTAAATTTGGCAAGTCTACTACTGTTGCAGGCAGTGCATTCCACGCCTCTACTTCTCTCTGTAAAGAAACTACCTCTGACATCTGACCTATATGTATCACTCCTCAATTTAAAGCTATGTCCCCTCGTGCTAGCCTTCGCCAACCGGGGGAAAAAAGCTCTCTGTCCAACCTATCTAACCCTCTGATTATCTTGTGTCTCAAATAAGTCGCCTCCCAACCTTCTCTCTAACAAAAACAGCCTCAAGTCCCTCAACCTTTCCTCATAAGGCCTCCCCTCATACGAGGCAACATCCTAGTAAATCTTCACTGAATCCTTTCCAAAGCTTCCACCTCCTCCTTATGTGGTGACCAGAAATGTACACAATTTTGTACAGCTGCAGCATGTGAATTGAAACTAATGGGAAGCAGACGCCATATGTAACAAGCATAGCTCTGAATCCTTGATTCTACACAAATAAGGCTTCTATTGCATGATAAAGCCCTTTTAACTGTGTACAACTTTAGTTCTTTGACTTTGTTTAAACCAGACCTGATGCAGGTAATGAATAGTGTTGAGAAACAACAGTTATAATTTAATATCAGCTACTTGTAGATATTCAGTCTTTTTCTGAGGATCTGGGTGCAAGGAAGTAAACAGAAGTACATGATTAAGTTTCTCAAGTCTGTTCTACCTTTCCATGAAATGACAGCTGACATAAATCCTAATTCCAACCACTTTCCTTGGCACTATATCCCTTAATATCCTCAACTAGCAAAAATCCATCAAGCTTGTGTTTAAAATTATTTGTTAAGCTAAAATTTGCTGTTTCTTTGTAGGACAGAGTTTTATACTTCCCTTTGGATGAAGAAATATTTCCTAACATCTCTTCTGAATGACTTATCTCTGATTTAAAAATTACATTCTTTGCGGTAGAATCTACCACATCATTTCATTTTTAAACCTCAATCAACCCAAATTCCAGGGAAAATCCTAGTTTTTGTAATCTACATTTATTTAATAATACAATATTAATGGCGAGTGCTGTAGAGTGAGCAAAATGGTTTACAAGGATGACACTAGAATTGCAAACTTGTGGGCGGCACGGTGGCACAGTGATTAGCACTGCTGCCTCGCAGCGCCAGAGACCCGGGTTCAATTCCCGACTCAGGCGACTGACTGTGTGGAGTTTGCACGTTCTCCCCGTGTCTGCGTGGGTTTCCTCCAGGTGCTCCGGTTTCCTCCCACAGTCCAAAGATGTGCAGGTTAGGTGAATTGGCCATACTAAATTGCCCGTAGTGTTAGGTAAGGGGTAAATGTAGGGGTATGGGTGGGTTTCGCTTCGGCGGGTCGGTGTGGACTTGTTGGGCCGACGGGCCTGTTTCCACACTGTAATCTAATCTAATATCCTTCATTAAAGGATGGACAGGCCGGGTCACTGTTCCCTTCAAACAAGAAGGTGAGGGGTAACTATACTGATAGATCAGACACACAGAAAACATTATCATTTGGAGTATAGAGAAAAACTAGAGGCCGTTATATAAGTTCACCACTGATAGGAAATTCAGAACAAACGTCTTTACCCACAATACACTCAGTGAGGATATGGAACTTATTCTCACCAGGAGTAGTTGAGGGAACTGCTATGGGTACATATCTGGCTTCTCCATAAATGTAAATGCAGGGTTATATTGATAGTTTGAGGAGGAGGAGCAAGAGAAGGCAAGAATGGAACTCAGACACTGGCATGGACCATTTGGACTGTCACCTTTTTGCGCTTTATGGTCTATGTATTTTGCAGTGCAGATAGTAGTCTGGTGAGTCTATACTGAGATCTTTCTGAGACCAATGTATCTTCTCTTAGTGTCCAGAATTGTACAGAGCATTCTAGATGTGGTCTAACCAGGGGTTTGTATAACTGGAACAAAATTTCCTCCCCTTCATATTCTAGCCATCTAAATACATGGCTAACATCATTTTAACCTTTGTTTATTTTTTTATGTCTGGTCACCAAAATATATACACCTAAATTCTTGTAATGTTCACTTGACCTAGCTTTTCATTACTTATAGAAAGTAAGGTAATGTTTCAGGTGAGGCAGTTTTTGAGCATGGAACAATTCATTAAGCAGATGATTCCTGGCCAGTTCTGATGTAGTGTTACACTAACTTCCAAATTCTGATTGACTTCCTGTACATTATTTGTTTTTATTTCTGACAATGGTTCATTTTATTGTGTTTTTCAAAGTTTGGGTGAAGATTTGTAGCTCGGGTGCTCATTGTTGTGGTTCTGTTCGCCGAGCTGGAAATTTTTGTTGCAAACGTTTCGTCCCCTGTCTAGGTGACATCCTGAGTGCCATCAACAAATACATCGACCTGGACCCAATATACCGGCCACTACAGCGGACAGCTGAAACTGACAACCGGAAGCGGCAGGTACAGGCCACTATAAATGCCGGAGGAAACACCACAGAAGCACTTCACAGGAGGCTCCCAAGCACTGAGGATGTCACCTAGACAGGGGACGAAACATCTGCAACAAAAATTTCCAGCTCGGCGAACAGAACCACAACATATTATGTTTTTCCTAACCTGAATGGATGTGTTTAAATGAATCAGAATTTAGAGTCTTCGAGATGTACAGCATGGAAACAGACCCTTTAGTCCAACTCGTCCATGCCGACCAGATATCCCAACCCCATCTGGTACCACCTGCCAGGATCTGGCCCACATCCTTCCAAACCCTTCCTATTCGTATACCCATCCAAATGCCTCTTAAATGTTGCAATTGTACTACAACCACTTCCTCTGGCAGCTCATTCCATACATGTACCACCTTCTGCATGAAAAAGTTGCCCCTCAGGTCTCTTTTACATCTTTCCCCTCTCACCCTAAACCTATGCCCTCTTGTTCTGGACTCCCCGACCCCAGGAAAAGACTGTCTATTTATCCTATCCATGCCCCTCATGATTTTGTTAACCCCTATAAGGTCATCCATCAGCCTCCAACACTTCAGGGAAAACAGCCCTAGCCTATTCAACCTCTCCCTATAGTTCAAATCCTCCAACCCTGGCAACATCCTTAAATCTTTTCTGAACCCTTTCAAGTTTCACAACATCTTTCCGATAGGAAGGAGACCAGAATTGCATGCAATATTCCAACAGTGGCCTAACCAATGTCCTGTACAGCCGCAACATGACCTCCCAACTCTTGTACTCAATATTCTGACCATTAAAGGAAAGCATACCAAACACTTTCTTCACTATCCTATCTACCTGCGACTCCACTTTCAAGGAGCTATGAACCTGCAGTCCACGGTCTCTTTGTTCAGTAACACTCCCTAGGACCTTACCATTAAGTGTATAAGTCCTGCTAAGATTTGCTTTCCCAAAATGCAGCACCTTGCATTAAACTCCATCTGTCACCTCTTAGCCCATCTGATCAAGATCCCGTTTTAATCTGAGATAACCTCTTTCACTGTCCACTACACCTCCAATTTTGTTGTCATCTGCAGAATTTGTTTGATGTGCGTACTCCACTTTCTTTAAGAGAAACGTATTTAAATATTTGCAGAATGAATGAACTGAACAAATTTGGTAATTGTTTAAAAATGTTTTGGTTATTTGTTTACAACAGGTATGGCAAGAGATCTAACCCTGAAGCCCTGATCACTGATCTGCTGCTGAGGGAGAACTCAGACAGTTTTCCTAAATACAGGTGAATATATTTGTCAAGAATTTTTTTTGTAACACTACAGCTTTTCATGATAGCAGCGTACAGCTTAAAGCAATTCACTATTGACAGCACCAGATGCAGCATTTGATAGATGGGGGTGGGCATGCATTAATTGACTTCTGCAGCATCATTAAATTTAATTAGTTTAGTCTAGGTTGAAGACACATATTTAAATAATGGTGTTCAATCATCTAAGAATTAATGAGAAATTCCATCTGAGGTTCAGTTCTTTTTTAAATCACACCCACTACATGCAAATATCTAGCACCAATTTCTGGAGCCCGGTATAATGATCAGTCTGGAGAACCTTTCATTAATGACTTGTTATATTTCCACTGGTACATGGATTTAAAGTAAAAGGAATGTTCAAGAAAGTTAACACCAAAGCTTAGTTTGGTTGCTAGAAAGAGATTTAAATTCACCTTTGGTGTTCTAACTGGTATGAATAAGAGATTAAGTAAATTTAAGCACAACTCAACACCTGATGGAGTGGCACTCCGAAAGCTAGTGTTTCCAAATAAACCTATTGGACTATAACCTGGTGTCATGTGATTTTTAACAATAGAATGGCATCAAGAAAGGTAGACATTTTGCTTAAGTGGATCAAATTATACTTTGAATTTGATACATGACCAGAAACTCCAATTCATTTCTATTCTACCAGAATTTCACCCAACTGTTAAGGCTTGAGTTTGAGGCTGGGGTACTGGCAGGAAGTTAGGGTGGGGTGGGTGTGTTGGTAGGGAGTGATGCTAGAACTGAACAGGTTAAAGGGTATATCAATGAGAGCTTTCTAACATGAAAGAAAAAGATAAAAGGCTGAAAAGATTAAAAATAACAATTTTGAACATTACAGTATCCACCCTTGTGTTTAATTTTACAAATATCTTGTAAGTAGCTTAGCATTGAAAATACAACAAGGTGCTGATTTTCGACTGGGGTGGATACTTCACCTGTTGAAGGAGCATCACCCCGAAAGCTTGTGATTTCAAATAAACCTGTAGGACTATAACCTGGTGTTGTGACTTCTGACCCTGTGTGCAACAAGGACTAATTGATAGAAGCAAAAATGATCACTTTGCCCTTTGAGCCTTCTCGGAAATTCAGTAAAGCTCACCTTATTATAATGCGGTGCATTTGACAAAGATTTCATCTAAAACTTGAAGTTAATTTGCCCTCCACTAAAGAAATTATTAACCAAACTGGTAATGCGTACAGCAGAGAAACAGATACTTTGGTCCAACTCGTCCATGCTGTCCAGGTATCCTAAACTAATCTAATCCCATTGGCCAGTACCCAGCCCATATCCCTCTAAACCCTTCCTATTCATATACCCATCCAGATACTTTTCAAATGCTGCATTTGTACCAGCCTCCACTACTTCCTCCGGCAGCTCATTCCATACACGTACAACCCTCTACATGAAAAAGTTGCCCATCAGGTCATTTTTATATCTTCCCCCTCTCACCCTAAACCTATGCCCTCTAGTTCTGGACTTCCCCACTCCAGGGTAAAGACTTTGTCTATTTATCTTATCCATGCCCGTCATGATTTTATAAACCTCTAGAAGGTCATCCCTCAGCCTCTGACGCTCGAGAGAAAGCAGCCCCACCCTGTTCAGCCTGTCCCTATAACTTAAATCCTCCAACCCTGACAACATCCTTGTAAATCTTTCCTAATCATTTCAAGTTTCACAACATCCTTCCAGTAAGAGGGAGACCGAATTTTGTCTGGATAAATGTGGTAATGAGTAGAAATGGTACAAGTTGTCACCTGTGTGACAACTTTTGTTTGTGAAAAGACAAGAAAATGAGAACAGCAGTCAGAAAAAGTCCTTTGTATGTTAAGCATGTCTTTGATATCGAATTAAAAATGTTAGCAGTTGCCTTTACTCAAACTTTGTTTCTGTTTCAGGTATGATGAGCCTTCTATGTGGTGATTGGAAATAGAAGTTTTATTTAATGGGATTCACATTTTAACATCCATTGCTGTGGAAATGCAACATTCTCCATGTTCTAAAGATCCTCATGTTATATTCAAAGACTGCCAATGCATGAAACCATCTGTAGATTTTATTTTTCTTGCAGCATATATGGTATATAAAGTTTATTTAAAAATAATTATGTCTTTACTGAATATATAATGCATTATAAAGAAATTATTCTATTTATGGGAAGGACTGGTTTGTGCCATTAAAGTTCAGTAATGAAACAATACAACCTAAATGGAAATGTGTATAAACTTACCTAACCAAAACATGAAGTTAAGCAAGAAAACTGTGATTTGTCAACATTATATATTAATGGTATTTGAAAACTCTGTAGAATTGTTTTCTATATCATACTACACTTCAACTCTTTTGGATTATAAATGAGTTTTCACAAGAGTGTACTTAACTAACATCAAAATACATAACACTTCAACATAATCCCTAAATACATAAGCCTAGATCTTCTTTCTTCCTTGTGTTAGTAAAAGACCTAAATGGAAATCAAGAGGAGCCAATCGCCTTTTATTCTAAGTTTATTACTAAGAAAGAAATGAAGTAATTCAGTAGGATGAGTTAATTGATGTTGGTCGTGCTCAATACTTTTGAGGACAATGTGGTAAAATAGAGAAATGTATTTTGATGAACTGCGAAGGACTAACATTTAAGGAAAAGTAGAAATAAAGCTTTTCAACTTCTGAACAAAAGTTGCCAACAGAAGCAACACTAGTCTCCAAGGCTGATTTCATTGTTATGAGCTGGGCAGATAATGCTTCTAATGAAATTGTGGGTATTTGGCTTTAAAATAATAGGTGGTGCACTTTTCATTTACACAGAATAATTCCTTATCATGAAGATAATGAAATTGCTGTTATTGATTGTGGGAATACTGAAGTTAGTAATGCCCCCTGCATGCGCTTTACCACCTGATATTAACTTCAATGTTTTAGCAATTTAATTGCATGGTTTTAGATATAAATGTTTTTTGATACTTATACAGGGATAATAAGTACAAAAGGGAGAAGTGGGATCAAGAGAGTGGTGAGGTGGTGGAGGTCGTTGAAGGACCATTTGCAGCTTGTAATCCCAGCAGAAAGGGGTTTTCTGCAGGGCCTGACAAATGTAAAGGCAGGATCTGCTTTAATTGTCCAAGAGGTTTCCGGACTGACGGTTGTACTGGGTGACAGCCTGGAAATGGAGCAGATGTAAGTCTTGGGAAGGGGAATTGAACAATTTTGAGACCAGTGGGGTGGAGTCAGCTGATCACCTAACTGTAAACTTGGTGGAACATTCCTGCTTCTCCTGGATTACAGGCTATGTTGTGAACATATTTTCCAACGAGTCCCATGCCATCGACGATCAGGCTTCTGAGAGTTACAACATCCAGCCTGCAGGCATTAAAATAAAAATGGTTACATTGATTCTCCTAAATTGTTAGCAGCACCTTCACCTGTCCTGAAGAGTGAAAATTACCTCCTTAGATCCATAATTTATTTTATTCTGCCTTAATTATTTAGTTTTAGTTTTTCTTTGGTATAATTAGGATTTGTAATTATAATGCTTGGTACGTTTGAAATAGTCAGTGAGTTGTTGAAATGCTCACAGATGTGAATCTCTTTTTGGCCACTGGCTCAATCTATTTTGATACATTGTGATAATAAAGTTGATTGCTTGGTCCTGGTTGGCTTTGAGCTTCTTGAGTGTTGTTGCAGCTCCACTCATCCAGACAAATGGACAATATTCATTTCATGCTTGGTTTGAGCCCTGTCGATGTGAACAGACCTTAAGATATCAGGAGATGAAATATTTCCTGCAGAATCCCCAGACACCTGATCTACTTTCACAGAGACAGTATTTATAAGGTTGCTCAGTTACATTTCTGATGATCAATGAGGGTTCCCAGGTGGATGCAGCAATGACACTGTTGTTAAATCGTGAGATGGCTCAAACTCTTTCTTGTTGAAAATGGTCATTGCCTGGCACTCGTATGGTGAAAATGTTACTTGCCAGTGATCAGCCCAAACCTGACTGTTGTGCAGATCCTGCTGCATGTAGGTAAGAATTGCTTCCTTTTCTGAGGAGTTGTGAATGGTTGAAAACTACACAATCAGCGAGCTTCCTCGCTTCTGTTTTATAGTGGAGAGAAGGTCATTGTTGAAGTAGTTGAAGATGTTTGAATCAAGGCACCTTTCCATCACATTACTGAGAATTAAGAGTATGTAAATGGGGTGGTAATTGGCCTGATTGGTTGTGTTCTGTCTTCTATGCGAAGAACATACCTAGGTTATGTTCCCATTTGTTGGATTATTACCAATGTGTAGCTGTACTAGAATAGTTTGGTTGGATGTCCCATTGTCTCTGAAAGTCTTCAGCATTCTAAGTACTATTGTGTCGGACCTCAAGAACGTCACTGTATTCAGTGCATGTGGTTGTTTTTTGACACTATGTGGAGTGATTTGACTTTCCGAATAGTGTCATCTGTGATCATGGAAATTCATGAGCAGGCTGACATGGATAATCTAATCAGCACCTCTGGTTAAAGTTAGTTACAAATGTTTTCAGTTCTCTTGCACTCAAATGCTTCTCCTTGACAACACTGAGATGCTCATAGGATCACTTATTATTTGTTTCATTGTCGACCAATATTCACAACTGTAGCAAGACTCAAAGATTTGTCCTGACCTCATCTGTTGGTTATGGGATCACTTACTTGATTGTGGGAATACAGAAATTACTTCTGTCATGAGCATCCTTCCCCATTTAGCCTGTGTTAGTCCCACATTGTAGCTTTATCAGGTGGTCTTATTAGACTTACCTCCTGCTACTCCTGGCATGGTTTACAATGTTCTTCATTGAACAGGGCTGATCCTCTGGCATAATGGCAATGTTAGAGTCAGTGATAGGCCAGGCTATGAGGTTACAGGTTATAGTGAAATATAATTCTGCTGCTGCGGATGGCACTTTATGGATGCCCAGCTTCTAAATATTTTCTGATAGACAGTATGGAGCTTCTGAATCCTCATTATGAGGATGGAATTTGGTCTCCACAATGTCTACCAATACTATCAGATGTGGCAGAGGCAGGTAGATTGAACGATTGATATAAAATAAAGAACTGCAGATGCTGGAAATCTGAGACAAAAACAGAAATTACTGAGAAAGCTCAGCAGGTCTAGCAGCATCTATGGGGAGAAAGCACAGTCAACGTTTCAAGTCTGGCGAGGCTTCATCAGATGAAGACCTGCTGAGCTTTGCTTGCAATTTCTGTTTTTTTCTGGTAATATTGAATTTTCTTTATAAATTAAATATTTCAAATACGATAATTCAAGGTAACATAAAGGGCATGACACAATACCTTGCTGTGGTAATTCACCTAAACCCATCAGAGTCGTTTATTGTAATTGATTATTTTCTACCTGAGCATTTTAAATATCTGCTTTTACCTTTTCGCAAATAAGGTTCTCTTTCGATTCAATGTCAAATGAATAAAATAATCTGATCTGTTTAACACATACATTGATATTACCTCTGATTTTTTTGGCACTAGATAATCCTGCCTTTAAGTTGATTGTCAATGCCAATAACATTTCTCAGGTTTAGGATTGGAGTTAGAATTTGATAATGGATCTTCCGCCAAAAACAAAGGGCTTCGATATAAATGAAATTTCAAACACGAATGGAATCAGATGAAATTTAACTTGCTCCTTTAACACTGGAAGGTGAAACATGTGACCTGGAATTCAAAGTTACCATGAGAAAGAAACACTTATTTTGCTTGACCTTTTTTCTTCAATTGACTGTGGCAACTTATATAGTCATGGACTCATGCTAATTTATTTTGTCTCCTGAGGGAGATTAACAATTCAAGTATAATAAGAGGATAAATGCCTAGCCCCCAGTTTAACATTACCATCCATGTTATTCAAGTTGCTGGCTGGTTTCCACAGTGCCAGTGCGAATACATGAAGTATTTGAGGTAGATTTGTAAAATTATTCTTTCAACATTATTTCTCTTAGAAATTAACACGGTGTTAAATTATAAAGTATTGTGCTTTCCATACAAAGCTCCATTTTGTTACATTTTACAAAGAAAAATGCCATGAAATGCTAAACATTAGTATTATTTAATCAGGACGTATGAATGAGTAACTTAAAAGAACATTACACTTGGATAAGAAATTTTATAAGTAAAGCATAGAACATATCAATTTATATGAAAATCTTTTCATTTTATTTTATTTAACCATTCAGTACATCATGCAAGTGACTTATAAATATGTTAGACACTTTTGACCTTGAGTTCCAAAGTTTACTGTGGCCATTAGATCGTAGTTGGACAAATACTAAAAAATTGATAATTGGAAATCATATTCCTGGATCAAGTTTTACGTTTAGAAACATGAAGAGCACATGAAGAGACCAGTAGGTCAAACACATATGCGCTTAAAACACAACTCAAAATCAGTGAGCTATTTGCTCACTCTATAATCCAATTCTTTTTCTTGGAGTGTGTCTAATTGTAATTTGAGGCTATTTACATATTCCTGTTTAGTGGTTTGTCCTGATGGATTATTCTAGAATTTTGTCAGCTTTTGAGTTACTTCCAACTTCTTAATTTTTAGCATTTGTCCAATGTTATTTGAAATTACATCACGATACACAATATCTCATAATATGATCAATTCTCATTAGAATCTTGAAAGCCTCACTCAGGTAAGCTCAGCATCTCTTCTTTACCAAAGAAGAGAAAGTCAAAATTTTTTTAATTCAGCTTATTAAGTGCCTCTAATAAACCTGCCTGGTATTCTTGGGCCTGTCTGCATTTTCATATGGTCATTAATGGCCAAGGTAATGGGACCATCTCATGCATGGGGCTGAATAGGTGGCTGATCTCTTGCTTCTTTTAGTGTCAGTCTC